>NW_006300030.1:1203560-1223444 GCF_000327345.1 Myotis davidii | reverse complement strand
CCAGGACACCCTTCAGGGCAAACCAGCCAGCCCCACCCATGCACCAGGCCTTTATCCAATATAGTAAAAGGGTAATATGCCTCCCAGCACCAGGATCAGCGGAGCCGTGAGGCCTCCTGGCCCCTGACTGGAATTGAACCTGGGACCCTTCAGTCCACAGGTCGACGCTCTATCCACTGAGCCAAACTGGTCATGGCTATGCTGCTTATTTTTAATGCCTGAGTCATATCCCATTGAATGGAGATGATATAATTTGTTAATTCTTTAATTTCTTTGTGACAGTAGTTAATGCTTTGGATTTAAAACTTTACTTTTTTTTCATATTACTTCCTTAAAGTCTTTGAAATAGAAATGCTGGGTATTGTTATGTTGTGATTTGTGATTATTTGAGATATATTTTTCTCCTTTAGGTATACTCGGGATAATAATGTTCTAAGCCTAGAACAGAGAAAATTTTATGAAGAAAATGGGTTCCTTGTCATTAAAAATTTGGTATCTGATGCTGATATCGAACGCTTTAGGTATGGTAACTATCTGTTATTTTACAGAAGTATATGTTTATGCATGTGATGGGAATATAGTAAGATTAGCTTGTGCACTTTTAGTGATTTGGCTCCTTAGGAAACTGGGCTCTGGAGCCAGACTGGCTGACTTTAATATTAGCCCCACCACTTAACATTGTGTGTCCTGGGGCAGTTTACTTACCCTTCCCATGTCTCTGTCCCACATCTGTAAAATGGGGGTAATAATAGTACTTATGACCTAGAGTCGTTGTTAGGACTAAATAAGGTAAACATATTGAGAGAAGACTTGGAACAGGGCCTGAAGTGCTGCTGGTGCTACAGAAGTGTTTGCTATTCTTCAGGTGTCACCAAATCACATGTATTTCTCCAAATGGTCTTCTAAGCTAAGGAATATTTGAGTTCTGGTAGTTCTGCGAGAATTCCAGTCTCGCAGTTAGGAGGCAGAGACTTCTGAGTTGGCGGTTTTCTCCTCCTTTCCTAATAAGAATTATTCAACCTGGGGCTGGAGGCCAACTTAGTGCAGAGGGAATACCTCCCCACCCCAATCTGTGAATTGTTCCCAGAACTGGGTCAGGCAGATGCTTGGAGCCAGCAGTAAGGACATCATTTGCCAACTTAATTTTCTAGGAGTGAGTTTGAAAGACTCTGCAGACAAGAGGTAAAACCACCTGGATTAATGTTAATGAAAGATGTGACCATTGCAAAATCAAAATATGCTCCAAGTGAAAAAGTGATTACCAAGGCCCAAGATTTCCAAGAAGATGAAGAACTCTTCAGATACTGCACTCTCCCTCAGGTTCAAGACCTTGAATATGTTTTCCTCTAAGCTAATAGCCCATTTGCATGCTTGCTTCCAAAATCTGTCTTTTTACTTTACCTATCATCTTTCTGCTGTGGTCCTAGAGCAGTGGTTCTCCATGGGAGATGATGGTATTTGCAATGTCTGGAGACATGCTTGGTCATCACACATGGACAAGGAGGGATGGTGTGCTACTGGCTTCTAAGGTGTAGAAGCCAGAATGATGCTAATGGGGCTCTAGGACCCTATAAGGCACAGAATAACCCCCTCCCCGAGACTAATGATTATTCAGCCCCAACTGTCAGTAATGCCCCGATTGAGAAACCCCACTGTAGAATTTGCTAATTACCTCTGGCTGAGAAAGGGAAGGAATTCTGTGTTAAAGAGGGAGTCTTGCTTACACTTGATGCAGGCGTACCAAAGGGTGAAATTGCTGAAGCTATTCAGTGTAAATCCATTTCTTTGTTTGTTTGTTGGTTTGTTTTGTTTTGTTTTATGAATCTGGTCAGCAGAACTGTGAGTTTGATTTTAAATTTAAACTAGTTTTTAAAATAATTATTCTTCTTTCAGAGCAATTCATACTTACGAAAATATCCAAGTAGTCCAGAGAGGCATAAAGTGAAAAGTAAAGTCTCCCACCCGTAGCCTCTTCACTGTTCAGCTTTCTTACGCACTCATCTGGAATTATTTTGTGTGTGTGCAAGCATATGTGTATGCTCCCTCCTTGTAGGATGGGAACATACTGGTTGTCACCTTGTTTTTTCCATTTCTGGTAGGTCTTAGACATCTTTCCATTAGTATCTCTGGATCTGCTTATATTTTTAAAACTACTGTGCATTATTCCACGGCACACATGTACCCAGTTCATGAACCATCCATTTAGAATGGCTTTAAAGGAGACATTACATATAGTGCTTATTAGAAATTATAACCCAAGGGCTGTCAGAGAATTTGACTCATGAAGAAAGACTGTACAGGTCTGTGATGTCCAGCCCCATGCGTTGGTGGACGGAGGGGAAGTGGCCCTTCTGGACCGTCCGTTCATTTGAACCTCATGTTATGTGATGGACATGGAAGCTGTGTGGGTGGGTCAAGGAGGAAAAGCTCGAGATCGGAGGCCACTTGTGGTAAATGAAGCATTATTGGGATTTTCAGGTTTCCTACATTTCTAAAGTATGACCCATGTCCCTGGTGGTTCATGCAATAATTTTTAGAAGGTATGCAATGTTTTAATAGCTATCTAGTTTAATGTGTATTGAAAAGTAACCAGCACATCTAACCCATGATTTTGAGAATATTATTAATCAGGATAAGACTAAGTTAAAAGGAGTTAAAGAATTATTAGCTAACTATATTGGGAAATCCTGCAAAGTATGGCAAAAATGGTGAGGATGGCTTTTGAATGAGGTTTAGAAAATACTGACCTAAGTGAAAAACAGAAAAATGACAGGCTTTATAAAAAACAAGTATCAGGCCTGACTCCTCAGGCTTATTCCTCATACTCAAAATTATTCCAAATGAGTACAAAATTTGTGCACAGGTGGGATCCTTAGGCCTGGCTGGCAACCAGGGCCGATCAGGTTCCCCACCTCCCCGCCTTCTCCTTCCCTTGCTATCCGAGTCCTCCACCACCACCCACCCCTGGCTCCCCATCCTAGCCCAGGGCCCAGCCCCTATTAGGCACGATCAGAACCTGCCAGCCAGGGGGAGAGACTGGGAGGCTGGCCAGCACGGGGAGGGCCCAACCACCACAATGGCAGGCGGGCGGTGGGCCTATCAGGGCTTGCCAGCTGGGTTGGGGGTGGGGGGTGGAGGGACAGGAGAAGGGACCTGGGAGGTTGGCTGCTGGCCCCAAGGAGGGAGCCGGCCCTCGGCCCCCCTGGGAAAGGGGCCGCGTCCACCGCTACCCACCCCAGTTCCCCATCCCAGCCCCAATTGGGTGATTGGGGCCTGCCGGCTGGGGGCAGCTCCTGCATTGAGCGTGTGCCCCCTGGTGGTCAGTACATGTCATACCGACCGGTTGTTCTGTTGTAACAGTTGCTTAGGCTTTTATATATATAGATTCCTTACACACAAGATACCAAATAGTGAGAAAGCAGTAAAATGTGCTTCATTTTTTGGAGTCAGAATTGGAGTTTGAATATCAACTTTTCATGTCGCTGACTCTGCCACCTTGGGCAATTTATCAGCCTCAGGCTTATTCATGTGGGATATTTGTTTTAAAGGATTACTATTTAATGGGGACATTAATTTTCAGGGATTACTGTGAGGCTTAATTGGGCCGATTTCATAAAGCCCCTGGCAAGTAGTAGGCATTCAATGTTGAGTCCTTTCTGTACTTCACCCCTCCCCAGGAGGGTTAGGTGCTGGAGGCAACAGCGCAGCTGCTGGAGCCTGTGACTAATTCAGCCCTCCCTGTCACGTGCTCTCATTGCGGCTTATTCTTCATAGCATGTGTCTCATCCACAACTGCCCATGTCGTCATTGTTTATCTTCCCACCAGACTGTAATATAAACTCTTCGGGCAGCTCACCGTGGTGTCCTGTTCCCTGTCACTCTGCCTGGTTCGCAGACCTCAGTAAAGAGCTGAGTGATAGCCACACTGACTGTGAGGTCCTCTGAGCTGCTGTTCTCCTTTCCTCTGGGCTCCTCATGGCAGCTGCATGTGGGCTGGGTCCTGTCATGGTCCCTTCCTGTGAACAGTCTCCATGAAGGAGGAGGAAGCTGGCTTCTCACTGGGCAACTGTCGTCAGCTTTGATTGAGAGGAGGTGGGGAGGCATGAACCACCTGTCCTTCCCAGTTGATCTCTCATAGAAACTTCCATCTCTCTTGTAGAAAAAACGGTTATGTTTCCAATAGGCTCCAAAAAGCCTGTTAATTCAGAGTGTTAGAAATTTCCAGTAATTTCCAAGTGCTCACTTTTTCAAATTTCCAGTGATTTCCAAGTGCTTTGTTTGCAATGTTGTGAGATTGGCTTTGTTAAACTACTGTCATCTTGACTCTCATTAAGATAGTTGTACTTTGTGCCACTCACTTGTGCATCTGATTTCTCATGAACTCCCCCCC
Source organism: Myotis davidii (assembly GCF_000327345.1). NCBI lineage: Eukaryota > Metazoa > Chordata > Mammalia > Chiroptera > Vespertilionidae > Myotis > Myotis davidii. The sequence goes on along the minus strand of NW_006300030.1, from coordinate 1,219,054 downwards.
CCCCTTTCCTTTAGATTCTGAAATATGTGGAGTGCTTCACTGGACCCAACATTATGGCCATGCATACCATGCTGATAAACAAACCTCCCGACTCTGGTAAAGGGCTCTTATTTGTTCAGGGGAAGGAAAAATGTTTTGTTAAAATACATAAGGTTGATGTTCTAACTATAGCCATGTGTATAAGTGCTAAACTTTGCATAAGTGAGTATGTGTCCTGTTAAAAGAGAGACAACAGGCCTAAAATGGAATCCCTTGCGCTAGCCCACATCAGCAAGCTGAGCCTTAATACCTAACCAAATCGCAGTTTCAGTTCCTCCCAGGAAGAAAATCTTAACCAGTCAATGTCAGCACTAGTGAGGTCATCTGCCCAATAGTCCCCCTGCCCCTCCCCTAAAGGGACCGCCTGAACAGTCCTCTTCTCCAGTAACTTCCTTATCCCTCCACCATCTGCCTACCAAAGCCTTCCATTTGGTAAGCTCCTCTGAGCTCCTTCTATCTGCTACACTGAATGCTGCTCAATTCGTAAGTCATTCAATACAGCCAATCAGATCTTTAAATTTATCCACTTGAATTTTGTTTTTTACAGTACTTTAATTCAAAATAGCTTATATCATAACAACATTTAGTATAATAGTGATTTCATATATTAACTGTAGGGTTATTACTGCTGGATTTTCAGATGATAGGATTCTTAAAAATTCAGGTTTATAAACAACTCTTTCTATCACATAAGGACCTATTATTCAACATCTCTAAGCTTTATTAACCATCCTCATCTGTGATAGTGTAAATTCTGCCTTTGTTATTATTATTATTAACACAATTAAACTATTTTTGTAAATCACATTCTACAGTTGTTATTAAAATTTATTGTGCTTTCTAAAATATAGCTTCTAAAACCTTACTTCCTGAGGAACTGATTTGGACGGTAGTACTCAGGAATCTGCATGTTATTTACCATCCCCTGATATTCTTATGCAGATGGCTGGTGGGCCATGCTGAGGAATGTTGCTAGACCAGCAGTAGTAAATTGGCCATCAGAGATCTCTTCATCTTTGCTACTTTTTCTTCCTCGAGGGCCAGGAGAGGCTTCTGTGATAGGCCTGTGGCTTCACGTCACCAAGTCTCTCCTCCCTGGATGTCTTGCCTGGAGAGATCAGGGAGCCTGGTGAATCAGATTCAAAGAGCAAAACCAGGGAGAAATGTAAATGTGGTCGTGGCATCTCTGATTCTGCACAGTGGTTATATACCAAATGCTTCTAGTTTGGTGAGGAAACCTCTTAGGGCTTTTTTATTTAGTTAGCTAATTAAAAAAAATTTTTGCAGACTATCAGGGGACCTCAAAGATGACCACTCTCTTCAGTGTAATTAATTAAACTTTGTTTTTTAACACTAGGCCCTATGCCCAAACCAGTTAGAAAGGAATAAAGCACAATAGAGATGATGATATATGTATGACTTGCTAGAAAATAGTGTATGTGAGTGCTCAGCTACCAGAAACCCAGATAAAGGAGAGGATCTGGAGCCCTGTGTTGATTCGATATTCCAGTTTGGTGCTTGTCACCTGAGACAGATTTTCTGGAATCTAGAACATTGTTTCATTTGTTTGGCTTTTGCAGGGATTGGTCATTATTCTGGGTTTTCAGGCAGAAGAGAAGAATTCTGAGCGTCTTTTAACAGTAGGTTCCATTTCAGGCAAGAAGACATCCCGCCACCCCCTGCACCAGGATCTGCACTACTTCCCCTTCAGGCCCAGCAATAGCATTGTTTGCGCTTGGACGGCCATGGAGCACATTGACCGGAACAACGGCTGTCTGGTGGTGCTCCCGGGCACACACAAAGGCACCCTGAAGCCGCACGATTATCCCAAGTGGGAGGTAGGTCTGCTTAGCAGCTGAGTCTTGATCAGAATCTTTCGTTGTTTTGATTTCCCATCAGTCTACATAAAGAGCTTTACCAATGAGATGGCATTTCCTTTCACAGCCAAACATTGGTCTAGGATTTGGAATCCCAATCAGGGAAAATTCAAGGGTGTTAGATAAAGTACTCATTTTTGCACTTTCAACAAGGGTTTGAAAGCCAATCAACATGGGGAACTTTGGTAGGTGATTCGAGATTATAGAGCCTAATTTGCAAAGGTAAGACATACACATTGCAAGACCAGATGCATGTGCCAAGTGCCAAGTAATTCTTACACAGTGATTGGTGGCTCTTGGAGTGAAAAAGAGGGAGGGCTAATCTTCCAGCTGGAGAGACCAGCAGAAGCTCTGGGGAGGATGGAGCAGTATTCCATCGCATGGCTGTCCCACGGTTTACTGATTCAACTGTTGATGCTGAAGGACTGTTAAATGCTTTTGAACTCAGAAGTGACGAGACCAATCTGGTTCTTCAAGACCACTAATCTTGGGGTGTGGCACGGGATGTATTGAAGATGTAGGAGTACAGAAGCAGGGAAACCACAAAGGAGACTTTAGTGCTTTAGGTGTAAGGCAATACATCTTGCAGCCCCAGAATGATGGTCAGAATGGGAAGAGCACCTGTTACTAAGGCAGGAAGAGTGAATGTGGTCCTGTAGGAAGTAAAGAGAATATAGCTTTAAAGACTTCTGTCTCAGTGAGACTCGGTGTGCTGATGATTAGTGTTAAGTAAAAAAAAAAAAGAGTCTGGATTTTGATAGAAAACTGAAATTGTGGGATTTGTCAATTAAGGTGAGATTTAGGGAAGGTTTGGTGCAAGCAAAAGGGAGTGTTTTGGAGAGCTGCGGGGTCTTGCTGAGTCCCTGGAAGGCTGGCTAGGCCTGCTGGGCTGGAAAGTGGGCATTGTAGCTCGGTGGGAAGAGTAGGTTGGGGCACCTGGTGTGGGCAATTGAACCCTGGCTATGTCCGGTCCCTTCCATCCTCTGCTCAGATTTGAATCTGAGTGGCCGAAATGGGAAGTCAGTTTGGCTTAGCTTGGGTCGCATATCCACCCTGGCCAGGAGAGAAGTTGCCTGGATCGAAGTCCTAACAGAGTTCAGTCTTAGGAGGGGAGATGGGATGCTGCCTCTACCCTAGAACAGCAGCCCCACCCCCTCATAAAGGCTTGTAAGCTTTAATTCACTTCTCACTGTAGTTTTTAATAAAGACATAACTTTTCCTTAAAGCAATAACTAACTTTGGAAACAGTTATAAACAAGCACAGTGTTATAATTTGCAATTCTTCTTTCTTTACTCTGGATGAGACATGAGCTCAGAAAAATTGAACATTTTTTCTCCCCTAGTTTTGGAGAATAGTTTCTCAGAGATACTCCTGAATAATAGGAGAATCATTTATGCAAAGTTCCAGATGAGGAGTCTGTCATGCTGAGAAATAATGATCATGGGTTCGGGCTGTAAAGTTCTCCTGCATTAACTGAAAAATGCAAAGCTGACCTAGAGCTTCATTTATTATTCAGTAACTAAGGGTAGGAGGAAATTCCAAAGTTTTTATTTGGTCAAAAAAAATATCTGTGATTTTAATATCAACAGGTGACTTTTAAAAACCAGACATCTGAGAAGCTTTTGTATATTTACATTTTTTAAAAGAATCTAACATCTCCTCTTGGAAGAACTTAGAGTACCTCTGCTTTTCCTGATGATCTATAAAGTTTGTAATTACTGGCTTCCTCAAATACAAACTTGGCTCTCATTTGTGTTCTAGGGGGGAGTTAACATAATGTTCCACGGGATCCAGGACTATGATGAAAACAATGCCCGGGTTCACCTTGTGATGGAGAAGGGAGACACCGTTTTCTTTCATCCTTTGCTCATCCATGGATCTGGTCAGAACAGAACTCAAGGATTCCGGAAGGTATGCATTAATATAACAGCACTTTTCAACAATGAATGGTCAAACACAAAAATGCCAAGATATATTGAAATTTAAAAGATTTGACACTTTTGCCGTGGCTGGTATGTGCAACGGTTAGAGCATTGGCTTGTGCACCAAAGGGTCATGGGTTCCATTCCCAGTCAAGGGCAGGTACCTGGGTTGCAAGTTTGATCCCTGACCCTGTTTGGGGCATGTGTGGGAGGCAACCAATCCATGTGTCTCTCTCAACAACGATGTGTGTGTGTGTGTGTGTGTCCATATCTCTCTCTCTCTCTCTCTCACCCCTCCTTCCCCTTCACTCTCTCTCTCTCAAAAAGAAAAATCGCTGGAAAAAATATCCTTGAGTTAAAAGATTTGTGACTTTTAACTAAACTAGCCTTTAGTCTAACTTAATTGCCAGGAAATATATTTCATGCTTTTTTTTTTTTTTAATATATTTTATTGATTTTTACAGAGAGGAAGGGAGAGAGAGATAGAGAGTTAGAGACATCGATGAGAGAGAAACATCCATCAGCTGCCTCCTGCACATCCCCCTCTGGGGATGTGTCCGCACCCCAGGTACATGCCCTTGACCGGAATCGAACCTGGGACCCCTCAGTCCGCAGGCCGCCGCTCTATCCACTGAGTCAAACCGGTTTCGGCTATTTCATGCTTTTTTTGCTCAGGTCAGTAAGAAGCCAGGTGACCTCAGGACCTAATTGCCAGGAAATATATTTCATGCTTTTTTTGCTTAGATCAGTAAGAAGCCAGGCGACCTCAGGATCCCATTCATGATTTGCTTCAGAGCCAGAGCTTACTTGGGAGCTGATGGCCTGTGCTTTGGAGGCAAAAACCATTGCTGACATACTAAAATAATAAAGTTTTGAATGTATATAGCTCATAGTAACCAAATAACAGAAAAGTTTATATTATCATTGCTATTGAAAAAAATATTATTGATCCAAAAGAAAGGTTCTGAATTTGGCTATCCAGAAATCAGATTTAGCAGGCAGCCATTGTTTTCACCCCTCAGTGTTAGAGCATTTTTAAAATATATATATTTTTATTGATTTCATAGAGGAAGGGAGAGGGAGAGAGAGATAGGAGCATCAATGAGAGAGAGAATCATTGATTGGCTGGAGATCAAGCCTGCAACCCAGACATGTGCCCTTGACAGGAATCGAACCTGGGACGCTTCAGTCCACAGGCCAACGCTCTATCCAGTGAGCCAAACCAGCCAGGGCTTAGAGATTTTAAACTTAATGATTTCATTGCTTACATTAAAACTTGACAAATTTCTCATAAATTCTCAATTTCTCATTTCTCTAAAATTCAGCAGCACACCTGGAAGTACAGTGGTGTGGACTCACATTTCCCCCTTGATTACATGACTGTCAGTACTAAGTATTGGGGGCTTCTTTGGGCTGAGTGAGGCTGTTCGTTTGTTACACCAACACCTGTTGTCTCCCTGAGGCGAAGGGTTAGTTGCCAGGTTTCATCTTTCATTCATTCATATTTGCACTGGGCTCAGCAAGGCCAGGATGAGGGTAAGGTGAGAAGGCACTCTCTTCAGGGGCCAGTATTTTAAAAAATCAAAATTACTGCAAGAAAATCCATGATGAGCACAATGCCAACATTTTGAATCTGAGTGGCTTCAGTGGGAGGTTCTTCACGAGATCAGGCTCTTCGCTAGCACAGACCTCAGCACTGTCAAGAGTGGGCGGCATTGGCACCACAGTACAAAAAATGAGGAGTTTAATATACTGACTCTGCAATTTTTCAATATTTTTTCAACTACTTTAATGTTTGGAGAAACACTAACCTTTAAAAAATACATAAAAACATGTATAAAGGATGCACACTTCCCCTTGCACTGGGGCTCCCATGGGACACGGAGCTTGTGACCGCTCTGCCTAGAAATGTGATGTTTGGGGCAAAGTGGGAAGTTCTGACAGGTGTGGTCGCCTTAAGGTAACTGACCTGTGCCTGGGAAGGTGCGTTTGAGGTAGTGCCCTGCAGCAGATCTGTTTATAACTTTTCCAAGAATGGGAAGGGCCAAGTAACTTCTGCCTTGCCTGCATAAGGGAACAAGACAGGTATCTGCTGTCAGACTTCAAATGTCCTTTTGATTCAAAAGGGGGGTGTATTATTTTCCTTTGCAAGGTGCTCCCCCCCACACACACACACACAATCTGTGGCCATTGAAATAACAAGCCATCACAAACTTCATTGAGAAACTTTTGTGACTAAGATGATGAAAAACCCTGGAATACATTCCCTTTAAGCATTTGGGGATATCTACTTCTTAGAAACATTAAATGTTAAAAAGTTAAAGACCTCTGACTTAACCGAATTATGTTCCCTGCCCTATAAATGCCTTTTGAAAGTAAATATCACACATAGTTAAAAACCTCTTGTAACTTCTCAAGTAGCCTTTAGCTGGGAGGAGAAAAGGCTACTGAGCCACAAAGAGACTGACTTAAGGCGCCATGGAACAGCTTTTAGTCTAGAAATCAAACGCTGAGGGAAATAACTGACTTTCTAAAAGAAACCTTGCTTGGTTGCTGGTGTTGATGGGATTTTATCCCTTAATATTAATTGGTTCACTTTGCCCAGGCAATTTCCTGCCATTTTGCCAGTGCCGACTGCCACTACATCGATGTGAAGGGCACCAGTCAAGAAAACATTGAGAATGAAATTGTGTCATTAGCAGAAAAATTGTATGGAGTGAAAGAAGGTGTCTCCCTGAAGGTATGTGTACAAAATGGCAAGATAAAGATCTCGGTTTTTGTCTTCCCTTCAGATGCTTACCAATCCTCCTTGTTGATTTAATTTGAGGGTGTAAGCTGCCTGTGGTGAGAGCTCTTTGCAGAAACGTGGCTGAGACCCACGAAGAATGCCCATGGAATTTCAGTTTGCACTTGCTTCCCCAGTATGGGGAGCTGATGGCCTGCCGGCTTCTTTGTGTCTTTGGGCTGTCCTGGTGTATGCAGGCTACCTTGTTCCAGGACAGTCAGATAGGATAGAAAATAGGAAACATACTTAGAGGACGGGAAATGAAGGACGACAGGCTACCTCCTGAATGCACACAGGAAAGTTAAAGGTTTGGACTAGCAATCACAGGCCTCCTTTATTTGTACAGAACAGATATTTATACAACTGGAAATCCAATAGGACTCCCAGGAAGCAATTCTTAGGCAAGTGTTTGTTTGCATGTACAGAGATAGATCGCTAATGCTTATCAGTAAGAGGTGTGAGATACTTCATATGCTTTCCTAATTCATACACATCACTTTTAAATTATTTGTTTTTAATTAGTGGACATTCAGTGCTGATGAGGATCAATAGAAAAATTCTCAGTCAAGGCAAATAGACATATTTGCTTTGTAGACTATGTACATTTTAGCCTGGGAACCAAGAAGCTGATCTGCTTTTAAATGAACAGTAGGTAGTCATAAGTGCATGCACTTCCTCTGGGGTGGCATGACCCTCCCACAGGCGGAGCCTTCCCGTCCTGTGAAGAGCGCTGCACACCAGTTTGTCGGGAATCATTTTCTGAACACCTTCCCAGCTCAAGAATCTTACTTCGCCCTTTACTACTCTCTCCCTTTAGAATCTATGAATATACCCACCTCTGAAAATGCTCTGATCTCACATTTGCAGATTCTAGAAACTATCGTCCCTCTCCCTTTGTCCAGTATGTAAAAGGACTTACAAAGGCAACGTGGTTTGTCAACATAGTTGTGGTTTCCGTCCAGCACCCTGAATTTTAAGGCAGGAAAAAAGTATACATTCAGTTTGAGGTTTGTCATTATTGCACTAAATGAGTTACCTCCTGTATTTATTTTAGTTACCTTCTAAGTTACAGTTTATCAATTTCATGTACAATAACAATACAAACTTTTGCTCTGTAGTTCTTTTAAGGTAACAACAAAAGCATTTCACACTCTTTTTCTTATTTTCTTCACCAAAATCCAGTGCAGCAGTCATTAGAGCTGCATGCTCCTAATGAGAAAATAGCCCAAAGGTGGGCCTGTTACGTGACACAAGCTAGACTTCAGAGTCAGGTCGAATTCCAAAATCGTTCTTCTCTCTATACCTTGGTGGTTGCTCAAAAATAAACAAGAAGTAAGAAATAAATTTAAAAGTTTGAATTGTTTTATGAAGAACAAAGGAAAAGCAAATAAACCAGTAACCTATAGTATCATTGGCATGGTTATGACCTAATCAGGGGTAGATGACTCAAAATGAGCCAGGCAAATCACCCGACGGGAGGCAGGAAGATGGGTAGGGAACTGTCTGTACTGTGACCGAGCATAATAATCAGCCGCCTGCGGACCTGTGATCAACAAGAGGACCCAGTACAACAGGGTTGACAGCTTGGGGACTCCTTGCCTTAGATTGTTTAACATGATATTAGATGTTGCAAATAAATAAGTCGGAGTCTCAGAATATGGCTTATCTTCTAACTGATAGGACTATTGTGGAGGCTTCCATGTCCCACCCCCTCCCCTCCGCCCCCCATTTAACCATTTGTAGATGCTAGAAATTTACTTTCTTTTATGGTGAAGAGACAAACTGAAGTGTTCCATAAACTCCTTTTGTTTGGCATTATTTCCAGGATGTTTGGAGATTTCGAGGACGGCTTGTGAAAGGACAAAGAGTTAACCTTTGAAACAGCTCTTTGCTATAACTCTTTTAAAGAAATCAAAATGAAATAAGGTGTCTAAGGAAAATATTTTCTTGATGAGATGACATAATCTTTTCTATCGCTTGTTAACAAATCAAAATCAGGTACCTAATTGCATGTGGGTAATTTTGCAGTGCAGTGGTGTTGCTTTCATGAATGTAAAAACAGCAAAAGTGAAATGGTATTTGTTTTAAGGAAAATGAAGTTAGGGTTGCAGCCAAAATAAAGGTAATTCTGTGTAACTTAAGTGTGTTAAATCCGTTCGTTTATTTTTTCATTCAATTCGCTCTTTAAAAAAAATTATTTATTAAATTGATGGGGCCAATTAGCTCTTTACCCAAGCAGAAATAAATGCTTTGAAACTCAGGTTGGGCTGCGTTCTATATCCCTCTCCTGGGAAACACACCACCTACTTACTTCATGTCACGAGATACTTCTTTTCAAATACAGGACACTGTACAGCGAGGCCCACGGCCTGGAGGGCACGGGAAGGGCATCGTGGAGGTGGATGCTTGTGATCTGGCACAGCATTCCTTCCCTGCCTCTTCCCTCCAGCCCCCTCCCTAGGAAAATGGACTGTCCAAGTCTTTCTAAAGGAGGAAGACAAGGGTACCATCTGCTATTTCTTATTGGGTAGGGCAGCCGAAACCCTCCAGGATTTATGAATTAAACCTAACCTCTTTCAAGGTACAGGGAAAGTTTTAGACACTTCTGGTGTGGCAATTGAATGAGCAAGAACTGGAGGAATTTATCCTATCAGAGCATCGTCTTTCTACACCAGCTGAGGGCAGCAAGGAGACACAGTCTTTTTTGTGGGTTGTTTTTTTTTTTGGTTTGTTTTTTCTAGTTTAGTAAGAAAGAAATAGAGTCCTTTTCTTGCCATTCCGCAGAACACAGTTCCTAAATCTAGTTTCATTGTGTGTGGGATTTTTTGTCGGTGTCCCTTGTAAGGACATGCAGTTTAAGCTCAGTTCCACCTGCAAACTGGGCAAACAAGAGTATCACTGACGGGGACTAAGGAAATTGGATTATGGAATAATTAAAAATAAAATGTACATAAGGAATGCCAGTGTGAACAGCAAGTATGGAGCACTGTCCAGCATTCCTTGGGCATTTTGTCTGTGGAACAGAAAGGGCTGATCTTAGAGATTGCTGAGTCTCCTGGGACTCAACTCTCCCCAGAGAAATGAAGGGAAGGCCTTCTGCTACCTGGGCAGCAGCTAGAGCAGAGCACTCAGTCCCCACCATCCAGCCTACACCCCTGGGGGCGCTGTGCCAGCACGGGCCTGGGTCCCGCTCCAGGAGCCTGAGCTGACCAAGAACCTCTTGCTTCCTCTGCAGTCTCCTGCCTTTTGACCTAAGAGGCTGCACCACAGCCCTTTTCCTGAGCGCCCCAGCTTTGGGAGTGGCACCTGGGGGGCTGGGGTTGTTGGTGCACCAGCCTTAACCTCCATCGCTTGGAAGCTGACCTGTCAGGGATCTGAAGAGCATCCCGGTCAGGGTGGCTCTGAGCCCCTGTCCGAGGATGACACTTGAGGTGCCTTAGCTTTACTCTAGGGCAGGGGTCCTCAAACTTTTTAAACAGGGGGCCAGTTCACTGTCCCTCAGACCGTTGGAGGGCCGGACTATAGTTTAAAAAAAATAAAACTATGAACAAATTCCTATGTACACTGCACATATCTTATTTTGAAGTAAAAAAACAAAACGGGAACAAATACAATATTTGTATTTGCATGTGGCCCGCGGGCCGTAATTTGAGGACCCCTGCTCTAGGGTCTAGGGATGTGCTTCTCAGACCTGACCACACATTCCAATCTCCCTGGTGCTTTAAAAATACCATTGCCTGGGTTTCAACCCCCACAGTTCTCTCTCTCTGTGTGTATGTGTGTGTGCACACGCATAATTTGAAAAAATCATGTCTTTTTTTATCAGCAAGTGCTGATTAAAAAGCCCCTGTATCATTTAATTTTTCCAGCTTTATTAAGGCATCATGAACAAATAGAAATTGTATATATTTAAGATGTACAATTTAATGTTTTATGTACATATACATTGTGAAATAGTCATCACAAGCTAGTTAACATATCCATCACCCCAACTTCTAAGGTTCTTATTCAATTATTCTGAGGTCTGGGCATCAGTATCTTTTTTTTACAGACATTTGAGGTGATTGTGATGAACAGCTAAGGCTGAGCATCAGCCCATGAGCCAGAAGGTTTGATTCTGGTCAGGGCACATGCCCAGGTTGTGAGTTTGAACCCCAGTAGACGCATGCAGGAGGCAGCCAACCAACGATTCTCTCTCATCATTGATGTTTCTATCCTCTCTTACTTTTCCTTCCTCTCTCTGAAGCAATAAAAATATATATTTTTAAAAAGTCCCTGAATCATTTCACTTTTCTCTGCTTTAGTGAGGTAGAATGGACAAATAGAAATTGTATATATTTAAGGTATATAGCATTGGCCCTTCCATTTTTGTGCTCAAGGCTGTTATCACCTCCCCCTGGACAGACTGGGATTGCCCCAAAGCAAGATCAGGTTGCTAACACTTGTATCATGCCTTACTATGTGGCAAGCACTTAACTCTTACTGCTCTTTTAATCTCATAACAACTTTACAGGGATAATGCAATCATTATCCCAATTTTATATATGAGACAACTCAGGCAGGCACAGAGAGGTTCAGTAACTTGCCTAAGGTCACACAGCAAATAGTGAAGCTAGGATTTGAACCCCAGCAGTAGGGCTCCTTGCCACTTTGTCATTGGAATAATGCATTAAAAGATCACATATAACATTCTATATATCTTAGCTAATGACTTTTTGTATAATGTTTAAAACATTTACTTTTTCCCCCAAAAGTGTTAGCTCTATTATAATTCACCTTATATTTCTTTTTCTTTTTTTAAAATATATTTTATTGATTTTTTTACAGAGAGGAAGGTAGAGAGATAGAGAGTTAGAAACATCAATCAGCTGCCTCCTGCACATCTCCCACTGGGAATGTGCCCGAAACCCAGGTACATGCCCTTGACCGGAATCGAACCCGGGACCTCTCAGTCCGCAGGCCGACGCTCTATCCACTGAGCCAAACCGGTTTCGGCCACCTTATATTTCTTGAAATGTAACAGGGCAGACAGTAAGAGTGATCTCTAATAGAGACATTGGTTGTGTTTATGGAAGCCAGTGTTATAAAGGGATTCTATTGTATGTACAGACTGTCCAGAATCTGCCAATAAAGAATTGTCAATAAACGAACAGGATATAGAATCATAAAATATACCAAACATAAGAGCTGGAGAAGGTCCTATGGATCATGTAGTCCAGCCCTCAGATTTATTTATTTGTTCATTCATTCATTCATTCATTCAAGTATCAGCACTCTTTGAGGACTTTATATGTGACAGGCATATGCTGGGTGTGAAGCACATCAAGATGGCTAGAGCAACTTTTCTGACCACAACGAGTTCAGCCCCAGGCTCTGAGAGTTCTGAGCTCAAAGAAATCTCTGGACTGAAACATGTATCAGCAATTGCTAATCATGAAGTAGAATTTTTAAAAAACCAACAATACCTTAAAATGTCTATGATCTGTTCATTTCTATAAGGAATGTATTCGGCCCTAGACAGTTTTGCTCAGTGGATAGAGAGGTCCCGGGTTTAAATCTGGTCAAGGGCACATCCCTAGTTTGCGGGATTGATCCCCAGTAGGAGGCATGCAGGAGGCAACCAATCAATGATTCTCTCTCATCATTGATGTTTCTATCTCTCCCTCTTCCTTCCTCTCTGAAATCATTAAAAATAAAAATTTATTTAAAAAAAGAAAGTATTTGTATATGTATTACTGTATTTAAAAATTAATTTTGAAAAGTTCATGCAAATTACCCTAGTTAGTAAAAACACAATGTAGTTCATTAGGCTAAGCAAAGGGTTTTGAAAGTTGTTTTATGGTTTTTGTCCTAATGAAAATAGTAGATATTACTGCAGAAACAAGTCGTTAAGTGAAAAGCCTGTTTAAGTTGGGCATGCCTGTTTGAGTTGGGTGCACCTGTGCACTGGCTAGGACCTTGGGTGTAGGAACCAGCTTGAGAACAATGGGACCTACACAACAAGGAGACCGGGCCAGTCCATGACATCTAAGAGAGTTGGACTGCAGGCCGGCTGAACAGGGACACAAGGGCTTTAGGAAACCCAGGACTCCCCCCTCTCCTGCTCCTAATTCTGCTCTTCTCTGTGCAGCTGCTTTGTTCTCTCTCAGATCAGCTTCTCCTGACTCCCAGATACGGTGGAGACTGGCTTCTGCCAATAGTTCTGAATTTGAATCTCCCCTTTCCCACAGAGCAGTCAGACTGTGGAAACCTCACAGTTTCAATTCGGTTTCTCAGGGAAGGGGCTCACTGGCTCACTTCAGGTCAGGTGCCCTGCCCCGATCTGATTATTTTTTAACATTGTAAGCTTCTCCCTTAAATAATGCTAGCAATAGCAAGTAGTCCCAATCAAGTGTGTGGGAGATGAAGGTGGGGGGGAGGGGGGCAGGGAAGGTGTGTTAGGTGAGGCAAGGACAGGGAAGAGAGCTGATCAGAGAAAGTACAGGACAGTCTGTTCATTAGGCAACACATCTCTATTAAAAATACACTGACACAGCCCTGGCCTGGTGGCACGGTTGGCTGGAGTGTCATTCTATGCATTAAAAGGCTGCAGGTTCAATTCCTGGTCAGGCACATACCTGGGTTGTGGGTTTGGTACCCCCCCCCCACTCCACCCCCGGCACACACACACTCCCTACACCCTTGTCAGGGCTCATATGGAAGGCAGCTGATCAATGTTTCTCTTTTACACTCTCTCTCTCTCTCTCTCTCTCTCTCTCTCTCTCTCTCTCTCATTTCTAATCAATGAACATATCCTTGGGTTAAAGGGAAATGAAAAAATAAATACAATGATCCAATCAGCAATTCTTCTGGATAGTTACCTAAAATAATTGAAAATGATCTCAAAGAGATATTTGTACAGTACATTCATAGCAGCATTACTTACAGTAGCGGAAAGGTGAAAGCAACGCCAGAGTTCATCAAAGGATGAGTGGATACAGTAAATGTGGCCTTTACATACAGTGGAATATTATTCAGCCTTAAAAAGGAAGAAAATTCCCACTCATGCTACAGTGTGGATGAACTGTGAGGACGTTATGCTAATACTCCAGTCAGAAAAAGACAGATATTGTATGATTCTATCTGTTTGAGGTACCCAGAGTAATCAATTTTATAGGATAGAAAGCAGAATGGTAGTTGCCAGAGGCTGGGTGGAGGGGGATGGGAAATGAGTGTTTAATGGGTGCCGAGTTTCAGTTTGGGAACATGAAAAAGAGTTCTGGAGATGGATGGTTGCCCAACAAGGTGAACGTACTTAATGCCATTGAACCGTAGACTTAAAAAATGGTTAAGATGGTAACTTTTATGTCGTGGATATTTTACCAAATTTAAAAGAAATAAAACAAAAATAATTTAATCTTTGATAAAGAAAACACATCTTAATTTCATAAGATGTTTGGAAGAAGTATACACTCAATTTTGGCAACCTGATGGAAAACGCTGCTCCCCACTTAGAAAGACTTAGAAAGGGGCACAGGAGTCCAGCCCACCTTTGGCTGGGCCCCTGACTGACTGGGTCAGCTCCAACAGTTAGGTCAGTGCTTCCTGCACACAGGTCAGCACTGGCTCCTGGGCTTCCTGACTCGGCCCTGGGGGTCTGGTCACGGCAGATGGCGGCTCGCCTCTGAGGAAACATCTTTCTTCTCACCAGATCCCTGAGCAATCTCCTCTTGGTCCTAAACTTGCCTATGCTGGTCTGTGGGCATTTCCAAGACCAGTGAGAGCATAGGTAAACACCTGAATTTGTTGCCGCACACAACCACATTAAAACTACAACTAAAAGACAAAACGGATATCATCCAGAATCACGGAAGGCTGACTGAGTGGAAATTCTAAAACTAGAAGGAAAGAGAAAAGCACATGGAGTCTGGTAGGAGGTGCAGAGGTGCGGAAGAGCAGAGGTACGGAGGCAGGCGAAACGGGCTGGCAACTGGGTGTGCTGAGGTCTTTTTCAATCGGGAGGGAAATACAAACTCCCGACTCCTCTGAACTCCAGTGCCGAGCGAGACTCTGGAAACCCACACTCATACAAGGAGAAAATGGGCTGTCTGGCATCGGGCCAGAACTTGAGGGCGGCTTTCTCTCAGAGGTGTGTGCAGCGTTCATTGTTCCTGCATGGGGCAGCGGGACAGAGACCCAGGGATCTATCTGGAGCTGGGCCATCCAGCAACCATAGCTGTTTGCACCACCCTGTGATTCCCTGAGACAGCCCTGTGATTCCCTGAGACGACACCCCATCCAATTTACAACCCCACCCAAGCTGTGAGCAGAGGCTTTTGCATATGAATGGCCTGGCCTTTTGCCTAAACCAGTGGTCAGCAAACTCATTAGTCAACAGAGCCAAATATCAACAGTACGACGATTGAAATTTCTTTTGAGAGCCTAATTTTTTAAACCTAAACTATATAGGTAGGTACATTGTTATTAAGTTAATTAGGGTACTCCTAAGGCTTAGGAAGAGCCACACTCAAGGGGCCAAAGAGCCGCATGTGGCTCATGAGCTGCAGTTTGCCGACCATGGGCCTAACCTAATCTAACAAACTGCAGCTGGGTCAAAGAATGTGAAAGCTTCCAAAAGAAAGCCTAAGACTTGTCAGCAGCCTGCATTGCTTCACAGCTCCATTTCATCTGGGCCCCTCCAAACCCCAAACAAAGAGGAGGAATCTGCAGATTTCTCTGTTGCTCCTGCTGGGTGGCCTCAGGCAGTGGCTGACTTAGCACCCCCTTGGAGATCCAAGAGCCAGTGTACCCAGTGGTGACAGTGAGACCACACCAGATGACAACTCTTCAGATCCATAAGAGACACACTCAGGGAGCAGACCCAGTGAGCG
>NW_006300030.1:1203109-1203549 GCF_000327345.1 Myotis davidii | reverse complement strand
ATTGGTCTGGAGGTCAATTCCTCCCAGTGATACCAACAGCAATCAAGACTTAACTACAACAAGACTGTGCACACAGCCCAGAAAGGGGTGCACCAAGGCGTCCACCTCAGATAGCTGGGAAGGCTGAGCCACTGGGCCCTATAGAACACCTAGATCACAAAGCCACTCTATCAACACAGGGAAGCAGCCAAATTGTGGAGACAAAGAAGCAGGTCACAAATGAAAGAGCTAGAGAAAAGCAAATGACTGGATATAGAGTTCAAAACCACGGTTATAAGGTTACTCAAGAATCTTCTAGAAACCTCCGAGAGATTTAGTGAGACCCTCAAGGATATGAAAAAGGACCAATTAGAAATTAAGCATACACTGACTGAAATAAAGAATAATATATAGAGATCTAACAGCAGACTAGCGGATCCCAAGAATCAAGTCAAAGATTT
>NW_006300030.1:1200725-1202557 GCF_000327345.1 Myotis davidii | reverse complement strand
AAAAAATCAAGTGAACAAATACTCTGATGAACAGAATAAACTGGTGAATATAATAGAATCAGGGGCATAGAAAAGGATTGGACTGACAATTCTCTGGAGGAAGGGGGTGTGGGAGGCGAGGGAAGAGACTGGACAAAAATTGAACACCTATGGATGAGGACAGTTGGGGGAGGTGAGGGCGGAGGGTGGGGTGGGAACCGGGTGGAGAGGAGCTATGGGGGGAAAAAAGAGGAACAACTGTAATAATCTGAACAATAAAGACTTGTTTAAAAAAAAAAAAAGAATCCTCCTCAGACAGGCCAGAGGTGAAATCCCAGCTCCATTGTTTGGTTTTTTGTGCAAGTCACTTAACATATTTAGACCTCAGCTTCTTCATTTATAAGACAAGCCTTCTTGGGTTGACCTTAAAGATTAGATAAGAGTGTTGGGGCCCTAGCCGGTTTGCCTCAATGGATAGAGCATCGTTCTGCAGACTGAAGTGTCCTGGTTTCCATTCCAGTCAAGAGCACACATGTTCGGGTTGCAGGCTCTATCCCCAGTAGGGGGCATGCAGGAGGCAGCCAATCAATGATTCTCTCTCCTCATTGCTCTTTCTATCTCTCTCTCCCTCTCCCTTTCTCTCTGAAATCAATTAAAAAATTTTTTAAAAAGAGTTTGAGTATATTTCTTTTCTGTTCTTATTGTTTGTTAAAGAGCCTATTCAGACTTCACTTGGTAAAGAGGATCTTAAAAAATGAGGTCTATATTATGAAATAAAAACAAAGAAAACCACTCTCAGACCAGTAACAACTATGCCTAGGATGTTGCTAGAACCTTGCAAGGAAGAGAGGTGCCTCAGACCAGCTTCAGTTAGGATGACCCATGGCCATAATTTCGTGTTGGTCCCTCGTTGCTCTCAAGGAATCAGGCATCTTCCTAAAAAAACAAAACAAAAACAAATCAAAAACAAAACAAAAAAAACACGCAAAAAAAAGACAACACAAAACACCCACATTTCTTCCATCATACAATGGTCTGGAAGCTTTCAAATTGTTTCCATTCACTTGTCATAATTAAACATAAATTAATTAACACCAGGGTTTTATAGATACTGTATAATAGATGATGATCTGCTCATTATCAAGACACTTAGCTCATTAAGTTCAGGTCACTTGAAAGAGATGTAGAAAAACTTGGGCAGGGTGAGTGGGAATGAAAATAACTAGAGGGTTGGAAACTAGGACTTAATAGATGGCAAAGACAGCTTTCAGAAAAAATATTAGGCAGACAAAATTTTTAGTAATCTGAAAATTTTATACATCCTTCTTTCACATTTCAGAATTTCACTCTGGTCTCACAGGCTCTCCCAGTCACACAAACTCCCTTTCATACATCCCTACACAGAAGACTTCACTCACACAAGCCCACATTCACCACTTGTTAACACCTGTCCTGTTGACACAGACGCTCTTTCATAAATTCCCTCAACAGAAGAACCCGGACACCAGCCAATGCGCGTGTATGTACACACACACTCACACCATATATCGACATTCCAGGTCTCAGTCCCTCAGATTGACCTGACCGCTGTTCCTTCTTCTCTCAGCTTTCATCCAAGCTCTCCACATAAATCCCTTCCACAGAACTTACTGAGGGACCATGGCCAGGTGCTGTCGTAACCCCTGGGGGCAATAGAACCAAGTAAGGAACTGCTTTTGCTCTCAAGGAGCACAGAATTTGCTTGAAAAAGGGGTTGGGCATTCCAAAACTCAATCAGGAAGAATCTACAAATCTCAACAGGCCAATAACTATGGAAGAAATTGAAGCAGTCATCAAAAAGCTTCCATCAAACA
>NW_006300030.1:1174955-1198330 GCF_000327345.1 Myotis davidii | reverse complement strand
TGGGGTGTAGGGGTGTAAGAGATCAACCAAAGGACTTGTATGCATGCATATAAGCATAACCAATGGACATAAGACACTGGGGGATAGGGGAGGCTAGGGGACTGTCTTGGGCGGGGGGGAAAAATGGACACATATGTAATACCCTTTGTAATAAAAAAAAAAAAAGAAAAAAGAAAAAGGGGTTGGGGAGGGAGGGAAATCATGTAAAAATCTAAACGCATGGGGTAAGGAAGGCCCTAAAATTGAAGGAGAGCTAAAGGAAAGTGAGGGCAAAGGGGAGTGAAGGGAAAGTGTGGACACAAGGAAGAGGTCTCTCCTACCAGGAGAGGTTAGGAAACAGACGTAATGAAGAGAGGGAAGCACTTGAGAGTAATCTTGTAGAATTAGAAAGACATTGCCAGGTGAGCAATGAGGACAAGGTTGTTCACCAGAGAGAGAATGTGAAGAAAGGGAGAGCCCACATGGCATGACCAGGGTGTGATATACCAGAACTCAGAGGGGAAGACAGAGGAGATGGGGGTAGAGAGGTAAACGGGGACAGATAATGAAAATCTTTCTATGCCACCCACAGTAATCTGGAATTTATTCAATATTCAGGGGAAAGTCACTTGGGATGTGTTTTTTTTGTTTGTTTTTTTTTTTGTCAACGCAGGTGGCAAGTCACAGAAAAAGTCAATTCTGGAGATTTAACTAATAAACAAAATGGATTAACTCACATAGCTGGAAGCCCACAGGAGAGGCACACTATGCTCAGTGTCATTTTCACCTGTTTCCTATTCCATCCTCGTCATCTTGTTCACTCTTCTCATCATCACAAAATGGCAGCAGTGGCCTCAGGGACTACATCCTCACACAGCAACATCCAGAGGCAGAAAATAATTATTTCTTTTTTGTGTGTCTCCTTTTGAGGATAGAAACCGATCCTTGTGTCACTTTTTAAAAAACTAAGATCCTTTCCCAGGATCTCCCCACTCCAGCTTTCTCTCTCCCCTAAAGTTCACATGCCCTTTCCTAAGCCAATGTTTAGCAAGGAGATTTACTTGATTGGTTGACTAATCAAGACCCTGCATATGGAGTCCAGGGCTCTCTGAAAGCCAGAGCTGACAGAGAAATGGACAAATCTTGGCTCTGTTGGTAGAGAATGGGGTAGCAGCTGCCATTACTGCGTTGTGCATCCCTGGAGGGTCTTAGGTAGTGGTGTGGTATGATCAAACTTGCACTGTAGAAAGATGAAATCTGACAACAGTTCACAGGATAGAAGAGAATGAGACTAGTGGCAGGAAAGCCAGCATCAGAGGGTTTGAAATGATAGCCTGTACTAGAGTAAATGCATTCAAGGAAAAGAGGGCAAAAGTGAATGGTATTTAAGACATGGAAATGATAGGATTTCGATACAATAATGAGGGAGAAGGAGGAGTTCAGGTGACCCCTGGTTTCTTGGGGGTACTCCCGTTTTCCTCTGCCAAATTCACCTGAGAGACCCCAGCAAAGTCGCATTGGGATTCTTTAGAAGAAGGGCTTCCAAAACCTAGAGATTCCACCGAGAATGAGTGCCACATGTATGTGGTTCCTTCTGCCACCAACTCATCTTCTTTTTGAATGTTCTAACCCATCAACAGCTCAGTCACCTTTACTGGTTTCACTCCCCTGATCTCTAAATCTATGTTTGCCTCAGGTCTTCTCTCCTCTCTTTCTGCTCATTCTCAAGGTCGAGAACTCCAGATGGGGTTTCTTGAGGTCTTTCTAGGCGTGTGGGCCACAGAGAGTTTTAAGGTGATCAAAACTTAGCTCCACA
Source organism: Myotis davidii (assembly GCF_000327345.1). Taxonomy (NCBI): domain Eukaryota; kingdom Metazoa; phylum Chordata; class Mammalia; order Chiroptera; family Vespertilionidae; genus Myotis; species Myotis davidii. The sequence goes on along the minus strand of NW_006300030.1, from coordinate 1,196,535 downwards.
ACTCCCACACGTCCTCTTTCAAATCTGTTCTTTCCAAGAATGTGCCTGGATAAAGGTGTGAATTCTCCTCTCCCCTTTCCACTTTAAAAATAAAAATCTTTATTGTTGAGAGTATTACAGATGTCCCCGTTCTGCTCCCCTTGTCCCCCTCACCCAGTTCTCACCCTGCCCCAGGCCTTCAACACCCTATTGTCTGTGCCCATAGGTAAGATCTTCCGTTAATCTCTTCCCACCTCCCCTCTCCCCTTCCCTCTGAGAGTTGTCAGTCTGTTCCATGCTTCCATGCCTCTGATTCTATTTTGTTCACCAGTTTATTTTGTTCATTAGATTTCCTGCTCATTTATTTTTATTTTTAGATCAATTGTTGATAGATATGTATATATTGTGATTTTATTGTTCATATTTTTCTCCTCCTCCTCCTTCTCCTCCTTCTTCTTCCTCTTCTTAAAGAATACCCTTAAAAATTTCATGTAATATTGGTTTAATGGTGATTTGCTCCTTTAGCTTTTTCTGGTTTGTGAAACTCTATATATGACCCTCAATTCTAAATTAGAGCTTTGCTGTGTAGAGTAATCTTGGTTTTAGGTCCTTGCTATTCATCACTTTGAATATTTCTTGCCAATCCCTTCTGGATTGCAAACTTTCTGTTGAGAAATCAGCAGACAGTCATATGGGCTCTCCCTTGTAGGTAACTAACTGCTTTTCTCTTGATGCTATTAAGAGTCTCTTTTTGTCTTTAACCCTTGGCATTTTAATTATGATGTGTCTTGGTGTGGGCTTCTTTGGGTTCCTCTTGTTTGGGACTCTGTGCTTCCTGGACTTGTAAATCTATTTCTTTCACCAGGTAGGGGAAGATTTCTGTCATTATTTCTTCAAATAGGTTTTCAATATCTTGCTCTCCCTCTTCTCCTTCTGGTACCCTAATAATGTGAATATTTGTATACTTGAAGTTGTCCCAGAGACTCCTTTCACTATCTTTATATATTTGGAATCATTTTTCTTTTTACTGTTCTGATTGGGTGTTTTTTGCTTTCTCATATCCAATTGCTAATTTGATTCTTGGAATCCTCTATTCTACTGTTGAATCCCTGTAAAATATTCTCTTTTTTTTCATTGCTGTTTTATTTATTTATTTTTGTTAATTAAATCTTTATTGTTCAGATTATTACATTTGTTCCTCTTTTCCCCTCCATAACTCCCCTCCTCCCAGTTCCCGCCCCACCCTCCACCCTCACTCCCCACCCACTGTCCTCATCCATAGGTGCATGATTTTTGTCCAGTCTCTTCCTGCATCTCCCACACCCCTTCCCCCCAAGAATAGTCAGTCCATTCCCTTTCTATAGCCCCGATTCTATTATAATCACCAGTTCATTCTGTACATCAGATTATTTATTCACTTGATTCTTAGATTCACTTGTTGATAGATGCATTTTTGTTGTTCATAATTTGTGTCCTTACCTTTTTCTTCTTCTTCCACTTCTTAAAGGATACCTTTCAGCATTTCATATAATGCTGGTTTGGTGGTGATGAACTCCTTTAGCTTTTCCTTATCTGTGAAGCTGTTTATCTGACCTTCGGTTCTGAATGATAGCTTTGCTGGATAAAGTAATCTTGGTTGTAGGTTCTTGGTATTCATCACTTTGAATATTTCTTGCCACTCCCTTCTGGCCTGCAAAGTTTCTGTTGAGAAATCAGCTGACAGTCGTATGGGTATTCCCTTGTAGGTAACTGAGTTTCTTTCTCTTGCTACTTTAAAGATTCTCTCTTTGTCTTTTGCTCTTGGCATTTTAATTATGATGTGTCTTAGTGTGGTCCTCTTTGGATTCCTTTGGTTTGGGGTTCTCTGCACTTCCTGGACCTGTAAGTCTATTTCTTTCACCAGGTAGGGGAAGTTTTCTGTGATTATTTCTTCAAATAGGTTTTCAATATCTTGCTCTCTCTCATCTTCTGGCACCCCTATAATTCTGATGTTGGTACCCTTGAAGCTGTCCCAGAGGCTCCTTACACTATCTTCGTATTTTTGGATTCTTTTTTCATTTTGCTTTTCCGGTTGGGCGTTTTTTGCTTCTTCGCATTTTAAATGTTTAACTTGATTCTTGCGCTCCTCTGGTCTTCTGTTGGGTGTCTGTATAATATTCATTATTTCAGTCAGTGTATGCTTAATATCTAGTTGGTTCTTTATCACAACATCGAGGGTCTCATTAGATTTCTTGTGGATCTCATTAAGTTTATCGGCAGTTTCTAGAAAATTATTGAAAGACCTTAAAAGTGCAGTTTTGAGCCAGGCCAACTGGCTGTGAGAATCAGCTGTGTCCGCAGTGAGAGAACTTCTGTCCTCCAGGGAGGTGCTAATCTAGCCTTTGCCTGGGGCTATCCGGCAAATGCCTCTGTGCAGAGCTTGGGTGGGGCGGGTCCCAGGGGGATCTACAGGGCAGGCTGAGCAAGCAGTTATGGCTGCTCTCAGTCCCGTCCCCAGGTGCTCTGCCTCTCAGAGTCCCAGCAACCGCTGCAAACCTCGGAGAAAAGCTGCCTTTGAGTTCCGACCAAAGCCAAACACTCCTGCTTCTCCCTTTTGAGTCTGGGTCCCTAGAGGCTCGCCTGGATCTGGAACTCAGAGTCTGAGACTCCCTCCCAATTGAAAATGACAACCGTGCCCTCAGCCGCCAGCCTGCTCTGCGAGCACCTCCGCACCTTAGTATTTGACTTCAGCACTGCGCCTCCTCTGAGTCTCGGTATGCTATTCTCTTTCCTCCTAGTTGTAGAGCTTCCACTCAGCCAGTCTTCCTGTGGTTCTGGATGATGTCCGTTCCGTCTTTTAGTTGTATTTTTGAAGTGGTTGCTCGAGGCAGCAAACTCCGGCGTTAACCTATGCCGCCATCTTGGTTTCTCCTCCCTGTAAAATATTCTTATTTCCGTTAGTGTGTGCTTAATTTCTGACTTGTCCCTTTTCATGTCTTTGACATTCTCACTAAGATCCTTGAAATTCTCACTAATTCCCTGGAAGCTCTCATGAAGATCCTTGAGTAACCTTATAACCATGGTTTTGAACTCTGTATCCAGTAGTTTGCTTGTTTCCATTTCTTTCATTTGTGACATATTTCTTTGTCTCCACATTTTGGCTGCTTCCCTGTGTTTGTTTCCATGTATTAGGTAGATCTGCTGTGTCTTCTGAAATTGATAGAGTGGCCTTGTGTAGTAGGTGTCCTGTAGAGCCCAGGGGCTCAGCCTTCCTAGTCACCTGAGCTGGGCACTTGGCCTGATGGTCAATTCCTTCCAGTGATGCCAACAGCAATCAAGGCCCTTTCCACTTTTTGACAAAAGACCAGCACCTCTTTCCAAAACCTTCCTGAACCTTATGGAGATTCATTCTTCCAGAAAGTAAAAAACTCCATGGGTATCTGTTTCTGCGGAAAGTCTGGGGAGAATAAAGAAAAGGGAGTACCATTGAGAAAATTGTGGGCAAGCGGATTGATTTCATCACAGAGACAAACTCATGCTGAAGCTCTGTGTCTTACATAATTATCTTGGTATCAGAACTCAGAAGGAGATGGTTGTTCCTGAAAGTGTATTAACAGGATTATTTCATCTGAAAAATGAAATCAGACTTTTGATGACAGAAACTCTGGGCGGACTGGTTTGACTGTAAGAGGGGATGATACAAGGTGCCTTGTAATCTGGTTAGCTGGCAGGCTTTCCAGTAAAGCAATGAGTAAAATATGCAGCTCTAGTGCTTGATAAAAGCATATGTATGGCATGCTTATGATGAAATTTTTGTTAAAATATTTTATTAGCAACTGTTTCAATAATAAATACTTTTAGAAGTCTTGATAAAAATCCTTCTTATTCTGTTTTCCAGAAGCTGGGAAAGTGAATGACTTTTATGGCAGATAACAAATCCTTTTCTAACTCTAGTGGTTTCCAGTGGTTCTGGATGATGTCCGTTCCGTCTTTTAGGTGTAATTTGAATTGGTTGTTCAAGGCAGCAATCTCTGGCGTTAACCTATGCCGCCATCTTGGTTTCCTCTAGTCTTTTCTCTAGTGGTTTCCAAATTCTTAGCTTTTATCAGAATTGAAAAAAAAGATTTAAACAAACCTGTCAGTTTGTTTTTATTGATTTTTAGAGAGAGAGAGAGAGAGGAAGGGAGGAGGATAGAGAGACAGAAATATCAATGAGAGAGAAACATCATTGATTGGCTGCCTCCTGCATGCTCCTCTCCAGGGATCGAGCCTGCAACCTGGGCATGTGCCCTGACCAGGAATCAAATAGAGTTCTCTTGGTTTACAATTAACTACAGAGCCACAATGGCTAGGCAACAAACAATATTTGATGGTAGATTGCTATATGATTTTTGGCATATAATTCAGAAAACTTTCAAAGAATTGAGTGACATTGCTATAATAAAACTTCTTGCTTCATCTATTTATTTATGAGAAAAAGCTTCACCAGCTCTTCTATTCATAAAAATTAAAAAATAGGAAGAATATTATTGCTGAATCTTGTCTCAGTCTAAAATAATAATAGTTATCCACATATAAAAATTAATTTTCAAAAAACACACTTATTTCATGAAGAGATGTTTGATGGCTATTAAACATCTATAATGATTTGTTGTTTATCGTTTATCAGATAATTATGTTGTTTGCCCAGTTATGCACTAATATTAATTGTAATAACAATTCAATCCAGAAGAAAAAAAATTTAACACTAGGGATTATGGTTTCAGAAACAATATAAACTGGCAGAAAAAGTATGATAGGGTGATAAATAAAAAAATTACAAGCTTAAAGATATATTACATTAGAAAAATAGTTTGTGAAAAAGTGGAATGGTAAAGCCCTAGGGCATTGGCACTTGCCATTTCATCCCAGTGGACTAGAAATAAAGAGTTAAATGAGAAAGAGAAAAAATATGTCAAATTTCCAACTGTTAAAGAAAAGCACTTTCATGTGTGGGTTTTTGTTGTTGTTGTTAATCCTCACCTGAGGATATTTTTTCCATTGATTTTTAGAGAGTTGAAGGGAGGAAGAAGGGAGGAAGAGAGAGAGAGAGAGAGAGTTGATTATCTTTAGCGAGAGTGGAAGGGGAGAGAGAGAGAGAAACATTGATGTGAAAGAGACATACAGATTGGTTGCCTCCTGCACACACTTGATGGGGGCCAGGGATTAAACCTGCAACCTAGATACGTCCCTTTGATGGGAAATTGAACCTGCCACCCTTCAGTGCCTGGGCTGGAACTCTAACCACAGAGCCACACCAGCTGGGGCTGTTCGTGTGTGTGTGTGTGTATGTTTAATGAATAAAGGTGGCTATAAAATCACTACTATATTTGGATTCCATTGGAGACACCTAAAAGAGCAATGTAGCAACTTTACTAAAAAATGTTAGTGCCTCATATGATAAACCTACAGCGAACATCATACTAAATGGGCAAAAAGTAAAACCATTTCCCCTAAGAACAGGAACAAGACAGGGATGTCCACTTTCATCACTCTTATTCAACATAGTACTGTGGAAGTCCTAGCCACAGCTATCAGACAAGAAGAATAAAAAGATGCATCCAAATTGGAAAGGAGGAAGTAAAATTCTCATTATTCACAGATGACATGATATTGTACATAGGAAACCCTAAAGACTCCACCAAAAAACTACTACATTTAATAAATGAATTTGGCAACACCCAAAAATTGATGGCTTTTTTTATACACCAATAATGAATTTTCAGAAAGAGAAACTAAACAATTCCATTTACCATTGCAATAAAAAAACAAAATACTTAGGAATAAACTTAACCAAGGAGGTAAAAGACCTGTGCTCAGAAAACTACAGGACATTGAAAAAAGAGATAGAGGAAGATATAAACAAGTGGAAGAATATACCGTGTACATGGATTGGTAGAATCAATATCATTAAAATGGCCATACTACCCAAGACAATCTACAGATTCAATGCAATCCCTATTAAAATACCAATGGCATATTTCACAGAGCTAGAACAAGTACTCCAAAAATTTATATGGAATCAAAAAAGGCCCTGAATAGCTGCAGCAATCTTTAGAAAGAAAAACAAAGTTGGAGGAATCACAATACCAGATTTCAAGTTATACTACAAAGCCACCATAATCAAAACAGCCTGGTACTGGCATAAGAAAGGCATATTGATCAATGTAACAGAACAGAGGACCCAGAAAACGACCAAGCCATTATGCTCAATTAATATTTGACAAACGAGGCAAGTACATTCAATGGAGTCAAGAGAGTTTCTACAATAAATGGTTTTGGGAAAATTGGACAAACACATGCAGAAAAATGAAACTAGACCACCAACTTACACCATACACAAGAATAAACTCAAAATTAATAAAAACCTTAAACGTAAGGCATGAAACCATAAAAATCCTGGAAGAAACCATAGGCAGCAAAATCTCAGATATCTCTTGTAACAATATGTTCACAGACATATCTGCTAAGGCAAAGGAAACTAAGGAGAAAATAAACAAATGGGACTACATCAAAATAAAAAGCTTCTGCACAGGAAAAGAAACCATCAACAAAACGAAAAGAGAGCCCACTCTATGGGAGAACATATTTGGCAATGATACACCATCAGGTGTACCTCTGGCTCTGGCTGACTCTCGTCTCTCCTTGGAAGAGAATCCCTGCTGATTTTCACAGCCAGATGTTTTATGGGTGCCTCTACAGCTCTGGCGTGGAGTTGAGACCCCACATTCCTCAGGGGAAACTTTTGCGCTGAGCTATCCCTCCAGATTCTCAGCCACCATCCCTGAAACTGGGCAGGCCTTTTCACATCTCCATTCTTCCTACCAGTCTTGATGTGGCTTATTCTGTAAATCCTTGGTTATAAGATTTCTGTTCAGCTAGTCTTTGGTTGGTTATTCAGATTGATTGTTCTATATTTTAGTTGTAATTTCAGTTTGGTTCTGGGAGGGGGTGAGTATAACTTCTACCTACTCTGCCACCATCTTCATACCCCATTATAAGCCAGGTTTAGAATGCCTGTCTTGCTCTCCCTCCCAAAGCACCTGGTGTTCACCCACCTTCCTTTACATAGGGGCTTTCTTAGAAGCTTTTCTGCCTACACTGACCTTTCCAAGATAATTCTTTGTGTGTGTTTTTTAATCTATGCCTTTGGTGCACACAGTTTATGTTGTCATTAAAAAAACATACACAACTTCTTCCAGTGTGTATATCTTCCAAGTTGGACTGCATACTATTGAGGGCAGGGACCCAATTATGCAATCCTTATTAACTTTTCCTGACAAAAACCATTCTAGATATAGACTCTCATCACTAAATGACCAGTTCAGATGTCCCCCAAATAGTCCATGGAGTGTTAATGAGGACTCCATGAATAAAGATGGTGTGGTCAATTACATTTGGGTAATGCTAAACAAAAACAGATTTTCCAGCTGCAAGACTTGTCAAAGTCTTTAAACTACTCCTGTGCATTGAACCTGGTGGGTAGGAGCAAGATAGAGTCTGTAGTATTTCTCAAATTTACTTATGCTCTGGAGCCCTTTTATCTTGGAGCATCTTGTAGTACTAGTGTGTCCAAACTTTGGGGAACTTACACCTTAACAAATTCCCCAGTGCTGGCGTGGAACTGGGATGTCAGTAGATGATGCCTAGGAAAGATGGATCTTGGCATCTAGTAGGAGGAAACGGGCCAGGGATCACACCTGCCATTTCCAGTCCTGTGGCTCCCAGGCCCGTTGTGCAGGGCTTAGCCTAGCAGAATCCCCACACAGCCTTGCCTTCAAAAGCATCCCAGGAGGATGGAAAGATGGGGGCCTGTGTGCCTTTTTCCTTTGTCATGGCTCAGCCTCAGGCTTCCTGAGGTGACTCAGCTCCTCTCTTCTCTGGGCCTGCCTCAAGCAGTGCCTACACACAGCTGTCTGTCTGGCCAAGCACTGGCCCCACTGCCCAGGACCGTGGCGGACTCAGAATACAAGCCATACATTCACTGGGTTTCTGGACAGCCAGGGACCCCAGCCAGCGAGGCCCCCACTTCTTATCCCACAGACCTCATTTATATGTTCTTCCACAGGCTTTGCCAATACAGCCTTTCCGTTCCTTCTGCCTAGATAGCCCATCCTGAAAGAAAGCAGCTGTTTCATCTCCAGAGAGAGAAAGAGAGCACACCCTTTGTTCAGAGGCATAGCCAACTCTCCAGGTGCCAGCTCAGGCCCAGGTTATCAATAATACCTCTGTCCCTGCAAAGGTGTGCAGGATCCTACCCTCCAGGCACTCTCTGGCTAGGAAAGTGCCTGATACCAACATGAAACAAAGAGCAAGCATCTGCTGGTCTCTGTGAAGTGCTGGATGCACTGCACTGACCACAGGCCAGGAGGAAGTCAGAGCAGAGAGACAGCTGGGTGTTGTGGCTACAGGATGGCTCAGAGAGAGATGAGCGGAATCTAGATAGATTGGTAAAATTTTGGGTTTTTTTTTATATAGTATCTTCAGCTTTTTCTCTCTGGATTATAAAATGATTGCATGATCACTGTCCAAAACTTGAAAAATACTAAAACTCTCAAGAAAACTAAAGCAAGGCCCTGATCGGTTTGGCTCAGTGGATAGAGTGTCGTCTATGGACTGAAGGCTCTCAGGTTCGATTTTGGTCAAGGGCATGTATCTTGGTTGCAGGCGCATCCCCAGTAGGAGTGTGCAGGAGACAGCTGATCAATGTTTCTCTCTCATTGATGTTTCTAACTCTTTATCCCTCTCCCTTTCTCTCTGTAAAAAATCAACAAAAGATATTTAAAAATGAAAGGAAGAAATATACTAATATTATAACTTTTCTCAATGCACATATGTGTATTTTTAATACAAAATTGGATGAAAAACAATTGGATGAGTCTGTGAACGTGTGTCTATATATACAGGGTATCCTAAAAAATGTATACACACTTTGAGTAATTATTAATTCCAAAGGGTTAAATCTAAAAAGAAAGAAGCATTGGAATTAATAATTATTCAAAGTGTGTACACATTTTTGGGACTATATATATATATATATGTACATATATATATATACACATGCATATATACTTGTGCATAATCAGAATAAACATACTTCTGGCAGTCGTTCTCAACCTTAACTGTTCATCACAATCACCTCAAATGTTTGTAAAAAAAAATACTGATGCCCAGACCCCAGGCTAATTGAATAAGAACCTTAGAAGTTGGGGTGATGGATATGTTAGCTAGCTTGATTGTGATGATTATTTCACAATGTATATCAAAACGTTAAATTGATATATACCTCAACTATATACAATTTCTATTTGTTCATGATGCCTTAATAAAGCTGGAAAAATTAAATGATTCAGGGACTTTTTAATTAGCACTTGCTGACAAAAAAGACATGAATTTTTCAAATTATACACACACACACACACACACACACACACAGAATTGTGGGGGTTGAGACCCAGTCATTGGTATTTTTAAAGCACGTGAAGGCAACAGCAGAATCCAGAAGCTTAGCCTCTCCAATGTACGCCACGGATCCTGTGGGCAGCCACACAACCTGCCTCAGCTGCTGCATCTTGGGAGGTTGACCTTGGGACAACGGTCTGATGCGATTGGGGTTTGTGCTGGACCTGGCCTCGGTGACCTGGGTCAAGTCTTTAGTTCCTAAACGGCTGCAACTGCGAAGCTGTCATCCTCTTCTAGAGCAGTGACGCCTTGGGTGTGGGCCTCTCACCCTCAAGTGTCATCCTCGGACAGGGGCTCAGAGCCACCCTGACCGGGATGCTCTTCAGATCCCTGACAGGTCAGCTTCCAAGCGATGGAGGTTAAGGCTGGTGCACCAACAACCCCAGCCCCCCAGGTGCCACTCCCAAAGCTGGGGCGCTCAGGAAAAGGGCTGTGGTGCAGCCTCTTAGGTCAAAAGGCAGGAGACTGCAGAGGAAGCAAGAGGTTCTTGGTCAGCTCAGGCTCCTGGAGCGGGACCCAGGCCCGTGCTGGCACAGCGCCCCCAGGGGTGTAGGCTGGATGGTGGGGACCGAGTGCTCTGCTCTAGCTGCTGCCCAGGTAGCAAAGGGCCTTCCTTCATTTCTCTGGGGAGAGATGAGCCCCAGGAGTCTCTCAGTCTAGGATCTCAAGCCCAAGGTCTGACGAATCTCAGCAATCTTCAAGATCAGCTCTTTCTGGTTCCACCGACAAAATGCCCAAGGAATGCTGGGTCACGACCTCCCCAAAACCCCTACCCCTGACTTGAACCAACTCTTCACCTCACCTCTTCCTTCACTATCCCTCCTTATCCTCCCATTAGACCTGACAAAAGTGATTCATTTTCTGAACAATGAAGATCTATCTACTCAAGGTTATCTTCTTTCAGAAAGATAACCCTTCCATTACCAGTATATCACTTGCTTACTCTTTCCTACTCTAAAGTTATTCTTCATCTAACCAAGAGAACTTGCTCTAGTGGGATATCTTTCGCTACCTACACACTCTTGTAGCTTCCTCTTGTCAATACTGTTATGATATTATCATGTTCCCATGTCTTTCAAAACATTTCTGATATATACAAATTCCTCTCACACATGCTGTATGCCCTGCTGTTTTATTTAGATTGTTTCCAATTTTTCACTTTTGTAATAAATATACTTTAAACTCCTTGTACATGAATCTTTGTACATGAACTAATAAATATGGGATTTTTGATAGAGGTTGGGGGAAACAGTACAGAGGTGGCAAAAAGAGGTGGAATAAATATAAGACAAATTTAGGGGACCAGGGAATTATAAAAAAACCCTTGAATTCAGAGTGATGTTAAAATGCTTAATTGGAACAGGATTAACACTGACCAATCTGAATCAAGGCTAGCTATGAGAGCAGAGCAGGGTTCTAGAGGTTCCCTGCTGGGCCAAGCATCACTCTTTCGATAATGGCTTATGGAAAGTGGGGTTCTAGAGGAAAGCCTGGGGCACCTGGGGTGATAGAGGGCATTAGGAAGATGGCTCTGGAAAGCAGCTATTGATCAACTGGTGAGGAAGTATTTTGATATTTTATTTTATTTACTTATTAGATATGTATTATTGAAAAGTATTGCATATGTAGCCCCCCACCCCCCCAATGACCACTTCTAGCCTGCCCCTGTCCCTGCCCCAGGTTTGCACCACCCTATTGTCTGTGCCCATGGCTATGCATATATGGATACAAATTCTTTGGTTGATCTCTTCCCATCCACCCTCCCCCACCTTCCCTCTGAGATTCGTCAGTCTGTTCCATACTTCTGTGTCTCTTGATCTATTTTGTTCAACAGTTTATTTTGATATTTAGCAACTTGCCATAACGGTGCTTGCATGCAGAATATCAGCTCCTTTATGGTGCTCTCATGGAGGACTCCACACAGCTGTAGAATGTTCCATGCCTTTTTCAAAGCTTTTCTCAGCTAACACGTCATCCGTCCTAGTGGTGATGGTGGAGGGCAAATGTTTCTTGGCTTCCTTGTAGAGATAACAGGAAAAGTGCGACACAGTGAAGGGCTTATAACGTCTCTATAGACTCAAGAAAGTCATTGGTCATGCTGTGAATAGAACATGAGGCTAGTGATGCAGATAAGCTCTGAATGGAGACCGCTCCTGACAGAAAATTTCACTAGGAGATTGCAAACCAGTTTCCATCAGGATTGATAATATTTCCATGACACACAGGGGGAAAAGCTATAAAGAAGCTCATGAGACTCTGGCTAGCTCTTAGAGAAATGAATGTCTTTCATAGGAAAGTAAGAAACCAGAAAGGCTTTAGATATGTTGTCCTGACTCCCGAAGTCCTCATTTCCCACACCGTGTCAACATAGTCAGCTCTAGAGGGGCTTCAAATGAGTTAAAACTTTTTTTTGCAAACTGCCACTATCTTGTTCAATGAACAAGCCTTCATATTTACATCTAAGGTGTTTCCTTGGCACTGCTTCTGAGGCTTGAGGAGGTGGGAGGAAATGTGTCCATTTATATTCTTCATGGGGGCTCCTAAGGAAACCGAGTTCTGGGGACCCCCTGGTTTCAAGGGTTATGAGTCTCCTTCTTGGTACAATCCTTAACTCACCCTATCAAATGGGTGGTTGGGCTCAGGAGCATAATTAGTCCGTTGGAAAGAAAGTGAAATAAAGGAACATGTCTATACCTTAACATTAGGTATAGACAATGGGCTTTTATATATTTATTTCGGGATAGAGCTTACTGTTGGGCTATGGCAGTGGTCAGCAAACTCATTAGTCAACAGAGCCAAATATCAACAGTGCAATGATTGAAATTTCTTTTGAGAGCCAAATTTTTTAAACTTAAACTATATAGGTAGGTACATTGTTATTACCTTAATTAGGGTACTCCTAAGGCTTAGGAAGAGCCACACTGAAGGGGCCAAAGAGCCGCATGTGGCTCACGAGCCGCAGTGTGCTGACCACTGGGCTATAGCATCTGGTGATCTCATTTGCATGGAAACCCTCTCACCAAAGACCATTTCCACCTATGATAGGTCAGGTGATAAGTTGAGTTGCTGCCCTTATCAAAATTAAAATTGCACTGACAAAATTAAACAGGGAAGGACTTTATTCTAGACTATTTCAATAGAATAGAGAGAAGAGCTAGGGTGGGGGGAATAGCAGGACACCTGTGTTGGCTAGTTGGCCTTCGCAATTGGAGTAAGAAACCCACCAAAGTCAGGCATGTACCCTCCTACAGAGACTGGGAGGAGGGGGTGTTGTTGCCTCCAATGTTTTTATTTCAAAAAGATGGTTCCCAGGTCGCTAGGAAAGAAATTTCCTGGGTTGCAAAACTAGCAAGAAGATGGGAGAAGATTTGTTTCCAAAGGGCAGAATAATTGCAAGTTATCTCTTACTTAATTGCAAGTTTTCTAAAGTAAATGCTCTAAATAAAGAAAGGTCAGGGGCCATAGTCAGGAAGAAACCTGTCTAAAGTTTAGTCAAGGTGAAGGGAATGTTAAGGCTGCATTGCTCGCCCTCTAAGGCAATTCATAAATAAATTTCAAAATTCATTTCTCCTGGTTGAGGAAAACCCTTAATCCAGTGATACACAAACTTGGACATCTGGAGTCCCTGTACAGGTACCTTCTTCTGAATAGTCCATTGAAATGAACTCATAAATGCTTCCTTTTAATGCCTTCAACTAAGAGTGTTTTCACTGATTAAGTCAGCAAACATTTATGGAGTATCTATTCTGTGCCAGACACCATTTCAGGTATGAATTAGGTGGAAACTTCTCCTAAAAGAGACCTCACAGCAGTGAAGGAAGGAATAAATGAACATTTAAAATATAATGTGAAAGTCCCTCAAAAAAGTCAAACATGACCCAACAATTCCATTCTTAGGTATCTACTCAACAGAAATGAGAACATCTGTCTATACAAAAAAGTATGCAAGAATGTTCAGAACAGAATTATTCATAAAACCAAATGGTAGAAACAACCAGATGTTCTTTAACTGGTGAATGGATAAAATGGTCTATCTCTACAGTAGACTGTTACTCAGCAGTAAGAAGGAATGAGGTATTGATACATGCTACAACATGGAGGAGCCTTGAACACGGTGTTATGAAAGAAGCCAGTCAAAGCAGGTCACATGTTGTATGATTCCATTTAGATGGAGTGTCTAGAATAGGCAAATCCATAGAGACAGAAAGCAGATCAGTGGTGATCTAGGGCTTTGGGGGTTGAGGGGCATGGGGAGTGTCTGCTATTCGGTATGAAGTTTCTTTTGGTGGTGATGAAAGTGCTTCAAAATTGACTGGTGATGGTTTGGTATCGCCACAAAATTATGGTTATGGGAAAATGGAAAGAGCCCTGGATTTGACCTCAGAAGACCTGGTTGAATCCTAAAGTATTGTAGGCTTGATTTTTCCAATGCCATGTCCTTTGTGCTCTCTCTTCTTTCTGTTTTCTCCACCTCACTGAGTGATCTCACCACCCATCTACCCAGCTGCTAAACTAGAAACTCGGAAGCCATCTGAAATGCATGCCTCCAAACCTCTCACTGCACCTAGATAGTCAGTCATCAAATCCTATTAATTATATTTCTTCAATCTTTTTAAATGTGCTGTCCTCTCCATGCCTGCTTTCGCCTGCCTTTTGCCAACATCATCTCTCACCTGTACTATTGCAAAAGCCTCCTCTCAGTCTCACCACTTGAGTCGAATCTCTCTCATTCTCCATATGGCTGGGAGGGTGGTGTTTATAAAAGAAACCTCATGTCGCTTCCTTGCTCAAAATCATTCAATGGTCATTACTGTCATGATAGCAAACATATATACAATGCTCTGCAAGCATGATTTTAAGAACTTTGGATGCATTAACTGGAATGCTCGCAGCAATCCACTGAGAGAGGAAGGAACGAGGCAGAGAGAGGTAAAATGACTTGCCCAAGGCCAAGCAGCTGCTTAAGTCTAAAGCTAGGATTGAACCCAGGGAACCTGGCCCGGGGCCTGTGCTTATAGTCACACTACACTGCCTCACAGAGGTGGAGGCCAAACTCATTTCTGTGACCCAGGCTCACCTGCCTCCAGCCCCTCCGTGGCGCCTGTGCCCTGGTATATTGCACTCCCTGCAGTTCCTCAAAGGGGCCTCACTCCTCTGGGCCTTGGGACAGTGCCTTCCATTCTAACTGGACTCTGAAAACCCTTGTCCTTCAAGACTTGTCTTTGGAGATGTTGGACAGGTAAATACATGCGATTGAAATAAATGGAACTAGAAAAGGCAGCGAGAGGAATTAGGGTATCAAGGATGTCACAGGTATTTCCCATACCCCCTTTTCACCCAGGAGTCCCATCAATGTCACTCTGTCCTGTGGCCCGCCCCTCTCCCAGGGACATCTAGTTAATCTGATAGATAAGTCCTTGTCATGTCCTCATGCACATTGCCCCTCCTGGGTGGATCATGCAGAGCCCACCCCGGTAGGTGGGGTCAGCCATGTGGACGGGGAGCTTTACATATGCTCCCAGCCACCAGGGGCCTGGACAGGTATCTGTGGCACTTTCTTCCACTGGAAACCAACCCATTTATTTATTTATTAAACAATATATTTTACTGATATTTTACAGAGAGGAAGGGAGAGGGATAGAGAGTTAGAAACATCGATGAGAGAGAAACATCGATCAGCTGCCTCCTGCACACCTCCTACTGGGGATGTGCCCACAACCAAGGTACATGCCCTTGGCCAGAATCGAACCGGGGACCTTTCAGTCGGCAGGTCGATGCTCCATCCACTGAGCCAAACCAGTCAGGGCGGAAACCAACCCATTTATTTTGTTTACTCTGCCAGTTACTAGTATTTTCCTGCCATTAACATGCATTTCCTGGCCAATGGTCTAAGTACACAAGGGATGTTACCATGCAAGCCTGATGAAAGGGGAGCTTCGGGTGGGTGTGTCGGCTGTGTCCTAGTCTAGCGGTGATCACCGTTAGGGAAATTCTAAACAAGGCCAAAATCAACTCTGTAGCAGGTAACAAAGAATTGAGGATGGTTCATAATAGATGACAGTGCCAAGACACCTCCAAAGGGACTGTGCTCCTGTGAGCCCGCAGAGCTCTGATTCCCTGGCATCCCCGGTTCCGGAGCCCATCTCCCCCCTACATGGGCTTTGCCTTTGTCTCCTTCCACAGAGGTGTGCCCGGGGGATCTGTCCACGCGGTGACTCTCCCTCTCAGAGGAAGGCTGACTGCCTCTCTTCTTTAATGTCTTGAAAGGGCTCTGGGACCGAGGGCTCCCTGCTTTGCTTGACAGTGAGCATCAGCAGGGGACAAAGTGTCAAGGTGAGGGGTACTCTGATGACTATCAGAATGGTCCACCTGTCCATGCAGTGTCACCCTGATGGGGGTCTTCCCGCCTTCCTGGTCCCTCTTTGCTTGACTTCTGAGTGGAAGTCCCCCTCGAGCCCCCCTTGGTCCCTCCCACGGGCTGCAGTCCCCACCTCCCCTGCAGCAGATGCCAGGAGCTCTTTAAACTTGCCCTTGGTCCCTGGAATCCTGACTGTGAGGCTGGGCATTCCAACAGCAACCCCTTGGGTGCGGACCTGGGAAAGGCCACTTCAAAACTGTCTCAGCCCAGGCCCCAAGGACAGGCTCTGCTTCTGTGAGGTCTGCAAGGTGCCAAAACCATCTCCGGTGCTCAGGCTGGAGCAGCCAATGGAAGCCACGACCCAGACCCCTCCCACTCCCTCCTCAGGGGCATCCCAGCCTCCTGAGTCTCTCCTCCCTCTCTCCCGGCCTGTCTGACACAGAAGTGAGGACCCAGAGGCCTTGGGCTGCAGAACCCTTTCCACCTGCCCCGTGGTTCCCAGGCGGAGCCTCATCCTCTCCAAAGATGGCCTGGAGACAGCTGCTCCTTGTCGCCTGTTTCTCGGGTGCTGTGCTCCTGTGCAGTGAGTAAGGGGAGGCTCCAGGATGGACTGGTGTTAGGTGAGGCTGTCAGGTGGCTGGCCCAGAGAGAAAGGGGCGGGGTGCTTATCTGTAAGCTGGCTGTATGTGTGTGTGTGTGTGTGTGTGTGTGTGTGTGTGTGCGTGTGCGCGCGTGTAACACAGCACAGCACAGAGAAGACTGTTTGCTTGGTGGTTTCTTCGGGCTGGTGTGTGTGTGACCCAGGACTCCCCACCGGGGCCTGGCAACCACACTGTCCTGGGAAGGATTGGCCTTGCCTGGTTGGGGTGAGGGTCCCTTCGGTGTGCTGCCCTCACTCTCTGCTCGTGCCCACAGTGCTGCAGGAGGGGACCGGCGCATCAGTGGGCACCGGGCAGGGGGCCAGACAAGAGGCCCAGGACGGTGAGTGCAGGGGCCACCCAGGGGTGCAGGGCAGGGGGGCCAGCCCCTGCGGTTGCCCTGGTGAGCCCGTGGGGTTGTGACTGGCCTCCTTCGGGTTCCAGGTGTGGAACAGAAGATTTTCATGCAGGAATCGGATGCCTCAAATTTCCTCAAGAAGCGTGGCAAACGGTCCCCCAAATCCCGAGAGGAGGTCAACGGTAAGGATGCTGACGACCTGCCTTCTGCTGGCCCCTCTGGTTCCTTCTCGCTCCCAGTCAGCTCGCCCAGGGGCATCAAAGGGCCTGCAGCTCTTAATTAGAAAGCCCATGTCTCATGGATTGCAGGTCACATCTGTTTTGACTGACTGCTGTCAGGGTACGAAACAAAAGGATGATGAGACACATCCCGATTGCAGAAAGTTAGAAACATACAAGGGAAGACCTATGTTCTAGCTGGGACAGACACAATATCTCCGTGTGTGCTTGTTGGGGTGCTGCAAAGTGAGCCCTTATGCGCAAGAGCAATAGCATTGCGAGCAGGGAGAGGGCACATGGCGCTCCGAGCCAGGATTGTGGGTTTGGTGACAGCTTTACTGCTAAGTGGCCTTGGCCACTTCCTCTCCCAGGGCCCAAGTTTCCTTATTCACAAGCCCCTGAAAGTGTGGTGTTCAGCCAGCAGTGTTGTTTTAAGTTTTTTTTTTTCCAGGACATTTGGGAGGCTTTGAGCTCAGAAGCATGTCTCCTTTCAGCCTGAAGTAGCCCCTGGTGGCCCCTGCCCAGAGGGACCCTCATTTCCATGACCCATCAACCCTCAAAGGCACTTGCATTTTCTGCCCTTGAACTAGATTCTTCCAAGGGCTGTGGGTGCTGACTGTCTCCCAGTCTGGGGCTGGATTCATTGCTTGTGTGTGTGTCTGAATAAACTCTTTGTGTCGCTCAGCAAGTTAACTTGCTCCGTAAAAATAACAGGAGTGTTTTCAAATGATGGAGAAGAAGAGAGTGGAAAATGTTGGGAGATAAAATTCCTTTTTAAGAAAAAAAAAAAAACAAAAAAAAACACCCCAAACACCTGGATAAATATTAACCAAACTGGGAAAATTTCCAGGCCTCATACAATTTGAGACTTAAAAGCTTGCAAATGTCAAGAATCACTGAAAAGACTGATGGAGATCGGGCAGTTCTTGATAGAAATCAGAGAAGCAACCTTCTGGCAGACTTCCAGTGGGGAGCAGGTGTGAATTTTAGGGCAAATAGTTTCCATCCTTGGAAGCTGAGCAGAACAATGAGGCACACGACAGAAGCCAGAGGTTCCTCACCTCAAACAGAAGCTCAGTGTGTTGGTCGTGGGGAGCCCAGGGCAGCCAGGAGAATTCCTAGGGTGCACCTGAGTTCATGTCTTGTTTCCTTGTCAATTTCAGTGGGTGGACAGGAGATCCGTGGCCAACTATGTCTCGGGTTGGGTAAAAATTAAGTGATAAACTTGAATTTGGAACCAGGGGACAGGCGTCTTACACCTCCAAGCTTCTGGGTAACGATGCAGGTCACTTTAGGGTGAAAGGAGGAACGAATCTGATAAAATGCATGTTTTTGAGAAGGGGTGTACACAATGCACAGTGTAAGGCAAAGGTCCAAGGTGGCACCTCCAAAAAAGCCATTTGGGAAGCCTGTTGCTTTTCTGGAGTACACGGGGATGGCAAATGCTTCCTTAGGAATTGGCGTGGCTCATTAAGCACCTGCTTAGAGTCTAAACCCCTGCCACCCACCCCACCCCTACCTCACCCCTACCCCACCCCCACCCCCAGCAGCTTTCTGATACCTGTCACACCTCAGAGCTTGTGGTGGGTTGTAAGATTCTGCCATGCACAGTGTGTTCTGTCCAGTAGTGGAGTGTGGGTGCCTGGAGCTCAGGCCCCAGTCCCAGCCCTGCCCTGGCAAGCTGTGTGGCCTTGATTAAATCACTTCACCTCTCTGAGTGAATCGCCTCCTAAAAATGTGTAGATGTGGGGCAAGAGGTGAAGCATGAGGATGGACTAGAGTACCAATTCCTTCTGCCAAAGTAAAGATTCCTGCAACTATGTAGGTAAAGGCAAAAGTGTGGGGAAAACGTGGGATTTACCAAAGGAATCTGCACTGAGATCAATTCAAATAACTTGATTTTTCATCTGAGTGAAGTTAAATAATATAAACCTACTATAAATAACTAGTCTTTAATTAATTTACTTATTCTTGTAAGTTCCTTACTTTCAAAAAGGGTTTTGAGATGGTTTCTCCAGCACCCTTATACTGTGGGGTGGGGCAGCAGCGATGGCTTTTCTGCTTCCATCATAACCCCCACCTCCTCTTGCACATCCAAGCTGGTGGGGGCAACAGCACCTCAGCCTCCCCCTTTGATGTGAGGGATGAGCGTTCTGAGGGAGCAGTTCCTCCTGCACCAGACACAGCCTCCTGCTGCCATGGATGTTCCGGATGAAGCCCAGACAAAAGAAATGTCTTTTAAAAAATTTTTTTATTGATTTCAGAGAGGAAGGAAGAGGGAGAGAGAGAGATAGAAACATCAATGATGAGAAAGAATCATTGATTGGCTGCCTTCTGCATATCTCCTACCGGGGATTGAGCTCACAACCCAGGAATGTGCCCTGATCAGGAATCCAACTGTTACCTTCTGGTTCATAGGTCGACACTCAACCATTGAGCCACACCGACTGGGCTATAATTCATTTCTGATCATTGAACTTCTAGTTTCTAAGTGGATACACCACTAATTTTATGATTGAAATTAAATGGCTTCATCTTTTGGGGTCTCAGTCTTCTCATTTGCACAAAGAGGCAGCTGGATGGGAAGACATCCTAGCACCTAGGACCTAGGTCCTTCAAGTTTGAAAGTCTACGTTGGGAGTACACCATTTCAGTGAAGCCCCCATCCTTAGCCCTCACAAACAAGCCTTCCAAACCAGACTACATTTCTTAGGCAAAATAATGGGTGTTCCCCTAAATGCGTGCAGATGCCCCTGTTCTTGGGGGCAACTCTCACCTCTTACCCTTCCACAGCGGAGAACAGGCAGAAGCTGCGGGCTGACGAGCTACGAAGGGAATATCACGAAGAACAACGGAACGAATTTGAGAACTTCGTGGAGGAGCAAAATGATGGTAAGAGCTCTTCAGCCAGCGTCTCCAGGGAAGCGGGGCTTTGCTGGAAAACCACGAGTTGTCTCTACTTCTCCCTACATTTTAGAGGAGAAAGGGAAGCTCTACTTTCATGCTTATGGGAGTCTTGAAAAGAAGGGAGAAAGTCATAAATGGACACAGAACCTGAGAAGGGACTGAAAAGGATAGGACCCCTCGGTCACCATGGGCTCAGGGACTGTGGGGCTGACAGCATTTTCTCCTGCTTGGGGATCACTGTGGTGGCCCGTGTTGTCTGTATTGGTGAACTTAGTACTGGTAGATTTGGATTGGGAGGATTTCAAACTCAGTTTTAAGTGTCTTGGACTCACATCAATGTAATGGCTTTAAGAACTACCTATCCTGGGAAACCAAGGCCTCCCTTTACTTAGTCACTATGATCAGCATCTGATCTGACGGGTGGAGGTAAACCAGGAAAACTCAGCAAGCACTGGTCACCGGTGCCCTGCCTCTACCCTTCCCCACCTCCAACACCAACATCCACAGGTGACATGAAGGCTCCAACACATGCATAACATTGGGCGTCGGCATGCTTGTAGTATGTGGTTTGCTTGTGCCCTTACCTCGCTGCTCTAGTGTCATCCCTGCTAAGCTGTCACCTTTGCCTCCACATCTCACTAGGCAATCAGCACCTCTCATGTCTGCCCTCAACCCTAGGGCAGACAGGGCTCCTGCTACCCCAAGGAAAGGCTGATTTCATCACGGCCTCAGTGAGGCAGCTGGGAGTGGGTGTGGGTGAGGGTAAAGGGAGGCTCTATCTTTGAACCACACAGCCTTCCACCGGGTTGCATTTGACCTTGGATCTACTGAGTACCCTCGAGTAAAAATCCTTTGGTACATTTAATAGTGAGAGACCATCAGGCCCGTGTGTGTGTGCGTGCGTGTGTGCGTGTGTGTGCGTGTTCCTTTCTTTGGTCTTTCGAGACTGCAATGATCCCGAGCAAGCTCCGGGTGGCATGTGAGCTCAGACATAGGCCCGATCCAGGCCGCCTTTGTCAGAGGAGGCCAGCGGTTTCTGTTCTGAAGTTGTTACCTCCTGGCTTGTTTGCACTGGTGCGTTTGAGAGGTACCACCCTCCTAGGGCACCTCGTAATGAAGAGGATAGGATCACCAGACACCCGAGGGCTGCAGGCCAAGCTCCTTGTGCTGGGGCGGCACCTGGCTGAGCCCGCAGCAGGTGTCAGGCTTGGATCCTGGCCAACCAGGCGTTTCTGGGAACAACTCAGGCGTCATAACTCAGAAGCAAACACTTCTGTTTACCTTGGTGGACAGCTTGGGGAGAGGCATTTTAAAAATGAGAATGTGGCCTCCAAAATTCCTTCAGCGTTTTGTCCCCCGCCCCCTCATAGCATTAATAACAGCATTTTATTTTGTGGCTTTTTAAATGTTCCAAGTCCAAATCCCTGGCACCTGGGTAGAAAAACTCACTGTTTTCCCTTTCATGATGAAATCAGGATGAGAGGTCAGGTGCCTTGGGGATGATGGGTCCTCCACCAAAGCCAGAGGAGGCTAAGGTCAGGGACCTCAGGCCTTGCCAGAGATGCAGACACTGCAGGCAGGGCGCAGGCCTTCTGGGCAGCGGTGCAGCCGCGGTTGTTGCTGAGCACTTGCTCCGTCAGGC
>NW_006300030.1:1171431-1174931 GCF_000327345.1 Myotis davidii | reverse complement strand
CACCACCAGCCTGAGGTCCTGCAATCTCCACTTTACAGTTTTAAACCTCACCCTGAGACAGGATACATGACCATCCAAGGGACATTGCTGGTAGGGGTCTGAACGAAGTCGGCAAACTCGTGTTGTTGTAAGTGAGGGGTAATCAAATGTGTAAGGTCTGGAGATATTTGCTTCAAGGACTGCCGTGAGGATGGAAAAGCAGAGGGGCCCGGAGCGGGTCTCCCCAGAGCTGCACGAAGGAGGCAAACAGGTGGAGCCGCCTGGCCGGCCTGAGGGTACAAGTTCACTTTTCTCTCCTTCCCCTGCCTCTGCCTGGAGCGCTGAGTCATGCACAGTGGCCAGGCTGCTGGAAACCTGCACCCAGGCCTGCTCCAGGCTCTTCCCTGAGGCCCCCACACCCACAGCTCTCCCCCCTCCTCCCCCAGGACTCTGGTTCCAGTTAGCTATCTTCATCTGACAAAGTCACCGGTTCTCAGAATAGAGGAGAGCAGTTGGATGTTCCTCCTCTCCCTGAGGTTCTTGCTTCATTAAAGCAAGTGCTGAGGCATTCCCTTGGGGAGCCAGGAGGACTCCGATTTCCAAAGGAGGAACTGTAGGCAGTGGTCTGGAGGGGGCGTTTCTGGAAAAGAGCAGCCTTCCTGAGGACCTGAAAGTCCACCCCAAAGGCCTCTCTATCAACCTACTCAGGCCTCTGGTCCTGGTTGGGGAAAGTGGGCGGGAAAGTTTAGCGCCTCACTCAGCTCTGCCTTGGCTCCTGATTTCAACTCTACTCAAAACTGCCAGCGTCACAGGCAGCAGTAACAGGTCTGCCTCCGAAGCTCTAGGACAGTGGTTCTCAACCTTCTGGCCCTTTAAATACAGTTCCTCATGTTGTGACCCAACCATAAAATTATTTTTGTTGCTACTTCATAACTGCAATGTTGCTACTGTTACGAATCGTAATGTAAATATCTGATATGCAGGATGGTCTTAAGCGACCCCTGTGAAAGGGTCGTTCGACCGCCAAAGGGGTCGCGACCCACAGGTTGAGAACCGCTGCTCTAGAACAAACAGTGCGGAGCTCCCACTTCTAAGGCATCGTGGCAGCACATGTGGGCTTCCACCTTCAAAGCCAAAGTCAGGCAGGCCCTGCCAGCTCTAACCTTTGATGTCTGTCACCAGTGCACACAGGTGTTGGTTCATGGCACCACGGGTGGGAGGTTTGGGTTGACAGCTCCGAGAGAGCTTGGGGGCTGCCTACAGGTCAGAGTCCTCTCTATCCTAACATGATTTCATTTCTCCTCCCAGAACAAGAAGAGAGGAACCGGGAGGCTATTGAGCAGTGGCGCCAGTGGCATTATGACGGCCTGTACCCATCATATCTCTATAACCGCCACCACATCTGACCTCATCCTGATGTATCTAGAAGATGCAGCTTAAATGCACATACTCACCCAGGTGTTCCATCCCAGGTGTCGAGCAACTCTCTCCCACATGAAAAGGCCCCTTCAGAGGGTCTCAGTTTGGGGCCTGCTGTGGTAAACACAGAAGGCCTTTCATTCCGACAATGCCCTGGCTTTTGCTTCTTTGCAAATGAATTCTGAGGTGAGTGAATGCCTGTGGGGCTGCCTAGCACCAAACCTACAGTTGCCCCTTGCTTAGCCATTGTTCCCAAAGTAGGAGTCCCATTCCACAGAACAATGAAAAGAATCACAGTAAAGAGAGATTACACGTTTGCTTACAGCTTACAAATAAAAATGCTGAGTCAACAATAAATTATCTTCTCTTTTTTTTTTAATCCTCATGCTTAGAGAGAGGGAGAGAGAAACAATGGCGTGAGAGAGAAATACCAATTGGTTGTCTTCTGTACACGCCCAACCAAGGATTGAACCTGAGACCCAAGCACGTGCCTGACCAGGAATTGAACCGGCAACCCTTCGGTGGGTGACGCTCAACCAACTGAGCCCTCTGGCCAGGTATGAATTATCTTCTCAAATCCCAAACTGAGGGGTGTTAACCTACCACCCCTGAGTGACAGTTACTCACACTGACTTGGGTGTTTGAAAGTTTGAACTCAGGAGTTCTATTCACTATTTCCTCAGCATGTCTCAGCAGTCACATGAAGAAAAATGCAAAAACAATTGTTTTTGTAAAACCACTGTCTGAGCCCAGGCTTCTCTGAAAAGAGTGTTAAGGTCCAACTGTGGTTTTGTTTTGTTTTAATTGTGCCAATCAGAAGCCAGGGTTACAGCAAGGCCAGTTGTACCCCAAAGTAGAAAACAGAATTGAGTTTTGGTATCATCTGCTTTTTCTTCATAGTGCCTTTCTTAGTTTGTTAGGGCTGCCATATCAAAGTACCATAAGCTGGGTGGCTTAAAACGATACACATTTATTCTCTCACAGTTCTGGAGGCTAGAAATATGAAATCCAGGTTTTGACAGAGCCATACTCCCTCCCACGGCTCTAGAAAAGGGTCCTTCCTAGCCTCCTCTAGCTCCTGGCAACCCAGGCTTCCCTGGCTCATGGCAGCATCCCTCCATTGTTACATGGCTTTCTTTTCTCCCCATGTCTTCACATCACCTTCTCTCTGTGTTTCTCCTCTTCTTATCAGTCATATTGAATTAAGAGTCCATCCTACTAACCTCATCTTAATCTGATTACACCTGCAAGGACTCTATTTCCAAACGAGGTCACATTCAGTATGCAGTATCAGGGGGCCACATTCAAGGACTCCAGCAAATATTTGGGGGAGGGGGACACAATTCAGTGCTAGCTGCGGCCCCTTCCTTCTCTCTTCCACTCTGCCTTCCTGCCCCAGACTCAGCATCTCTCCCACTTCTATCCTTGCTCTCCCCTCCTTTCAGGTATGCCACACTAAGATAAATGCCACACTAAGAACGCAGAATAACGCACATAGGCACCTCTGCAGAGTCCCAGCCCTAGGGAGAATAAAGAAGAAGCTGGGTGGAAAATAGCATCCACTCTTGACCTCTCCCTGTCCCCACTCCTGGGCCTTCTTCCTCCAAGCTGCAGTGGTTCTCAACCTTCTGGCCCTTTAAATACAGTTCCTCATGTTGTGACCCAACCATAAAATTATTTTCGTTGCTACTTCATAACTGCAATGTTGCTACTGGTATGAATCATCATGTAAATATCTGATATGCAGGATGGTCTTAGGCGACCCCCGTGAAAAGGTCGTTTGGCCGCCAAAGGGGTCGCGACCCACAGGTTGAGAACCGCTGCTCCATGGCCTGCTAGTCCAGCCTGCTTTTGAGGTCGAGCTTCCTGCACACTATAGGGCAACTTTCCTTTGAGGTGGGGCTATTTATTAGATCAGGAGACTTTGCACCAAGTGCATGTATTTAAAGTAATTTTTAAAGATTGTTAATTTTTAAAAAACATTCTGGTAATAAAGCGATTATGCATTTTCCAAATCCCCTTTATATATGGACAGCACTGTAGGTTGGTTACCCCAACTTAGGAGGGGGTGTCTGTTTTCACACATCCATTGAGCAATAGAG
>NW_006300030.1:1147282-1171414 GCF_000327345.1 Myotis davidii | reverse complement strand
GAAACAGGAGCCAGTCTGGTCTGTTGTAGGTAACGCTGACACATCCACATGCCCTCTGGCAAGGCCAGTGAGCAGGCGGATGATGGCTAAAGCATTCTCAGTCCAGTCGCCACAGCCAGTGTCTCAAAAGGCCTGCCCTGTCCACAGGAAGAAACACGGGGGGAGGGGGACACACGGATGTCAAAACCCAAGAATGGTCTCGGTGTGGGGCCAATTTAAAAGAACAAAACAGCCTGTCCTTGCCTCTTTAATGTCCACACTTGGAGTGCTGGCTCTAAACAACTAGATGGCACAAACAGGCCCCCTTATTTCTCGCAGAAATAAGAATTCTATTACCTCATTCTACCCCTGTCTTTAACAAGGACCCTATTATACTTCAGGGTTTCCAAATTCCACCCAGAATTCCTTCATTAAAGCCAATCACAGTCATTTCCTGGGCAGGGGGAAGCATGCCAAAGGTAACAGGATCTGGAATCCGGGCAGCCACATTCAATAGGAAGTTAGTAATGGAGAGATCTGTATTTTTAGAGACTGGCCTTGTCAAAAGTGTGGTCTTTGGGACATTCTACCCCCTAGTTCTTTAGTGGTTTCAGGTTAAGTGGCTGAAAACAAAGTCTGCAAAGGATGGACTGGTGAAAACTCATTTTTTATTCACTGCCCTATTTTTTTTTTTTTTTTGAGTATGTGTACTCCACGTTAGATACTGCAACTGATTGCATCATGTGCCTTTATTTAGATTTCTTGGGGATGTGGCAAGTTTCATGACCCTGAATGATTTTTAAAATTTAAAAAATTTGTTACTTTTTATCAGTTTCATTTGGTTGGGTTATTTCATTTCTAATTCATTTTCAACCAACTAATGTTCTAATTCTTTGGTAAGGTTTTCATAATTTGAAAGTTCTTAAGGCAGGGGTCCTCAAACTTTTTAAACAGGGGGCCAGTTCACTGTCCCTCAGACCGTTGGAGGGCTGGACTATAGTTTAAAAAAAAACTATGAACAAATTCCTATGCACACTGCACATATCTTATTTTGAAGTAAAAAAACAAAACGGGAACAAATACAAGATTTGTATTTGCATGTGGCCCGCGGGCCATAGTTTGAGGACCCCTGTTTTAAGGGATTTGTTCCAAAGCAAATTGGTTAAATATGGAGAATCTTGTTCACAGAGTAATTCTGCTACACTCTGTGATCTTTTTAAAAAAATATATTTTATTGATTTTTTACAGAGAGGAAGGGAGAGAGATAGAGAGTTAGAAACATCGATGAGAGAGAGACATCAATCAGCTGCCTCCTGCACATCTCCTACAGGGGATGTGCCCGCAACTCAGCTACATGCCCTTGACCGGAATCGAACCTGGGACCTTTCAGTCCGCAGGCCGATGCTCTATCCACTGAGCCAAACCGGTTTCAGCACACTCTGTGATCTTATCATGTTCTTTGGCTGCCTCCTGCACACCCCGTACTGGGGATCGAGCCCGCAACCCGGGGAACATGCCCTTGACTGGAATCAAACCTGGGACCCTTCAGTCCGCAGGCCAAGGGATGCTCTATCAACTGAGCAAAACTAGCTAGGACTGTTCTAACACTTTTTAAAGGTTTGCCTACTTTTCACATTATTGTGATATTTTAAATTAAAAATATTTTGAATGTATACAAAGTTTAAAAAATGTAAAGGATGAAAAGGAAGTGTCCTTCTCCTGTCTCCCAAAGGAAACAGTCATTCCCGAGTCTTGAGTATTCTTCAGTGATCTGTGCACATTTAGGTATCTAGCTATACTTTTTCCATTTTTATTTTTTAAACTTCAAAATTCATTTTTGACCAATAATGCCTACTTTACTATTAAACAAATTTTCTACCATTAAGAAATCTGTATAATTTATATTTAAGCAGTTTCAAAAAGCTTTCTCAGATAAAAAGCCTCCTGCAGGAATGGTAATGTTTGAGGGGAAGTGTCTGACAAAAACACTTATTTAATGTGTAAAACAAAGGTGAAAAATATTTAGAAAACTTCTCACTAATTTTCACTCTAATAGTGCAAATTAAACTACAATTTCATGTTACCATGCACCTATCAGGATGGTTAAAATTAAAATGCCTATCAAATACTGGTGAGGATGTGGAGAAATGGAACTCTCATACATTACCAGTGGGTATGTAAAATGGGACAATTACTTTGGAATATAGTTTACCAGTTTCTTACAAATCTAAACATATACTTAGCAGCTGACTCAGAAATCCCACTCCTATTTTCATGAGAAATGAAAACACATAGCCACAGAAAGACCTAACATTGGTAGCAGCTTTACTCATACCTGCCCCATAGTGGAAACAATCCAACCCAAACACATTCATTGGGGGCATATCCACAGTGAAATACTCAACAATAAAGAACGAATTGCTGATATAGTCAAGAACTTCAAAAATACTATGCTAGTCTGGCTAGTGTGGTTCAGTGGTTGAGCATCATTATGAACCAGGTCATGGTTCGAGTCCCGGTCAGGGCACATGCCCAAATTGCAGGCTCGACAACAGTAGGAGGCATGCAGGAGGCAGTTGATTAATGATTCTTTTTCATCATTATTGTTTCTAGCCCTCTCTGTGAAATCAATTTAAAAAATACTATACTAAGTGAAAAAAGCCAGATATGATTCCAATTTTTATGAAACTCCAGAAAAGACAGATCTAAATTATAATGACAACAGACCAGTGATGGCCAGGGACATGGAGTGTGGACTGGGAAGTGGCATGAGGCAACCTTCTGGGGTGATGGAAATATCTTCTATCTTGCTTATGGCAATGGTTATATGGTGTACCTATTTGTCAAAATTTAGTGAACTGTACACTTAAGATGCATGTCTTTTACTGTTTGAAATTCAGACCTTAATTAATTTTAAAAAGTAGCAAGAGCCGAAACCGGTTTGGCTCAGTGGATAGAGCGTCGGCCTGCAGACTGAAGGGTCCCAGGTTCGATTCCGGTCAAGGGCATGTACCTGGGTTGCGGGCACATCCCCAGTAGGAGATGTGCAGGAGGCAGCTGATCGATGTTTCTCTCTCATCGATGTTTCTACCTCTCTATCTCTTTCCCTTCCTCTCTGTAAAAAATCAATAAAATATATTTTATAAAAAAAAAAAAAAGTAGCAAGAGAGAACCAAGATGGCGGCATAAGGTATAAACCTGTGCGTGCTGCCTCCCACAACACTGAAATTACAATTATAAGATAAAACAGCTATCATCCAGAACCACGGGAAAGCTGGCCGAGTGGAAGTTCTACAACTAGAAGGAAAGAAAGAAGCGCACTGAGACAGGGTAGGAGGTGCAGAGGCACCAAGAACAGAGATATAAAGGAACGTGCGAGGCGGCTGCACCTTGGTGCGTGGTTTTTTTCAATTGGAAAGGGCTACAAGCTCTCCAACGCACTGTGCTCATTTAAGGCGAGATTCTGAGGTCCCAGACTCCTACAGGGAGAAACTGGACTATCTTGCAGCGGTTTGGAAAGTGAGGGGGGCTTTCTTGCAGAGCTGCTTGCAGCGATCATTGTTGCTGTGGGGGTGGGGGACTGCAGAGACACGGAGTCGCAGAGATACCAGGAGTTGCGGACACGCTGGCAGTCGCTCCGCCCTGGTGATTCTCTGAGACCCCGCCCCACTCAATTTACATCCTCTCCCACGCTGTGCTCAGAGGTGCAAAGGAATCACCTCAGCTTTTGCAGCCTAATCTAACTGCAGCTGGGTTACAGAGCTCCAAAACTTCCAAATTCCAAACAAAAGGAGAAATCTGCTGATATCGCTGTAGCTCCTGCTGGGTGGACTCACACAGCAGTTGACTTGGAGAGCCAGGAGCCAGGGTACCCCTGGTCAGATACCAGATTTCAACTCCTCACATCCATAAGGGACACACTCAAGAGGCAGACTCAGTGAGCACCAAAGCCCCACTGAAGCAAGTTCTGCCCCATAACCAACATCAGAATTATAGGGGTACCAGAAGAAGAGAGAGGGCAAGATATTGAAAACCTATTTGAAGAAATAATGACAGAAAACTTCCCCTACCTGATGAAAGAAATAGACTTACAAGTCCAGGAAGCACAGAGAACCCCAAACAAGAAGAATCCAAAGAGGATCACACCAAGACACAGCATAATTAAAATGCCAAGAGCTAAAGACAAAGAGAGAATCTTAAAAGCAGCAAGAGAAAAACAGTCAGTTAACTACAAGGGAGTACCAATATGACTGTCAGGCTGATTTCTCAACAGAAATCATTCAGGCCAGAAGGGAGTGGCAAGAAATATTCAAAGTGATGAATAGCAAGAACCTACAACCAAGATTACTCTACCCAGCAAAGCTATCATGTAGGATTGAAGGTCAGATAAAGAGCTTCACAGACAAGAAAAAGCTAAAGGAGTTCATCACCACCAAACCAGGATTATATGAAATGCTGAAGGGTATTCTTTAAGAGGAAGAAGAAAAAGGTAAAGATAAAATCTATGATCAATAAAGTGACAACAAATAAATACCTATCAAGTGAACCTAAAAATTAAGTCAGAATAAACTGGTGAATATAATAGAAGCAAGGGCATAGAAAGGGAGTGAACTGACAATTCTTGGGGGGAAGGGAGTGTGGGGGGTGCAGGGAGATTGGACAAAAATCTTACACCTATGGATGAGGACAGTGGCGGGGGGTAAGGGCATGGGGTGGGGTGGGAACCAGGTGGAGGGGAGCTATGGGGAAAAAAAGAGGAACATCTGTAATAATCTGAACAATAAAGATTAATTTTTTTTAAAAAGTAGCAACACAGAAGTCTTTGCTTGTGCAATATTACTATAGACTTGGTTCCAATCTTAGTTTCAACCCATAATTTTCAAATCCCTTAACCAATTTCCTAATCTGCAAAATGGGGACACTCCTAATTATCTGTGGTCTTACCTAATTGCTAACTTTTATTTGCAACTCCAGAATCAGTACTTATGTGGTCACTGATGGACACGTACATGTGCAGAGCAACAAAAATTCTGACTTGCCTAACACACGATCCCAGCTGAGGTCAAACAAAGCATCATTCTTGTTCAGCTACCTTAAACAAATATCCTTTTTGTGACATTCCTCACATTTTTGAGCTTTTGCTGTTTCAAATGGCCCCCAAGCAGTGCTGAAAAGTGCTATCTAGTGTACCACAGCTTTTTCAAACTGCTGTCAACTTGAATGAGCTGATTTCTTCCTCTTTTGTGTATTATTTTCTTTGGGTGTATTATCTTCTTTCCTTAATGGCAAATATAGAATTTCATTTTTTGAGCCACCCATTCTTCTTGAGAGCTGTGTTGTTTCCAAATCTCCACATGGGATCAGAGATGTCTGAATTACTTGTAGATGGCTGTTATCTGTGACAGACTTACTCTCATTTTAAAAAATTAATGTTATCAGAAATTTAATGTTATAAACATCAAGCTTTACTTGTATCATCATCTATTTCTACACAAAAGTCCAATTTAGGAACTGCAAACTTTGCTGTACGCATCAGCCAATGTGTAATGATTTTAAAAGTTGAAAACCTGAAAATTTTTAAAAGTCGAGACTTATGTTTTCAGTTCTCTTTGGGGCAGATTCCACACCTATCATTACTATTCTGTATCGTTTCCTAAATTACTTGTTTTCCTTTTGTGATTCAGAAGAGAAAATGTGTTTCATTTATTTTGACAAAACTCAAAAGAAAGATGATTTTCTTTAAAAAGTCACTTATTTCCTCCAAACAGAAAGAAGCAAAAAAGAAAAAAGAAAAATAATCTATTGTGAAGATCACGTTCTCCACAATTCTCCATGTAGGACACAGCCAGTTTTGTTCTGTGTACTGAACCTGTTTTAATGGCCCATGATTATACAATAAGCCCTACACTGGCAATGACAAGGTAAGAAAAATTGAACACACACTTTGGTTTTATATGAAAGCATTTATTACATGTTGATAAAGAGGGCAGGATTAAAAGATTGATCTCACTGATTAATCCTATTTTTAATCCAAACAAGTCGCCCTGGCAGCCCATGTACCCCTTCAAGTTCCTGAATATTTTAAATGGGCACATGCACACAGAACCACCTTAAATGAAAACTCCCCAAGATCATTAGTCATTTAGTCATTCAATTAGAGGAAGAGAGATAGAGAAACATCAATGATGAGAATCATTGATAGGCTGCCTCCTGCACGCCCCCTACTGGGAATCGAGCCTGCAACCTGGGCATGTACTGAGCCAAACTGGCTAGGGTGTCATTATTATATTTTTCAATCATATTTATATTTTAAAATTTAAAATCAAACTTTAAAAAAGGAAGCCGTCAGATTCAGCTCACCATCAATCTTTATAAGAATATCACACTACTCACATACAAGATTCAAGTGAATATGGACTTGGATGCCCTTGTTTCAAACCAGAACATGTTCTCACATAGGAAGGGAATTTCTCAACAAGCAACCTGGAGTTCAAGTTCTACACAGCTGCTCAGTTGTGACCATTTCAAGTACAGAGCTTTGTTCTAAGTTCATGGGACAAATCATCTCCAAGCAAGCCATTAAAAATACCAGTTTCAAGTGGTTTTAGTTCTAATTAAGAATTAAGCACTTTATTGTTAGTTAAAACTGAAAACCCAGTACCTCCTGGAAATAAAGTACTCCTAAAAATATAGTTATTAGAGTATGACCTTAGGGGGAAGCACAAAGGCAGACATAGCACCTTTTACCCACACAGAGTTTGATGAATTTTATTTGACTCTTATATATCTAAATCAACCATCTTCCACAATCACCTCCCGTAATTGTAATGTTCCTACCATAACACCATCTTGGGGAAGCCTAATCTACTTCGAGCGAGAGCTCAAATCCCAATACAATAATCCTACCAATTTACCTGATCTTTAAGTGATATTAGCATTCATTTGGGTCAAATGGTATGTGGAAAGCCAGATTGCACAGGCAGAGGACTCCCCTAAATGGGATTTTCTGATGATAATTTGCCAGAGCTTGAACTGTAATTCTTGATGAATATAATAAAGTACACGGGCAAATCCCAAACTCCATTTATGGGATGCTTCTGTTTTTCAGTCATGCTTCATAGCTTCTCAAATGTTGCATTCATTTTGGTTAAAGGTTTCAGCTTCTTTAAATGGTATTTTTAAATGAGATTTTTAGGTATTTGCATTCAAAGCTCCACAATATGGTATGGGCAGAGAGCCATACAGACAGGACTTGAAATGCCAGTGGTTTGGTGACTTAATCAATTAAAAACAAACCAACGCCAAAACCAAAACAGAGGTAATGTAACAGAAAGAAGAAACCTGGCTTATAATATCAGTATATCAAAACTATATCGCTAAATCAAGGGCAAGGATCATAATTATCTAGATAAAAAAAGTTATATATTTATAGAATATGAGTGCTAAAAGACACATTTCAAGATCAGTCAGTCCAACTTTCCTCCTTTTACAGGTAAGGAAACTGAAGCCCAGAATTTAAGCGATTTGCCTGGGGTAAGCTAAGTTAATTCTTTTGCCTCTGTGTCCATATAAAAACCAGAACTTTATTGCGATAAAGAAGTGATACTGCACACTCTATAACCCAAGAGATAAAGAAACACAGAATCTCAATTTACCTTACAGTTTTGGGGCAAAAATTTGTATGAATGTGGCCATCGGTACTAAGAACACAGAAGATAAAGATAACTTGATTTTCCACTTATAGGTTAATGTTAAATTTGGTGTTTAATCAACACAATGAAGGGGAGTATGTAGGCAAAGCTTGTAGACTTAACCAGCACTTGTTTTGACTGTGTCAATCAGGAACCTGGGCCACACAGAACCAATCCTTGCTTTCCCAGAACCACAAGAAGCAATGTAGGTTGTGGGCATCTGTCAGAAGTCAGGGCTATTTAAGGCTATTCAGGAATTTGGCATGTTCTTCTCCTCTTGGTAACAGAGTTTCTCCTCCTATTTTTGGACCTGTCTTTTCCTAGAAAAAGAAAAGTAGTTTCATAAGAAATGGGTCAACATTATTTGCATGGGTCACTAAAATCAGTCATCTTATAAATGCCATACCTACCTTTAGCATTCTGTCCCGCTCCCATTTGAAGAGACCACAGTTACTGAAATAGAAGAGATTTACTCAGCAGTCAGATATGGACCCACACACACATAGATCAGGCAGAAGCTGATCAAGGTGACACTCATATTACAGGCTATGGTCAAATGCTACTGAAAATACACACTCCAGTCCTTTCAGAAATGGTCTTCAACTCTGTAATAAGCCAGATACATCAGAAATGGAATTTCTAATGATAGAATGGCAGACTTGTGCACATGGTAGGTGATGAATGCAACCATGGTTACCGTGGTTCCTACTGACAGTCACTAAGATGACACTGGGATTTAGGAAGCTAGCCTAAGGCTTACCTACCCCTGTTTCTTTTTCTGGAACTAAAAGGTTGGGATAAAAAAGAATTAATCTTGACCAGCCAGCATGGCTCAGAGGTTGAGCCAAACTGGCTAGGGTGTCATTATTATATTTTTCAATCATATTTATATTTTAAAATTTAAAATCAAACTTTAAAAAAGGAAGCCGTCAGATTCAGCTCACCATCAATCTTTATAAGAAATCAATAAAATATATTTTAAAAAATGAAATAATTAATAATAATGATAATAATACTAATAAAACGATTGATCTTTTTCTGGTCTGAATAATCTTTCCTCCTTTTTCATAACCCAAACAGGGTCATTCTCTTATTGCTCAAGTGACCTAAAGATGCTTGTTCTCCTTTTTTAACTTGGTGCTTGAGTCCCAACCCTGAGAAGGGATGTGGCTACTATGAGGAAAGTTTATCTTCTGTAGAATTTACTCTGGGGAAGAAAGAGAGGAACAGAAAAGACATACAGAGAAAACATAGAAATATGTCTTACACTCGGGTCTGGGGCACAGGGGACTGCCTTATCTGCCCCATTCTTCTCTATCTAGTTTGGTAGTGGAAGCCGTGGCATTTGCCTCTTCTTTTCTTTTTG
Source organism: Myotis davidii (assembly GCF_000327345.1). NCBI lineage: Eukaryota > Metazoa > Chordata > Mammalia > Chiroptera > Vespertilionidae > Myotis > Myotis davidii. The sequence goes on along the minus strand of NW_006300030.1, from coordinate 1,162,378 downwards.
TAATCCAGGTGCCTGACTTAAGCTTTGATTGCTATTTCAAAGAGGCATCCACTTCGAAGATGGCTAACTCAACAAACACACTGCCAGCCCAGCTGCCGGCCTCCCCACATTGAGATTCCTTTGGTTTAGAGAACTCTTAATTCAAAAAATGACCATTTGGGCTACTTGTTTTCTCTTCCTGTGCTTTAAATTCCCCCTTTTACATTTTAAACTCATCAACAGTGAGCCTTGGAAACCCCCGGCTGCACCTTAACCCCAATAAACGCAGGACCCCCGACCAGTGTGCTCTTTCTCCAGGCTTTCCACAGGGACCTGCTGTGTGGCCCCAGGTGTGCTGTGTAATATTTAGGTCTCATAAGTAATAAACCTGTATCTTTTCAGAGTTCCCTAATAGTTATTGCTGAAGGGCAGCTTGCAATCATAGTAAGAACTAGTAGGGCTGGTCCAGCCACAACATTGGTTATTGATAGGCTGAGACCAATACAAAACAAAGTTAGATGATACTAATATTACTAAAAAAAAAAAAAAAAAGAAAATCACAGTTCTAGTCAGGGGTCAGCAAAAAAATTCAAACCATGGGCCAAATCCAGGCTGTACTTGTTTTCGTAAATGAAGTTTGATTTGAACAGAGCCACAACAGCAAAGCTGAGTAGTTGTGAAACAGACCATGTGGCCTCTTTGCAAAGCGTAATATATTTACTATCTGGCCTTTTACAGAAAGTGTCTGCCCACTTCTGCTCTAGATCTAGAACTGACAAGAGAAAAAGACCAGAGAAAGCAGCTACTCTTACAAAAATAACAGTGTCACCTGGAAGCCAAAAAGGTATCTTGTGCTTCTATCTGTGAGCTGTACTTAACTGCTTATCCTTAATGAACAGAACTTCTCTGTACTCAAATGTTTACAAAAGCTGTTGTCACAATATTTTAGAGAAGTTGAGTAATATATATCTAGCTACTTAAAACAATTATATACTAGAATGAACAATTCACAAATCAGCTCCTGACAAGATGATGAACTAGTATGAAGTTCAGTTCAAGTCCCCTTCCTCCCAAATCAGACCTGGGATAACTTGAAGTAGTGAAGCATGGGTTTCAGGAAACAAGAACAAAAACCAAACAAGAAACAAAAAGGTAGTGTGAATATTCTGGTGAGATATTCTTGGGAAGACTACAGGTGATCCTAAAATTGCCTCAAATTCCAAAGGATTAATATCATACAAACATTATGTCTTTTAAGAACCATGTAATAAAGTTAGAAATTAGTAATAATGAAAATCAATTTAGAAATTAAACATTACTAACCCTTGAGTCCAAAAGGCAATCATCAGGGAAATATATTTAACTACACTTTAGACTGCTAGAGCAGGACTACTTAGAGGGAAATGACTAGCAGCATAGGTCTGTTTACACCAGCATCACCACAAACACGGGAAGACATGGTGGCCATGGCATTATGACAGATACCATGTCATGACTAACATGTGATTATGCAGCACATGTGATGGTAGATACATAGGGTGAGCATCGAATGGACCAGTGATGGTGTACTACAAGCTGCGTGTGATCAGCCACCTTGAACTTCAGAGGGTGTATTCATGGTGTGTTCTATGTGAATAACACCCAACACAATAATAGCTGTCTCTATATCTGAAGTACCCCCCAAAATAAAAAGAAAACTCCTTAAGAGTAGAGGGAAATAATCCAATCTCCTAGCACTCAGCAAATACACATACTCCCCAACCCACCTTATCCATACTTCATTGACTGATTCAACAAATGTTTCTGAGGACCTACTAGAGCAGCGGTTGCCAACCTTTCGGACCTGACGAACCACCGGTTGGCGACCGCTGTACGAGAGGTCAGGCAACGTGTATTGGGGATAAAGCAGTGAAGAGGGCAGGATCCCTTCTCTGCAGGAGCTGTAAGAAGGCACGGAAATAAGGCTTGACTCTCACAAAGGATTGTCCAGTGTTTCAATGGGACAGCATCACGTAAGAATTGAAAAAAGGGTTCAAGAAGTCCAGATGGGCCAAGACACTCCAGGCAGTCCTCATACCTGCAATGCTTTTTGGGAAGCCTGTCAAGGGAGATGCATCTGTTTCCACAGGGACACTTGAAAAACCTTTTTATGCCGTCGTGCCAATGGTAGTCATGTTGCTCACTGATGCAGGTCTCCAAAGGCTTGAAGTGGGTATAGGCACACTGCATAAAACCAACACACGCGGTCAAGAGCTTTGAAGGAGAAACTTGTGAGCTACGACAGCAATCTGTCCTCTCGTCATGATCCAGGTGCTTGCTAGTGGAGTGACCACCTTATCTTTCAGTTACCATGAGCCCTGTGATTTCCTGGGTCCCTCATACCAATACCACCTTTTCTCATGTTTGCTTCAATTTCTAGTCAGGTACTAAACACGCAATAATCTTGTGACATCAAGACAATAGGAAGGTCAGGGGAAGAAAAATACTGGAAGCCTCTCAATAGCCTGGGCTGGGCTGTCCTGGGCTCACTGCAGTCCCTGGTCTCGGGACACAGGCACGGGTCCCACTGAGGAAGTGGATCAGCAGCTCGGTCACTTTCTCTTACAAGGCCTCTGAAAGGATATAAGCTTACTACTCCTATTTTTTTAAGTAGCAAAACCAAGACAAATATTAAATAATTCACTTAATTTTGATTCTCAACAGGACTGAAGAGAGTAAGAAATGGTAGCTGAAGCTCAAAAAAGATGCTGGGATAGTACAATGTTAATTTCTGCTAATTACACTGAGTCTAGATAAATAATTCCAGACTTTTGACAACCTCAACAAGTGCAGAGCAGCCCTGGCTCAGATGGTTGGAGTGGGGTCTCGTGAAGGTTGCAGGATTGATTCCCAGTCAGGGCACATATCCACATAACTAGGTTGCAGGTTCGATCCCTGATTGGGCTGTATATGGGAGGCAACCCATTGATGTTTCTCTCTCTCATTGATATTTCTCTAAAAAAGTAAAAAAAAAGTGCAGAGCAGAGTGATATGCTAGCTGCCGTAGGCAGAATAATTCTTACCCCCACACAAAGATGTACACACCTACCAGGTGACTTTAAGATAGGGAGGTTACCTTGGATTATGTAGGTGGGTCCAAAGGAATCACAAGATGTTCTTAAAAGTGGAAGTGAGACAAAGGAAAGGAGGTTTGAGTGATGCCATGAGAGGGTCCAACCTGCCATGGCTGGCTTTGAAGAGGAAGGAAGAGGTCACAAACCAAGGAATACGGGTGGGATCTCAAAGCCAGGAAAGGCAAGGAAATGGTTTCTCCCCTAGAGTCTCCAGAAAGGAATACAGCCCTGGACTTTAGCCCTGTTAAACCTACACAGACGTCTGACCTACAGAACTGTAAGGTAATAAATTTGTGTGTTTGTTTTTTAAATATATTTTTATTGATTTCAGAGAGGAAGGGAGAGGGAGAGAGAAATATCGATGATCAGAGAGAATCATTGATGGGCTGCCTCCTGCATACCCCACACTGGGGATCAAGCCCGAAACCCAGGCATGTGCCCTGGCCAGGAATTGAACTATGACCTCCTGGTTCATAAGTTGATGCTCAACCACTGAGCCATGCGGGCTGGACAATAAATTTGTTTTAAGCTACCACATCAGTGGGCATTTGTTAAGAGCAGAAACAGGAAACTAATACACCAGCTATGTCCTTAGGTTTGCAACTTTCTCAGAGTAAAAGCTGTCATCTGAGGTAAAACCTTTACTTATCTTCCAAGGTCTGAACTTTCTTAGGAAGCCCTTTTAGTTGTGGCTGTTTCAGGGCCACTTCCTAAATGTAAAGGAACATTTCTAAGGCTTTAGAAAGAATAAAGATATAAAAAATTGTTTTTGGTAAGCTAAGCCTCTTCCTCCTCTTACATGCAAATAAGGCTGACTAGCAGGCAGGGAGAAAATGACTGGTAATGATATAATATAGTGCTCAACAAGAGCTTTTTTGGGAGCCAGTTTTTTAAAAATTTGATTTTTTTTTTGAGAGTAAGAGAAAGAAACATTGACTTGTTGTTCCACCTATTCATGCATTCATTGGTTGATTCTTATACGTGCCCTGACTGGGGATTGACCCTGTAACCTTGGCTTATGGGAACAACACTCTCACCCACTAAGCCACCTGGCCAGGATGGAGTGGGGAGTCATTTTTAAATTAATGTTGAGAAATAGGGAATTTATTATTTTCTCACAGACTTAGGATAAAAATTCTGCAAACATAGACAATAATACAATTCACACTGCCTTGGGATTCAATTTAGTAAGGTAAGCCCTGAGTAGAAAGAGACAACAGTACTTGGTCATATCATGATATCCCAGATCAAGTTGTTCAACCAAGGTCCCAGGAGCTGTGATCTGAGGATGTATGAGAAACACGTAATAACTTGGGTCCAATGGGCAAAAGGGGAAGAGACATTAAAGGCTTGTCTGCAGAACTGGGAGCTGAGGTCAAATGAGAAGAAAACCTCACTACAAATGCTCCCCCTTATCAGAGCTCACTGGACAGTGGATATAAAGCCAGCTCCTGGGCTATCGTAACAGTTTTGTTTCCAGTGTAAATAAATGGCTTAAGCAAGATTCTGGTCGTAAGATATGGCCCCACATCCCACAGATCACCATGTTCCGCTGAGTCACAGCAGCACAACATAGGGCCCGCAGTCAAACCGTCCTCCTGCACTCACCGTCTTGCATGTCACCACTCGACATTTCACTTCTTTGATGTTTCTCATCTTTTCTTCCATTTGTTCTTTCTTCACCAGTGGCTCAAAATAGAGTTCTTGCAGCTCAGCCTCGGCCTGAAATGGCAAGGCATACAGGAGACCTTTACCAAATTCAACATATACTCAGACAACAGTTCAATAATAGAATGGAACAAACTTCCTGTCAATGAGGACCACTTGATAATAGCTTGGTAAATGCAAACCAAGAGATGATCATAAGTAGAAACAAGTTATTGACATGCAAAAAAAGGGTACAAAAGCATGTGATTTTTAAAACACTAAATACAAACTTGAAATACTACCATTACTAACAGTGTTACCATGTCAAGTGTGCACCAGAAAGGAACCAGTCCTACTATCCCAATACAGACTCCAGCTATGGAAGGTACTCAATACCTCCCCAGCAATGACAGCCCACCCTATTCTACACTCTTCTCCAGACCAAGTACTTGTTAGGAGCAATCCTGCCTGTTTGGAACAACAGGGAGGAGATATGAGGGCAATGAGATATTTTTTAAAAATATATATATTTTATTGATTTTTTTACAGAGAGGAATAGAGAGTTACAAACATCGATGAGAGAGACACATTGATCAGCTGCCTCCTGCATACTCCCTGGGGATGTGCCCGTTACCAAGGTACATGGTCCTTGACTGGAATCAAACCTGGGACCCTTCAGTCCGCAGACTGATGCTCTATCCACTGAGCCAAACCGGTTAGGGCGGGAGTGAGATATTTACAGCAGAATGTGGTCATAGGTCTGGAGTTAGTGCAGCTAAGACATAAAGTCCCAGGGTCTTTGGTGGCCACAACAGGAATGAAGTTCAGCTCTACAGTATTTGAGCATCTTTCCTAATTTCAAGTCCAGAAAAAAAGGTATGATATATAACCTTCATGTCATTTGCTAATCAAAAGAATAGCAGATCATGTAGAGTAGTGGCACTAAATGGGGGTGATTAGTGCCACCAAGAGGACATTTGAAAATCTGTGGGCCTTAATCGGTTTGGGTCAGTGGATAGAGGGCGTCGGCCCTCAGACTGAAGGAAGGTTTCGGGTTCGATTCTGGTCAAGGGCATGGATCTTGGTTGCTGGCTTGATCCCCAATAGGGGGCTTGCAGGAGGCAGCAGATCGATGTTTCTCTCTCATCGATGTTCCTAACTCTCTATCCCTCTCCCTTTCTCTCTGTAAAAATCAATAAAATATATAAAAAAAGAAAAAAAAGAAAATCTGTGGGGACACTTTTTTGTTATCTCAATAATGGCTACCCTTGCTATCAGCAGGGGCCAAGGCTGCTACACCATCTGCAATGCACAGAACAGTCCCCCTGAATGTTCTTTGGGTCATGTGGATGAAAATCCAATTATCACCACTGAACCTACTGCTTTATATCAAACCCTACAATATGTGTGCATGGTTTTAATATACACTGAATATTCTAAGAGTGCATTTAGGCAACTCTTATGTATATGGAGGGACTACTGCACATTGGTGTTTTCAAAAGTTTCCCAGGATTATTCACCATTTTAGTTTTTTTTTAAAAAATCCCATTTTGAAAGAAACAGGCCTATGGTATTTAAGTTACTAAGAAAATACATCTCTATGAGTCTTCCTTAATATCTGTCTCAAATAAAAATCTAACACTCTACTTCATACTTCAATATTTCTTCTAGGGTGTTGTGTCCATGTACTTACATAATAAAATACATATTTTTAATATAAATATTTCCCTTTTTCTTTTTTACATTACATTTAAGATATTAACATTTCAATAAAATTCATCTAGTTAGGTGATTACATCATCATAAATGTTATTTCAGGATAATAAGGGAACAATACAAAATACTTATTATTAAAAAGGGGCACTGGGAGTATTGGGTTGAGAGCTGCTGATTTAGAGCATTTGAAATGCCAATATAAAAATATTTGAATGGAAAAATCCCTTTCACATTGCAAGGCAGAAAACAGTAGACAGTGGTGATCCATTTTTAAAAAAATGTTAGGCTCACAAACTGACATGCAGCTACATCCTGGTTGAGGTAAAAGAAACAAATTCTTAGTCCCACAACAAAGCACTGAGAGTCTGAATGGCAGCTCTACCATCTTTAATCTTTTGAGCTCTTACCTCCTTTAGGATCCCTGTGTGCTTGGATTTTGCTTTTAGAATTTTCTGAAATTCTTCAGATTCCAGGTAGGCAAGCTGTTCTCTCCTTTTTTTCCTGGCAGGCTCCAATTCATCCTCAGCTAGAGGAGAAAGAAAAAGCATCAGCTGGTATAGCCCACCTACTGTCATAAAACAGTGGGCCTTATCCACTCAGTTTCCTTCACTCTCTCTGTCTCTGCCCACCAGTCCCTTCAAACTTAATTCACTCCACTAGCTACCAGCAGAGGAAGGCTCTTAAGAAGTGAGCTGAGATGCAGAAACTAGAATATGGGAGGCAGTAAATTTGACCACTGAATTAAAATATTTTTCACCTTAAAACAGGTACACTGACTATGAAAAGAGATAACAAGTATGCTATTTACAAATTGATGTTAAAATGACATTGTCAACTTCAGTTTTTTAAATAAAAATAGGGCAGCCCTAGTCGATTTGCCTCAGTGAATAGAGCATCAGCCTACAGACTGAAGTTGTCTCGGGTTTGATTCCGGTCAAGGGCACATAGCTTGGTTGCAGCTTGATCGAGTATAGGAGGCAACTGATCGATGCTTCTCTCTCTTCTGTTTCTCTCTCTCTCCATCCCTCTCCTCCACTCTGTCTAAAAATCAATGGAAAAAATATCGAGTGAGGATTAACAAAAAATAAAAATAAAAATAGGGCAATTCTAAACAAAGGAATTCTACTTCTTTCAAAGTAAACCTTTATATTAATATACACATGCAAAGATCCAATGAGTAATCCTTTATTCAAGTTTTCAAATAGTGCATACTTTCAGTTTAATGCAATTATAAAATACAAACAGTTCCAGTTGTGGAAATTCTATTTAAGTATTCTACCTAGAGGTAAACTGAAGTAAAATAATAACGATATCAGAAATGCTGGTTATGGCTTAAATACTTCCTTCTCTTTTACTGTGAACTCTGAAATCTGCAGTACCTTGTGGAGAGAATGTGGTATTCTTTTCTACACGTGCCTTCACTTCCAGGACATCCTCGGGGTAGTTTTTCTTCTTTTTAATGCTGTTTGGGTCTGTTTTTGAAAGAATTTGGCCTTTTGCCCTTAATTTGGTTATAGCAGCTAGCTAGAAAAAAGAAGGAGAGGGAGATAAAAATCTAAACAATGAGATAGGCATTTGTAGCTCCATATCCCTTTCCAGTTATTAACCAATGAATTCTGGCAGCTCTCAAATATAAATTGGCAAAATATCTTCATTTTATTTAACATTACTACTATTATTAAAATTTAAAAGTATAGGAAACAGGTCTTATAACTTAGTAAATGAAGTCTCAGCTTATTTAAATATTGTAAGTTTAACATCAGCTAGTCTATAGGGTTCTAGACCCCTAGAGGAACCACATAAACATTTTGGAAATTTGTTTTAGAATCAGACAGAATTAGGATAGAATTCCAGCTCTGTCACTTACTGGATTGTAACCTTAGTTACATAATTGTTCAGCCTCAGTTTCTACATTTCTAAAGCAGAGATAATAGCACCTTCCTATCTTTGAGGGTTGTATAAATGAGATAATGCATGTGAAACACACACTTGGACACAAAAAATAGCACTGGCACATCTATCACAGGGACAGTAACAGTGATGAAGCCATGCAATTATTATTATTACTGTAGGTACAGCTTTGACTTACAGCTCGCCTTTGCCTTCCATGTGGTTATTGCTGCTACTACAGCAAAGAGAAGACAACTCAAGACAGGGTGACTCAGGAAGGGGAGTGGTGGAACATGCTGAGCAGTGGGGTTTTGAGCACTTCCACTTCCACTTCAATCCGAGCAACTCGGTTATTATGTGTAAGATTTCTTTTAAGGGATTCTTTAAGCCACTATTTTACCATCTTGCCTCAATAATTTCAAGAATTTTTTCCCCTAATGCCAGTGTTTCCAGTTATAAAACAGTATTTTCTTCTAGGCTATCTCCTTCAGCCTGACAAAAAAGCGTTGAGATAATGGCTAATTTTCTTGGACTAAATTAATTGCATTATGTTGACATCAGTATCATTTAAAATTTCACTGACTTTAACAATCATGATCAATAAATAGCTACTGCGTGGCTGTCATTCCTGATCATAGATATATAAAGTGAGAAACTCCAGCTATGTCTATGAAAAGCAAATTCAAACACTAAAGAAAACAAATACCAGTTACCTTTTTGGCTTCTGCTAAAGCACTCAGTTTTGGTTTTGGAGGTGGTGACTCATCAAAAAAGAGAACATCATCTCCTTCTGAGATGCCTCGCCCCAGCTTGGGCACCGGTGTGGGTGGGGTTGCTTCCAGCCTGGGGAACTCGGCCCCTGTTGGTGGAGACCGAGGAGGGGGCTGTCGAGAAGACGATGGCACAGCTGGGCTCGAGACCTCATTTGAGCTTTGTAAAAATCTTTAAAGAAATATGCAATCACACACTTTGCAAGCACAAAGTAATAGACTGAGAGACTGCAGGTAGGCCACCAGCTGATGAGTAGTTGTCAGTAATATTTCCCTTCCTCGGTTAGTAATTTAGAATAGCATGCTATTAAGAAGAATGCTAGTTTCATTAACTCTTCACTCCTAAGTTGTCTGATTTTTCATTGAAAAAGCTCTAATTGTTTTACCAATTTAGAACTGATCACTTTTTAAAAAAAAAATATTTTATTGATTTCAGAGAGGAAAGGAGAGGGGGAGACAGAAACATCAACGATGAGAGAGAATCATAGATCGGCTGCCTCCTGCATGCCCCCCCACTGGGGATCGAGTCTGCAACCCAGGCATGTGCCCTTGGTGGGAATTGAACCCGGGACCCCTCAGTCTGCAAGCAGACGCTCTATCCACTGAGCCAAACCAGCTAGGGCACTGATCACTATTTTTATCAATTAGCTTTCTAGTGGGTGCTGTATATAGCAGCAGTCGCCAACCGGTGGTCCACAGACCCCTGGTGGTCCGTGAGGTCCAAAAGGTTGGCGACTGCTGGTCTATAGAACACAGCCCTGAAGGTGAGCTATGGACTATATTCCTAGCTCTCTGATTAGTCTAAGAATTCACCTAGATCTTTAGGAATTTGCCAAATCTCTCTGTATTTTAGTTTATTCTACTGGAAAGAGATAACTCATGTGATAAATTTGGAAGTCATCAACAGATAGGTTTTATAATTCTGATGGTGACTACTTTACATACAGTATTAAGAGCTATTTAAAAACAAAAATCAGAAGTCATCTAGTACAAACCTCTCACCGTATAGATGAAGAAATTGAGGCCCAAGACCCATGTGCTCACAGGGACAGACTCAGGATTAGTACAAGGTAAACCCAGGCCAATATTCTTTTTTAAAAAAATATACATTTTATTGATTTTTTTACAGAGAGGAAGGAAGAGGGTTAGAGAATTAGAAACATCAATGAGAGAGACACAGCTGCCTCCTGCATATCCCTACTAGGGATGTGCCCGCAACCAAGGTACATGCCCTTGACCAGAATCGAACCTGGGACCCTCCAGTCCGCAGGCCGATGCTCTATCTACTGAGCCAAACCGGTTAAGGCCCAGGCCACTATTCTTGTCACTACCACAGACCCACTCTTGCCAGAAAACTTCCCATTACATCCTTCCCAAAGATATGTTTAACTTGTTCAGTCAAATTCTGAAAAACTACAAATTATAATGCCTTTAAACTGACAGGTGCTCTCTTATTTCCCACAAGGTCCACAATTCTACATATATTTTTATGTACACACATACACTTATGTCATCTGTTGGCACATGATGAATATCTCTATAGATATCCATTCTGCACATTATTGTAAGGAACAGCTGAGACCTTAACACAGTGTTCAAGGTACATGTTAAGCACCTGTACGTACTTATTACCATTACTATTATCTCATTACTATTCAGATAATTTGAGCTAAAGAATCTTTGGGATAATCACTTAGTAAGTCATATAATGTCTAATCACTGGACTGTATAACTGAAACTAATATATGTCAACTGTAATTGAAAAATAAAAATTTATTTAAAGTAAAAAAAAAGGATCTTTAATTTACCTTCCATATTCATTCCCACTTGATTTTGTCTCTAAAATGAGTTCATTTTCAGTGCCTCATTTTTGTCATTTACCTCAACAACTACAAAAACTACTCATTGTGTGGCCTGTAATTAAAAACCTAATTGTGCCAAACTAAGAAACAGGAGCCAAACATACTTTCTTTCCCCTTTCCCCATACCCTTTTCAGATGTGCACTATAGATAAGGGTCTTTTCTTTTCCACGGTGATATTAATTACTGTAACCTGTACCACTCAGTCTCAGGATTCACTAACGTAAGTCAGAAATATGTAACTTTAAATGCTATCTACTTAGGTTATGTCAAAATTATTTTAACACTTTTAAAAGTGAAAAAGATATCCAACCATCCAAAATGTAAAGTGCATTTCTGAAATCTCTGAAGATATTTTGAGGATTCCTGAGACCAGTTATCCAAGCAGGGATATTAAATGTTACTCTTACCGTTTCTCCATTTCTTCTGATTTCCTCTTCCTCATCTCTAATATAAGCTGCTTCTGTTGCTTCAGGAGGGCTGATGCTGAGATAGACTGAAAAGCAGGTTTTGGGCTTCCCACGATCCCTAAAACACAAGTCATAGATTGAAGGAATTCTGAGAGGCAGCGGGAACTCAGATATGAATGCTAAGCAGGTACAAGCTGACTCTACCTGATGATTTGGCTTTGGCTAAATGTTGTTTCAAGTTTCTGGCTCCAAATGTGGGCAAGTCCATCAATTCTCTGAATTCCTCAGAGCAAGACAAGCTCTTCTGGGCTATTCCTGGAATATACAAACATCAGCTTTAGAGGATCTGAAATTTAAACCCTTTGGTGTTATGTGACATTACTTTTATTTTTGAAATATATTTTTATTGATTTCAGAGAAGGGAGAGATTGAAACATTAATGATGAGAATCACTGATCGGCTGCTTCCTGCATGCCCCTACTAGGGATCGAGCCTGCAACCCAGGCATGTGCTCTTGACCGGAATCGAACCTGGGACTTCAGTCCCCAGGCCGATGCTCTATCCACTGAGCCAAACCAGCCAGGCCAGGGCTGACATTACTTTTAAACTCTGCATTCATAACTTACGTCATTTGTAAATGAACTAGATGGAATACCAAGAGAAAAAAGGATCCTTAACCTCTAATCAGACTAGTAGGACAAGGGGATGGCAAATATAACTTATTTTGAGTAATGATTAGAATACTCATATCTGTGGGGTCACATCATACACTATTTCTGGAATATGCACTATGGATAAGGGTCCACACTAGGCCCTGGCTGCTGTTAAACGAATAAAGCCCCACCCTAGGCAGCTTGGCTCAGCAGATAGAGCGTTGGCCTGTGGACTGAAGGGTCCTGGGTTCGATTCCGGCCAAGGGCACATGCTTGGGTTGCGGGCTCGATCCCCAGTGGGGGGTGTGCAGGAGGCAGCTGATCAATGATTCTCTCATCATTGATGTTTCTATCTCTCCTTCTCCTTTCCTCTCTGAAATCAATCAATCAATAAGTAAATGAATAAAGCCCCAATTACAGGGTGAAGGCAGCATTTTCTGATCTATATGTTTTAACAAAAGAAAACAGATGGGTTTGATTAGAAACCTGATACTAATGATTCTAATACTGGACATTAAGAGTTAGACCCAGATACATCAAGAAATTTTAAAAAGCATACTAAGCTAAGACACAGTCAAGATGAACATGCTGCTTTTTCTTAAGATGCTGCCAACTAACCTTGATTCCTTCAGCTTAGGCCATATTACTAAGATAGTGAGGAGTGGATACTCATAATTTAGAGTATAAAATGTGACCATTTTTAATCCTAAAGACTACACCTACACATTTAAGCAACAGAAAGAAATGTAGTTTTGAGAAACAAAGTTACCAAGTTTTTGTTGAGTTTCCTGAATGATCAAATCTGTGCCCTTCACGACGAGATTAGTCAGAGTGGTTTGAATCTTCTTTTTAGGAGCACCAGCTGCTGCACTGTAATGACAAGTCACCCCCAAAGGAAAATCATTGAACTTCAGTATTCTGATAAAGTGAAGAAGGCACAGAAGTATGCACAGTTCCTCAAAACAGCATATAACTAGACTCTTACTATCATGACCCTATAGCATAACTGGTGAAAGCATTGTATCACAGATGTGAAAAACAGCAACATGCAAATTTGATTGAGGCCACCTGGAAGGAAAATTTGACAAAAGAAATAAAAAATATGCCAACACTTTAGTCAAGAAATCTAGGAATTTATCTTAGAATAATTGTCTATTCAAAAAACAGGATATTAACAAAAGCTTTATAACATTAAAAATCAGAAACACCATTAAGGTTTAACCATAGGAAATTGTGTAAATTATTGCAGTCATGTAAAAGAATACTATGTAGCCACTAAAAATAATGCCACAAATATTTGATAAAGAAAACAATATTTTGTTAAAAAAGTTATTAACTAGATACAGTATGATTTCATTTTAAATTACTAAAAATTTATGCATATGGAAAAATATAAGCCACCTAGAAGCAGCTATAACAAGGAGCTAACATATACATATATATATTTTACATATATATATATACATAATATATACATATATATATTTTAAAATAATGTTCGCTGCTTTTTGTAATTTGGAAAATCACAGAAACTATTTCGAATTTAAAAATGAGCTTGATATTACAAAATAGGCAGGAAGTGCGAGTTCTCTTGCCTAATTTCTGTTGGACATGGGACAAAATCTACGCTTAGTTCTTGGATCAACTATAGCTCCCTTGTGCCAAGTCCACAGACATCACGTACCCAGATGTGCTTTTCACAATAAGGGAATGGTCATCGATCACCCACTCAGGGACTCTGGAGAGGCTGATCCCCAGAAAAGAGGCCACAAACGCCTACCTTCCATGCCCCTTTGTGAAGCTGCATATTCATTCACTGAATTAAATATGGATTTTAAGAGGTCTGCAACCTTACTCTAATCATACATAATAAGGGAAATGATTTAAAGGATGTCAACACAATGATTAACAGTCTTTTAACTACCAAATACAGTTCCACTATTCACATTAGAACCCAAACAGGAAGCATGGGTTTATTGTTAAAGACCATCGTGACATGGCTCAATTTCTCTGTTCTGTGGCTTTTCTCTCTACCTGGGAATAAAAGAGGCCCTCATCTATTAAAGATAAAACCTGCACAATTCTTCTAGGACCATTACAGAAATGTACAACCACTAGGTTTATTCTTATCAGATAAGCAAGTCCTGGTCTCAAAGGCAGCTCAAGAATGTCTTACACTGAGGCTGCATATGATGCTGAAGAAACCCCTCCATAGTAAAAACCATCCTGACACAGCCGTTCTCTCAGACTGGTGCCTTTGCTGGCAAACTTCTTCGGAATTCGTCCTCCGGAGAAGGTGGACTGCAAGTCAGCTCGCTTGGCACTGAGCTTCTTATACTGGGCCTGGATGTGATACTGACAGTACTCGCAGTCCTTCTGCAAAAAGGAAGAGAGGCTGCCTCAGGATTAGGGTAACAGTCCAGAAAACAATGTACACCCACAGGGTCCCTTTCTCCCAGCTTTGTGAGACACCATTCTGTGTGCAGAGCCCTCCCTACTGACCTCCAAACCATTTGCAAAGTATAGTCATGCAGTGAACAGGGGAAAGAAGTTCTCTTAAATTCTAACTAAAGCACTAATTAGGTTAAAAAAAAGTGATATAGTTCACTCCCTTTGTACTCTTTCTACAATCAAAATAACACCAAATGAAAGAAGTCAGACACAAAAGATCACATAACATATTGTATGCTTCCTCATGTCACATATCCAGAGCAGGCAAATTTAGAGACAGGAAGCAGGTTAGAGGTCACCAGGAGATGGAGGTAAGGGGGTTGAGAAATGTTTTTATGGGGTGATGAAAAGGTTTCGAAACTAGAGAGCTGGTGGTTACACAACAGTGAATATACTAAGTAGCACTGAAGTGTACATTTAAAATGGTTGATTGTATGTTATGTGATTTTTACCTCAATAAAAATTAATTTTAAAAAATAAGACAAAATCAGCTTCTAGTGAGATTTTTCTATTTTTTCTGGTTGACTCTTGGACAAATGTTCCTTCAGTGAAAGGAGCAAAAGAGAAACAGCATACTATTATTCTACTGGGTGAGCCCTTAGATATG
>NW_006300030.1:1129729-1147240 GCF_000327345.1 Myotis davidii | reverse complement strand
TGACCCCCAATTTCATTGTTACAAATTGAACATAATTAAAGCATACTAATTAATCACAAAAACAATATGTAATTATATGTGTTTTCCGATGGTCTTAGGGTCATTCGACCCCACAAAGGGGTCGCGGCCCATAGGTTGAGAACCAACTGACTAGATGGAGAGCAGGCTGACAGCTGTTGTGGGAAGGGTGGGATAGGAATTTGGGAGGCTGGAGTTGGTGGTGGAGGGACTAAGCAAAAAAGAAAAGAAAAAAACCTCATGGACATGGTCAATAGTGTGGTGATTACCTGAGGCAATGGGGGGCTTGGGAAAGGTAGAAGAGGGTATTGGTGGGATAAATGGTGATGGAAGGAAACTTGACTTGGGGTAGTGAACACACAGTGCAATATACAGATGATGTATTACAGAACTGTACATCTAAAACCTATATTAAGCAAAGTCACCCCAATAAATTAAAAACAAACGGCCAACATAATTATAACCAGGTGTGAATTAATCAAAATTCTACCTTTCTTTTTTTTAAGATTGGGATAAAATATATGTTTTGGTGTGCCGCAGAACTTTAGTAATTAGTTTATGTGTGCCATGAGATGAAAAAGGTTGAAAATTGCTGCACTATATGAAATGTCCAGAAAGGCAAATTAAAAAAGATAGAAGTTAGATTAGAGCTTACCCGGGGCTGGATGAAGAGAATGGAGAATGGCTGCTAATGGGTATGGGTGTTTTTTTGGGGGAGAGGGGTAATTGAAAAATGTTCTAAAATTACATAGTGATGAAGGTTGCACAACTCTGAATATATTAAAAATTATTAAATTGTACACTTTAAAAAAGCGAACTGTATGGTAGGTGAATTATATCTCAATGAAGCTATTTTTTTTTTTAAACTCTAAGAGAAGGTATAGTAAGCATAGACTAAACTAAGGTGTGCAGTGTATTACATCATAGAGTTTGACCTCTGGCCCTGCAAAGAATGGATAAAAGAATGGTATAAGTTTAGAATTGAGGGTGAACTAAAATTCTGTTTCTTATACCTCCTAGTCAGCTGGCAATAAAAGATCACTTTCCTAACAGGTGAAATCCTTCCCCTGCTCTCAGCTTTTCAAATTGGCAATTATTAACCACACATTCAATTTTCTCACTTTGATGCTTCCTGTTATGTAGGAAACTCAGTTCCAAAGTGGTTGTTACCACTAAAGTACCTATAATTTATTCCTATTCATTCCTCTCTTTAGCAGAAAACATTCTAACAAGGTTGAAACCAACCAAATTAACCGTCTGTGTACATGGTTCTCCATTCTTCTTCTTTGCTTTACAGGTTCCCAGGTCAAGAGCTTCACCCATAATTAAGATCTTTTGAGGATGATCAACTGATAAGCATACCTGTAGAAAAGAAGTGGAATGGGAGTTAAAAGCAGATGAAAATATTATCTTTTATCAGCTAGAATGGATAAAAGAATGGTTGGTGTGAGTTAAGAAGTCAGTCTCAAGGAATTTGAAGCCAGTGCCCTATAAAACACTCTTAGAAATGGGAGGTGTAGAAGACATATTTAGTTCTCTACCAATATCCATTCTCTCCTGTCTTTGCTATCAAAATCTTGATTTTATTTTGGTTGGCAAAGGCTAAGTATAAGGTAATGGATCCTATTCCCAGTTTTCCCAGCACTCCTTACATATAGCAATAGTCATATAACTATATTCTTTCTGACCAATAAGACTAAAGCTGGGATTGGTACAGAGGTATTGGGGAAGCTTTGGCTTTACTGATAAAAGCAGATAGAGGAGGTTGGCTCAGTTCCTGCCTTGAATGGAGAGATGATGGCAAGAGCTTCAAAGCCATCTGTGACCAAGAGGAAAAGGCTGAGAGACTAGCAGACATTGGTCCTGATATCACTACAGTGCCTATGTCTAGGTTTTTAAAAATTATGTGAGAAAAACAAACCCCACTGTTTACTGTAAAAAGAAACTATACTGAAGTTTTCCTGTTACTTGTAGCCAAACACATTGGAACCAATAGGTGAAGATTTGTTGCTATTCTCTGGTGAAAATAAGGAATGAAAAAACGTTGTCTCTCAATATTCCTGATAATAATCTGTCTACAACAAAGTTTAAAGTGTAGCTTCTTGCTGGGTCAGTTGAAGAAATGATATGTCCCATTCGCACCTTATTAAGATTTACAATTTACTAGAGCAGCGGTTCTTAACCAGTGGGTCGCAACCCCTTTGCGGGGTGTGGGCGGGGGGGGCGGGGGGGGGCGTGTGTGTACTATAGTTATGAAATAGCAATGAAAATAATTTTATGGTTGGGGGTCACCACAACATGAGGAACTGTATTAAAGGGTCGTGGCATTAGGAAGGTTGAGAACCACTGTATAGAGGGTAGTACCAAAACTCTAATGATGCTTAAGAAGGTAAAAATTCACTGATTCTAAGCTGCAACTATGGTTGTACTAATCAATGGTGTGGGGCGCGGCTACAGTGTTTTGGCCAGGTTCAAGCCTCGGACTAATGAAAGGATAGGGTCCTCTCATTGCCACGTGCAAGTCCCAGCTGGAGGGCAGGACCCTCCCAGCGCAATTATAGCCAACAGCTATGGTTGTAAGCTTGAACCTATGGTCCGAACACGTGGCCCCACGTGCCTTGTGATAGAGCTCGGGTGCATGTAGTTAAGTGAGGTTGAAACTCACGAGAATGCTGTAAACAATGTGATCACGCCCCTACTTTGCCTCATGGCATCTGCTATAAAATAAAGACACAGCTTGTGGGCGCTGGCGCTGTCTCCTCATCAGGGAGCAGCGTCCCACCGAGACCCAGCTTTCATTCTCTTGTCTGTCTTTTCTCAATCCTTTCACCCCCTGACTCAGGATCACCTCTGGCCGTAATACAATGGAGCAAAGTCCTCTCAACCATCAAACTCTAAGACCTTGCCATCTTGATATACCATGGAAATTTATGAAGGAGAGCTAAGGAGACCTGAGCTAAGAGTTCAAAAAACTCCAGGAACCTTGAAACTACTTCAAAAGATATAATGAAAGAAGTTGATACAAAACAATTTAGAGCAGGTGAAAAATTCAGAATACTGGTGGTGGAGGAATGAACAAGCAAGCAAAAAAACCAGACTAACGGAGGTAATACTTTAAAAGCATGATTTATTATCTGAAAGTAGACCACTACAAATCTTTTTGACGGAATTTGACTAAGTTGCAAAGGCATTTCCCCCAATAATCACAGAAACAGATTCTTACCTCCTCTGAACCATCCTTGGGCTTCATGGGGTTAGCATTGAGTAGCCCTATGACGGTACCCTGTTCGGTCTTCCAGAGTTCTTTGTGAACTTCTCCAAACAAGAACAATGACACATACCGTGTCAGGTCACGAAGATCATTTAGTCGCCAGATGCTAAACGTTTTCCCCTGGAACAAATATTTATTCTTAATTTTAATTATTTTTGAATAATGGGGTACACTGCTTCCATTTACAGTTCAAGTGTTCTGTTGTGGAAAAATACATAACTATAATCCACCCTAAATATATAATCATCAGATTTTCTGTAATTATAAATTAATCCTTTCTCTAGGCGTTAGTACTACCTTTTTCATTTTAGAGATGAAGGTAAAGTTAAGGCAAACCAGTAGCAAAGTTGTTACCAGAGTCTCTAATTCTCAGGTCTAAATAGTCAATGGGATAGCAGCACTGCCTGTCTAATCTCTCTCACTCAAACAT
This sequence comes from Myotis davidii, assembly GCF_000327345.1. Classification (NCBI taxonomy): domain Eukaryota; kingdom Metazoa; phylum Chordata; class Mammalia; order Chiroptera; family Vespertilionidae; genus Myotis; species Myotis davidii. Next base: position 1,143,521 of record NW_006300030.1, on the reverse strand, counting down.
TTAAACACACACTCATGTGTGTATCACAGATATAAATTTGATAACCTTATCACTAATTAAATTAAAACTATAATGAGACATCACCTCACACCTGCCAGAATTGCTACCTTAGTAAATCAACAAACAAGGGCTGAAAAGGATGTGGAGAAAAGGGAACCCTTATGCACTGCTGGTGGGAATGCAGACTGATGCAGGCACTTGGAAAACAGTGTGGAGTATTCTAAAAATACTAAAAATGGAACTGCCATTTGACCCAGTGATCTCACTTCTGGGAATATATCCTAAGAATCCCAAAATACCAATTAGAAAGATATATGCGCCCCTCTGTTCACAGCAGTCTTATTTACAATACCTAAGATCTGAAAATAGCCCAAGTGCTCATCAAAAGATGAGTAGATAAAAAAGTTATGACACCTTTACACAACGGAATACTATGCAGCTGTAAAAATAAGGGTCTCTTACCCTATGCAACAGCATGGATGGACCTGGAGAGTGTTATGCTAAGCGAAATAAGCCAGTCAGAGAAAGACAAATACCACATGATCTCACTTATGTGGAATCTAATGAATAAAATAAACTGATAAACAAAATAGGTCCAGAGGTATGGATGCATGGAATGGAATGACAGGTATTGAGGGGAGGGGAGTGAGGGAGATGAAGAGATTAACCCAAAAAACATATATGCATATATGCAAAACCCAGGATACAGACAATAGTGCAGTGCAGGCAGGTTGGAGGGGAGCAAAAAGGGGAAAAATGGGGGACATATGTAATACTGTTAATAAAAAATAAATAAATAAAATGGCTCACACTGTTACTGCTCTGCGGAGTGACTTTCTTCAATATAACCCCAAATGTTACCCAGTCTACTTCTTCTAGCTTTTCATTTGCCATCTTTTCCTTGAGCTGAGACAGTCTGATCAGTTTTCGACCTGTCATTTTCTTGTTCATTTCTGTGGAGGACACTCGAGGCCGTCTGCGTCAAGAAATCAGCAATTAGTAGACCATCTACAACCCTAGTGTGCAAACAGACTGAACAGAACAACCGAACAACCGGTCACTATGACGTGTGCTGACCACTATAGGGGGGGCATGCGGAACATGGTGGGTGTCGGTCGCGGTGGGATGGTGAGCAGGTGAGCGGGGGCACCAGTTGCTGTCATTGGGGCGAGCCTCTTGTGGATACTGAAAATTCTTTGCTCCCTGTGCTGCGATCCCGCCTGGCACTCGCACCCACTGATGGCTCTAGAGCAGGGGTGGGCAAACTTTTTGACTCGAGGGCCACAATGGGTTCTTAAACTGGACTCAGAAGAAGGAGCTGCAGCCGTGTTTCCCGAAGTTGCCATGTTAACACTGCTGCTGGTGAAGGAGCGCAGGGGAGAGCAAGAGAACCCTCCGCTCTTTCGGCTCCGTGGGCTGGGCCGGATCAAACAGCTGAACGGGCCGGATCTGGCCCGCGGGCCGTAGTTTGCCCATGGCTGCTTTGGAGCCACCACTTGCATCCACTGCCAGTGCCGGCCCCGCTTGCACCTGCTGCTATCGCCAGCCCCAATCACTCCATGCTGTCGGCGGGTGCGAGCGGGGCCCGGTGCTGTCAGCACATGGGAGTGGTGGCAGTGGGAGCGGGGCTGCCAGCAGATAGGGAACCTGGGGTCATGGTGGGAGGGGCTGGGCGGGGACACAGGGGATGGGCTGAGACCTGCTCCTGTACCCACCACAGCCTCACAGCCCCACAGTTCCTCTCAAGGTGCACGAATTCATGCACTGGGCCCCCGCTGGTCTGTCTGTCTGTCTCTCTCTCTCTCTCTCTCTCTCTCCACACACACACATATGCCTTTCGACCCATAGCTGTGACACTCACTGATCACCAGGGGGCAGACGCTTAACGCACAGGCATGGAAACATGGAACAGACTGATGAATCTCAGAGGAAAGTGGGGAGGAGGGAGGTGGGAAGAAATTAACCAAAGATCTTATATACATACTAGTGGCCCGGTGTACTGGTGGGGTCCCTCGGCCTAGCCTGTGGGGATTGGGCCGAAACCAGTAGTCCGATATCCTTGCACCGGGCCTCTAATAAAAGTGTTAACTCTAGCTTCAATTAATATATTCTTGTTTCTAATGACTGGCTAAAACTTGGTGAATTTGCAAATTGTCTCTCTAGTAAATATTAGTATCTGTTCCATGTTTGATTACATTATATATTCAAGGACAAGAGAAAAAACACAAATAAATATGCCTTTGACTCTTTCAGTAGTCTTCTAGAATAAAAGTCCTAGAGCAGTGAGGGCGAACCTAGGACATGCGTGTCAGAGGTGACACAAGAACTCATTTTTTTGGTTGATTTTTCTTTGTTAAATGGCATTTAAGTATGTAAGATATCAAAAATATGTCTTTGTTTTACTATGGTTGCAAATATCAAAAAATTTCTATATGTGACGCAGCACCAGAGTTAAGTTAGGGTTTTTCAAAATGGTGACAGGCCAAAATCAAAAAGGTTCGCCATTACTGTCTAGAGCTAAGTCTGAATAGTGAATAATATTCAGGAGAAATCCTTTTCTTTGCCTGATTTGTGTGCGTTAATATGCTACCATCAGATTACTATTCTTCAGAGTATTCTTAGGCTCTGAGGTTCACGTATTACAATTACAGGGATTCAAACAATTCTGCAATCCCTTAAATTTGTAGGCCACTGAGACGCTCTGGCTGAGTAATTTCAACTTTGTCTACCTCCATTCAATTCCCACATGCATTACACTTGCATCAGCAACATCTTTCATTATCCACCAGGAGTGTCACCTGGGAACTTGCTGGGGCAGGCAGTATCATCTCAAGAAGGTCATGTTTACCTTGAAAAAGAAGCTAAAGCTACTTAAGGAGCTTTACTGTATTCCATCCCTTAGCCTCCATCTCAACCATAATTAAAACATTGACTTTTATTGATTTGGAGTACTACTGAGTTTTCACAATACACGTCCACTGTATTACTCTATATACAGTACCATACTGCAGAATGGCAGCTTGTTTTCCCCCAGCTCAATAATATACAATTCAAGAGCTTGGTAGTTTTAGTTTAGATCGACAAGGTTTAAGTGTTCTAGAGGGGGTGCACTTGGCCAATCAGGACTGAACTAAGAGCAATCTGGTCTCAGAGTAAAGATTACTGCTCCACCTTGGGCTTTAAGAGAAGTAATGATGGAGATGCAATGGAGTAGTGGCATAAAGCACAGAGGATTTTTAAAAGTCTACACTTTCCACTGAACTGATCCTGGGATTTAATCCTATTTTAATTGAGTATCTTAGTTTTTCCATATAACAGATGCAAAGAATATGAATTTACCTTAAAGGTTATTAAAAGAAAAGGAGCACAGCTATTTTTCTTAACATCAATTACAAGATACTATTATCCTGGTTAAACTGTATGTATCTTTATGTATTTCAAAATAGTTTCTATCACTGTTTCTTTCTGTCAGTTTCTGATTAAATATAATTTCACATCTATCTATTTACCTATCTATCCATCCAAGCAAAAGTCTTCCATAAATACTTCATATGCAAATGTACTGAATCACAACCAGTGCTCAATGCCAAGTTTTGTCAAGTTCCAGAGTTATTGGTGTTATGTGGATCTGCTGTACAAATATACTATTTCTAAAAGGCTCAGCCCTCAGACAGAAGGATGAGGCATCTGGCGGGGCATGTGATCAGTGAGGAGCTGTCAGTTACTGACCTGAGCCTCAGGCCAGAGAAGGCTTCCACAGAGACCGGCTGAGCTATGTCCCCAGAACTCCTGGCGGCCTCCACACCCTTATCTCTAGTCATCCAACTAGGTTTGTTCCCAGGCGTCATTCGGAGTGGTTGGGAGGGTGCACATATCATCTTTGAAGGTGAGCTTTTGGGCTCTAGAAAATTAACATAAAAATTAAGTGAAAACAAATCCACACTGATAACTACATTTTAAAGAGAACTGTTCTTTTTTTTTTTTTTTTAAATATATTTTATTGATTTTTTACAGAGAGAAAGGGAGAGAGATAGAGAGTTAGAAACATCGATGAGGGAGAGACATCGATCAGCTGCCTCCTGCACATCTCCTACTGGGGATGTGCCCACAACCCAGGTACATGCCCTTGACCGGAATCGAACCTGGGACCTTTCAGTCCGCAGGCCGACGCTCTATCCACTGAGCCAAACCGGTTTCGGCGAACTGTTCTTTTTTTATCCACCATACAATAACCAAATATTGAGAAAACAAAGGAAGCCCACAAGATCATTTCTGTACTACCCTCAAATCTCTGTAATGATGAAAATGTTTGATATCGGTGCTGTCTAATACGGCAGCCACTAATTACTTATAACTGACTATTGTTTCTAAGGAAATGAATGTCTAACTTAGTTAAATTTAAATAGTGGCATGTGGCTAGTGACTGCTATATTAGATAGTGCCAATTTAAAACACTGTTCCTTGCCTGGCCAGTGGTTAAAAATCAACCTATGAACCAGGAGATCACTGTTTGATTCCTGGTCAGGACACATGCCCAGGTTGCGGACTTGATCCCCGGTAGGGATTGTGCAGGAGGCAGCCAAACAATTATTATCTTTCATCATTGATGTTTCTATCTCTCTCTCTCTCTCTCTGAAATTAAAAGAAAAAAAAATATATATGTGTGTGTATATATATATGTGTATATATATATATATTTAAAACAAACAAACAAACCAACCCAAAACACCATTCTTCTGCAAAGACATTTATTGAGTACTCACCACATATGGAGCACTGTGGTAGATTTTATGAGGGAGCAAGAGCTCTCCTTCAGAATGCCATAATTAGTGCCCTGACTGGTTTGGCTCAGTGGATAGAGTGTTGGCCTGTGGACTGAGGGGTCCCAGGTTCGATTCTGGTCAAGGGCATGTACCTTGGTTGCGGGCACATCCCCGGTAAGGAGTGTGCAGAAGGCAGCTGATTGATGTTTCTCTCTCATCGATGTTTCTGACTCTCTATCCCTCTCTCTTCCTCTCTGTAAAAAATCAATAAAATATTTAAAAAAAAAAAGAATCCCATAATTAGTGGATATTTGTGCACAGATCAAATCCCACCTGAAGAAAATCCAAAGTTAGCTTCTTTTCTTGTTTGTTTCATTTCATTTCAACCCATTCAATTTCATTCGTGGGATAAGGGGAGCTGGGGAGGATCAAGGTATTCTACTGACATGGTTATTTTTCCTATTTTAGAAGTATCTGATAGTGCTCCTGAAGGTCAGAAAGTTTGAATATTTTCCTTAATAAAATATCCCTTTCTCTTCAACCAGATTTTTGTTTACCCTCTGGATCACTGCTCCCAAACTAGGGGGCAGGGCAACCCTGAACTTTAGGATCTCTAGAAACCATGTCCATGTCCCACCCCTCAAAACTGAATTCTGGGAGTTGCCTAATGAAATATCTTAGTAATGCCAAAGGTCCTAAAGGGATGGACACTACTCATAAATAGATATGTAAAGTATAAATTTGTTGTCAAATAAATATGAACACTCAGAGGCTGCAACTATTCTCTACTATTGTTCCATATATCAATGCTATTCAAAAGGGCCTTTTTAATCTTCTGTGGTCAAAAAAAATACTGCTTACTCTCAGCTATGTTATCTACAGACCATTTTGTCTTCCAAAGAATAATCACTTTGGGCAAACCGAGGCAATACAACAAAATCAATAGAAAGAGCTTATAAATCTCTTTCATTTTATTGTGTGTGTATATATATGTGTGTGTGCTGAAATAGGCTTTTATTTGAATACTATTCCAGAGAAAATTTTTCTAAAGAATGGACCTTCTAATTTAATACAACCTAACTTCAAATAAAACCTGATTACTTTATAAGAGAATCTGTGCCTCATTTTGACAAGTCAAAAGATTGAATCTCTAGATTACTAGCATGAGATCCAGTTGTTAGTTTTTACTATAGTTCAAGTCAACTATAAGACTTGGTGTTATGTATTTTTTTAAAAAACAGTTAAAAAAAATTCAACCCATGAAGTGTTTAGGACATACCTACTCTCTACCTAAAAATTTTCTAAGCATTTTGAGATGTAGAGAAAGAGTACATAATAGAGCATATGGTTCCCATTCTCAAGAAACTTTTCTCAGGGGGCAGATGAAACACACACACACACACACACGATAGTGCCAAAATATATTTTCAACAGAATCAGAGTAGTGAGAAACCAGGAGGCCTTGAATACTACACCTGCAGGTGAAACTTTTGGTGTCCGAGCCACTCGCTTGGTTTTTGGTAGAGTAGGGACATCAAGCTCTGCAGCAAAGCATGTTGACTCCTGAATTCTCTGAACTTTCTTCTCTTTAAGAGGGGGGCGTGGAGACTTCTCTACTTGATTAAAAGTAAAAGCAATTAGTAATGAGTTTAGAAAGGGGCTCAGGAGCAGTTTTACCAGGAATTGGATGCAGAAATATTATAATTTCTTAATATGAGAAATGCATACTATTACTAGAATTATAGTCTGATTACCAGATTTATGTGGACAAGCTGGACTTGCAGGCTGCTTAATTGTCGCCATTTTTAGCTGTTCTTGTAAGGACTTCATTTGCTCTTGCAACTTCCTTAACTCATCTAGGGGAAAAAATATTGACTTAAGAAGCAAATCAGAAGAAATACTATACATGACAAAAGTGCTGGAATTATTTTTGGTGTCCACTCATCTTCCTCCCAAACCTCAAGACCCACAATATAATCACATACTAAGAACTCAATTAACTTTTACACTTCAAAGGGGTCCCTTTAAAGAAATAAACTTATTTCCAGTAATCAAGCCTCTAATACCTAAGCCAGTTATGAATTTGTACTACTGACAGATATCACAGATACCTATCTACAGTTAAGGTTTTAGGAATCCAAACATTAATTTCACAGAATATCATAATACAACAAATGTTTGGTCCTGTATCAGAAGAAACTGCCAACCACAGAATTTTATAATTTAAAAATATAAGAGAAGATGCCAGGAATAAGAAAAGTACACTCCTCAAAGCTTCTGTTCAAAAATGGTTTCCTGCTCAAATAGAATGTGCAATAGTTTTTATAGTCTTGTCTGGTTCCATTTGCATATAACTTCCAAAGAAATTTTTTTTGTAATAAGCATGAAAAGTGTTAGAGTCACCCTGTGAAGGACCAACTATAGTTGGCTGTCCCTGATACATGTATACGTTGCTGGCTAGCTATTGCTTTGTATGCTGAAATGCTGGCCTTAAATGTTTGATATACTAAGTCATTTTTTTTTTTTTTTACAACTCATTTATCTCCACTCTTGACTCAACAGTTAATGAAAACTGTCAGATGGTGGTCTCCTTCTAGTCTAGAGAAAGCAAGTAGTTAGGGCACCTTGTAACTCTTGATTAGTTTTCCCTTGATTGGGAGCAGGAGCAGGGAGGGCTCTGTTTTTAGTTGATTGTAATGCAGGAACTTCTTCATCTGATAAGTCCTCCGTATCTCCAAAGAGAGTAGCCAAATTTTCCTTTTGGTCTTGAGTCTTTTCCACTTCCCCATCATCAGCCTCCTCTGTGTAAGATTCACCATCACCGTCAGCATCGAAGAGCTCATCAAATGTATCAGGTTTACCATCATCCTGGATGGAAGGGTGGCTCTCTTCCGAATGACAATCCAAGGCTGACTCATTCTCTTCCAGCAGTGAAGTCAGCAGAGATAATTCATCTTCACCCACTAGGGGAAAAAGAAGAAAAAGGAGAGAAAATAAGCCTACCTGAGAAGAACTGCTAATGAAAGCATAGTTAATTAAAACATTCAACATTCATAATACAATTAAAATGACTATATATTTAATCAATTTTCCTGGTATAATCACTGGTCTTATCTCCACCTTCTCTCTTCCCAAGTGCTTCTAGGAGGGCTCTGGGCTAAGGAAGAAGGAGCCAATATCTGCTTAGTAATCACACTGGGCCAATCACTAGGCTAGATCTTTTCCCCTTCACTACATCAGCTAATGAGACAACTTCCTGCATACCAACTTCAACCCACAAGGGAGTTAACTGAAAAACACACTAAACATATATTTAGGCCCTAGATCAGCCGTGGGCAAATTACGGCCCGCGGGCCGGATCCGGCCTGTTTGAAATGAATAAAACTATTGAAAAAAAAGAGACCGTACCCTTTTATGTAATGATGTTTACTTTGAATTTATATTAGTTCACACAAACACTCCATCCATGCTTTTGTTCCGGCCCTCCGGTCCAGTTTAAGAACCCACTGTGGCCCTCGAGTCCAAAAATTTGCCCACCCCTGCCCTAGATGTATATGTTCCCCTAGTTTTTTAAAAAAATATTTTTTTAAATATATTTTTTATTGATTTCAGAGAGGAAGGGAGAGGGAGAAATAGAAACATCAATGATGAGAATCATTGATCGCCTGCCTCCTGTATGTCCCCAACCAGGGATTAAGCCCACAACCCGGGCATGTGCACTGACTGGGACTTGAGCTGTGATTTCCTGGTTCATAGGTTGATGCTCACCCACTGAACCACACTGGCAGGCTATTTCTCCAGTTTTTAATTGTTTGAGCAATTTTTAAAAAATATAGACAGGTACATACAATTACATAAAATGTACTCATATCCCGCTCAGCCAGTGTGGCTCAGTGTCGACCTATGAACCAGGAGGCCAGTCTGATTCCCAGTCAGGGCACATGATGGGTTTGCAGGCTCAACGCCCACTGATATTTCTATCTTTTTCCCTCTCCCTTCCTCTCTGAATATTTTAAAATACTCATATTCCATCAGCCAGAATTAGCCATCATTAACATTTTGTCAGGTTTTCTTTTGGCCTTTACATTAAATTTTTAAAAGCTTAAAACAAAACAAAAAAACTCAAGCCAAATCTTATTCCAACTCCATATCACTACCTCCAGGCCCCACTACAACCACTATCATAATTTTGGTATATCATTCTAGTCAATTTTTCAAAATTTTAAAAATATATAGGTATTTGTAAGTAATACACAGTATTTGGTTGTCTTACAAATATCTATATAAATTATTTCATACTATATGTATTACCCTGTATCCTGTTTTCCTTCAGGATACAGAAAGATTGCATGTAAGACTGATCCAAGTCAAAACATATACTTATTTCAATTGCTGTTTAGTCGTCTACGATAAGAATGTGTCACATTTTATTAATTCACTTTCCAAAAAAGAACATATGAGCTATTTCCAATATTTTTACACTACAAAGTATGCTATAATCATGCATACACCTTGAACATGTGTGAAAGTTCCTTGGAAATACATATCAAATGTGAAAGTCCTGGATTGTTGGGAATGCACATTTTCCAAATTTACTTGATATTGCCAAATTGTTCTCCAAGTGGTTGTACTCTCACTAGCATTGTACCCAAGTACCATTTCTCCCTACCCCCTCACTAAATCTGATAGGTCACCTAAGATATTTTGCCAATCTACTGGATGATTTAAAAAGGCAGGTAGCTTATTGTTTTGATTTGTATTTCTAGGATTACTAGTTGAGGTAAATTCTTGCTTATGGTAACTGGCCAGTGGATTTCTTCTTTTTTTGATTTGTCTATTTTCTTTGCTCATTTTTTCCCCTATTCAGGCATTATTCCTTTATGAAATCAGAAGCATTTGAAGCAAAAACATTAAGGCTATTTCACTCCCTCACTGGGAAGACAGGAGCTGAAGTCCAGACAGGGCAGGAGCCTGGGCTAGGATGGAGAGCTCTAGATCAGGAAATCAGTATCCTTTCTACTGCTCTACACTCCCATACCAGATGGGAAAGAGCCAACAGCCAAATTTAAGGCCTAGAATCTAATGAAAGGATCTGAAGCTTAAAGTCAGAGGTTGTAAAACAATTAGTTTTGAATGCTTAGTCCGCAGACTCTAGGAGTACAGGGTGCAGCAAGAGAGAAGAGGCAATCGGGTTCCCTGTGCTCCAGGTGAGATGGTCACATCCTGGCAAGGGAGCCTCTCTCTTGCTCCTAGCTGCTGAAGAGAGCGCCCCCCAAGAAGAGGCCTTGATCCACACCACTGGGAGTCACGAGTGAAAAATGTTACCTTGTGGCTCCATACTTTTGGCCTTGAACTCACCTTCTTTCATGAGAGCAGTCAGACTAATCCATGATGCCACTATCCCAGGTTACCTCAGTCACCACCAAAAATCATCTGTTTTCCTGCAGTTATGTTGACCCATCTTCCTGCCTTCTTACAAACCTCTGGGATCTGCTATCTGGGACTCAGAATCTACTACCAGCAAGTTTCTCTATACCCTCAATGGCTGTTAGAAATCAAGCTGCCCCTTGAGTGGAATTTGTTTAACTGCATACACCTCATATTCTAAATGCTAGAACAGTCTCCAGCACACACCAGGCATCCTATATAATAAAGGCCCAATATGCAAATTGTCCCCTTGGCTGAGAATTCAGCTGGGAGTTCAACTGCTCGCTATGACATGCGCTGACCACCAGGGGGTGGCGCAGAACATGGTGGGCATTGGCGATGGGGCGTTGGCAGTGGGCTGCAGTGGAGGCACTGCTGGCCCCAATGGGCCCTGACGAGAGCAGTACCACGGCTGAATGGTGGAGCAGGTGAGTGGGCAGTGCTGGGCGAAGGCGGTGCAAGAGGGGGCCCAATTGCCCACAGATGGCAACCAGTGGTCGGCAGGCCCTGATTGCCTGATCGGGGCTGGGCCCAGAGCTGGGATGGGGAACTGGGGGGGGGTGGCAGCAACCAACCTCCTGTGGTGCCCGGGGGGGGGAGGGCTGTGACCTTCACTAGCTACCTGGGGGCAGGGGTGATGGACAGAGGTGCAGTGAGAATGTGGGGTGTCCACTGAACTCACTCTCACTCCCCCTGCTACCCTCCCCTGGGATGCCAGGGCTCGCATGCCAGGGAAGCCCCTGTGCCCAGGCACCAGGTACCCGCAAGGACCCCGCCCCGCACCCGCATGGCCTCTTCCGGGTCCGCAGGGGCCGCAGGCGCCCCCACTGCGACCTCGCACAGGCTACCTGGGAGCAGGGGTGACGGGGAAAGAGGTGCAGTAAGAATGCGGATGTTCACCGAGCTCACTCTCACTCTCACGCCCCACACCCGCAAGGCCTCTTTTGGGTGATCTGGGCCATAGCCACCAGGACCACAGGGGCCCGTCGGGCTCCTCGTGGGTTTGCGCAGGAGCCGGTCTGCGAGGCCAGCTGGGAGAGAGTGTGCTGCCCACCAGGCTTCTGTGTGGCACTGCTGGGTGGCCTAGAGGCTCATGCTGTGCCTCGGCCCGTGGTGTCTGGCCGCACTCACCACATCTCTGCATGGGGACTTGAGCGCTGTGACTCAGGTGGAAGAGAGTGCCCGTGGGGGCCTGGGGGCCCAGGTGCTGCCCAGGGCCCAGAGGTCAGCTGGGACCTGCCCTTCCACACAAGTTGCTCGTGCTTCTATCACCTGCCCAGCCTAGGGACGGCACCCGTGCATGAATGATGTGCACTGGGCCTCTAGTGTAATAAATATTTGGTAATCAATTCAAGGGCCCTGGTGACTTCTTTTCCCTTGCTCTGATGTCTTCTTGCTTATCACTGTCACTCTGGAACTATTAACCTTTCTTCAAAACCACACAACATGACATCAGGTTTTTTTTCATCAAGAAGCCCTTCTGGTTGCTGTCATTTACTAACTTCCCTTAGGATTCCTCCTACTTCCCCTCCATCTTTTTTGTTTTATTGTGTTAATCCTCACCCAATGGTATTTTTTTTTTTTTTTAGAGAAAGTGGAAAGGAGAGATGGTTGGAGAGAGGAAGGGAGAGCAAAGAGAGAGAAACATCGATGTGAGAGAGACCCATAGATTGGTTGCCTCCTGCTGGGGTCAAACTTGCAACCACCATATGTGGTCTTGACTGGGAATCTAACCTGGGGTGTGCCCGGCCAATGCTCTAACCACTGAACACCAGGAGACAGGGCCCCTCCATCTTTATTAAGCAGTACAATCCATCGACCTGCCTACAATATTTTTAATATCCCTCATACCCCATTCCTTCAGTCCCCACTTTGGATCCATGTTCCATCATTATAATCACTGCCTTCTAACAACTCTTCATTCCCTCACTTCTCTTGCATGCCCTCAGGTTCCTTGACAAAAATCTTTTCTTTTTCATAGTGGCATGTGTTGTTATTAAAAAAAATACAAAAGTGCCTTGGCTGGTGTGGCTCAGTTGGTTGGAGCATTATCCTAGGCACCAAAAAGTCTCCAGTTTAATTCCAATCAGGACACATGCCCAGGCTGCAGGTTTCATCCCTGGTCAGGGTGTGTGTGAGAGACAACCCATCAATGTTTCTCTCTCATATTGATATTTCTCTTTTTCTCCCCCTCTCCCTCTAAAATCAATAAAAAAAAAAATCCTCAGGTGAGGATTAAGAAAATACATATATATACATATATACACGTACACCCCCCCCCCACACACACACAGTGGTAAAAAGTTATATTTCAAGTCTAATTCAGTTCTAAAGGTCTGTGATAACCTAATAGTACACTCCTGATTACAATCAAGTTATACAGGTTAAGTGGTGTCTTTTCCTACTCTAAGAGTACATTATTTTTTTATAATCACCTTATAGGCAATTTTATTATTCACTAGAGGCCCGGCGCGCGAAATCACACGAGATCCAGACCTGCCCCACTGGCATGACCCCACACCCACTGCACTGGCGGGACCCCAGAACCGCCACACCACGAGACCCTTCAATGCACCTCCTGGTGACCGGTCATTTGGTCGTTACGGCCATTGGCCTTTTATAATAGACTAGAAGCCCGGTACACAAAATTCATGCGGGGGGAGGGGGGGGTGTCCCTCAGCCCAGTCTGCCCCCTTTAGGTCCAGGAGCCCTCAGGAGATGTCCTCTGCAGGAGGCAACCAGGCTGATCAGGGAAAGGCACCACCCTCATCACTCTGCTGGGGCTGCCACTGCTGGCCGCCATGGTGCTTTCATCAACACGGACTCCAGTCCCTTCACCACAAAAAAATGACAACTTTCTTTATGCATTTTCAAGATGTCTCTTTCATAGAATATGACATTTCTTTCTTTTTTGTTAATCCTCACCTGAGGATATTTTTGCACTGATTTTTAGAGAGCATGGAAGAGAGAGGGAAAGACAGAGAGAAACATCAATGTGAGAGGCATACTTCGATTGGTTGCCTCCTGCATGAATTCTGACCTGGGCCTCAGCCATGGAGAAGCCTGCAACCTAGGTACATGCCCTTGATCATGATCGAACCTGGACAATGCGGTCTGCAGGCCAAGGCTCTATCCACTGAGCCAAACCGGCTAGGGCAGGATATGACATTTCTTAGCCCCACCAAGCAGTGGACCTTTGTTTTTTCCTCCAGGAGTAAGGTGGAAAAACCCTAGATCACCTTGGATTCTTATTACCCAAGTTGCCAAGAACACTGCGAGTGGCATACCGGGAGCTTAGCCAATGAGCGGTTAGAAAAGGTGTTTCCTCTGCAGCTCATGCGCAGAGGAGGGACTGCTGGTGCATCGCGGCTGCTGGGGCGGGCGCCCCCGTGTGTGTCTCTGCTCCAGGCAGGCCTCCCTGTCTCCGGGCCTGTGCAATCTGCGGCCTGCCTCATTGCGCACACAGTCCCCTCCCACCCATCTGCGCACGCAGCCTCCTCCTAAGCTGGTCGTGACTGTTACAGTGTCCTGGCTAATTTGTGTGTGTGTGTGTGTGTGTGTGTGTGTGTGTGTGTGTGTGTGTGTATATATATATGTTGTTA
>NW_006300030.1:1127732-1128543 GCF_000327345.1 Myotis davidii | reverse complement strand
AGGCCGGCAAGGCAGGCGGGGAATGTTGGTTTCCTCCGTCACTGAAGCAAGCAAGCCTCATGTTAGCTTCAAGCTGCCTGGCTGCCGGCCGCCATCTTGGCTGTCAGTTAATTTGCATATCTCCCTGATTAGCCAATGGGAAGGGTAGCAGTCGTACGATAATTACTATGTTTCTCTTTTATTAGATAGGATATATACCATTGTGAGTATTTTCTAAACTTCAATCTTTATACAATTTCTAAAATTTTATGAATGTTGACCTTGATTAAACCCAACAGACTGCTACTTCCATGCCTGCACCCCAACCGGTGAACTTTCCTAGAAAAAGATCACCATACTGATTGGTTAAACTTTAAATATATACTGCCAAGAACAAATAAGCATTCAGTAGTGCTTGAAAATCCCCACATTTCCCTAATAATTGCTTTCCTATTTTCTAACCACTTCAGCCACTTCTCAAACCTCTGTCTATCCTCCATCTTTACTCTTAGCTGATCTTGTCTCACACTTAAAAAAACAACTAAGGAAGCAATCAGATTCCATCATCTTTCACTACTAAACCTGAACATATATTCTCTGCTTTTCCTCCTATGAAAATGGATGAAGTGTCTAGTCCTATTTATGACCAGTTCTTCCATTTATTACCCTGAACCCATTATTCTCAGCTTCCCCAAAACTCTCTCTCTCCCACATCACCAATTTTTCCATTTTCTGGAGCATTTCTCTTAGCATACAAACTCATTCCAGTGTCTCCCATCTTATCAACTACCAGATATTTTTCTACTTACTTGTTTGTTATCTTTATCTCTAC
>NW_006300030.1:1124853-1127704 GCF_000327345.1 Myotis davidii | reverse complement strand
TGTTGTTCAGAAAACTCTAGCACCAGGAAACATTTTGATTTAATTTATACTGGATCAAATTGTAAGGCCATGCCAACCAAATGGGATTTTATTAGCTACAATGACTTCTTAGAGAACACATACCCATTCACCACTTATTTTCCCGACCTTCTCATAGCAAAAAAGTTACACTCTGTATTACATAATTTGTGATGATTTTAGGAAACAAGAAACTATCATTATACTAATGTACAATCAATTTCACATAATATCACAGTGTAATGAATTTCAACAACACTGAATTGTACTTTTTTTTTTAAAAAAAGGACAATGTATAATAAACTTGGATTAAAAAAATACAGTTTCAGACAGTGAGCTCAATTATACAACTAGAAAAAGAATGCATTTTATGTTACTAGAGGCCTGGTGCATGAATTCGTACACCGGTGGGGTCTGGCCCGCCTGCCCCAATTGGGGTGATTGGGCTGGGCTGGCTGGGGGGAGGGGCTTTGGGTAGTTGGCTGGCCAGCCCTGTCCCTTGGTCGAACTCCCGGTTCAGGGGACAATTTGCATATTAGCCTTTTATTATACAGGATCCTCTCTTCACAGCCAGCACAATCAGTTTTGTGCTGCTCCCTGGCTAAGCTCTGCTAATTAGAACAACATTTCTTAAGTAAATATTTGCACACATTCCTGCAAAATGAACAAAACTAGAAAGGACTATAATAATTTAAGACAGAGCTAGACTAAAACCACTTCAACAGATTTCTTTTACTTATAGATTTTTAGAGACAGAGTGGGGAAGAGAAGGAGGGGAGGAGGTAGACTGAGAGAGGGAGAGGGGGGAGCGAGGGAGGGAAAGAAGAAAAACACATTAATTTGTTGTTCTACTTATTTATGCACTCATTAATTGATTTTTGTATGTGCCTCTGCCCGGGAAGGGCGGCGGGGGGGGGGGGGCAAACCTGTAACCTTAATGTATGAGACTGACACTCTAACCAACTGAGCAACCCAGCTTGGGCTCAACAGACTTCAATATTAAATGTGAACTCTGAGACTGCCTGGGTTCAAATCCCTGCTCTGACACTGGTCTTTCTGTTTCCAAAACACAGTTGCTATGAGGATTATGTTAGTTAATATAATTAAGGATCTTAGAGCAGCCCTTGGCACATTGTAAGTACATGCCAGCTACCATCATTATTGTGAAAGACAACCAGTAATGCCAGAATAAATCCCACCTGATTAGACCTAGCTGGTTTGGCTCAGTGAATAGAGCATCCGCCTGCAGACTGAAGGGTACCAGGTTTGATTCTGGTCAAGGGCACATGCTCTGGTTGTGGCCTAAATCCCCAGTAGGGGGCGTGCAGGAGGCAGCAGATCAATGATTCTCTTTCATCATTGATGTTTCTATCTCTCTCTCCCTCTCCCTTCCTCTCTGAAATTAATAAAAATATATTTTAAAATAAATAAATCCCACCTGATTAAAACAAGTAACATTCAGTGACTGAAGTGACCCACTTAGACAACACCTGAGGGTGGGGCAGCTATTTTCAGTATTTTGCAAGTAGAATAAACAACAAATCCACAAAGGATAATTTTCTAAAAACAAAAGAAAATTGAGAGAACTGCCAGGACTTACCATCCATGTTGTCTAGGGAACAGTGGCGACAGTGAACTTCCAAGGAGGACCAGATGCCCAGGAGACGGCAGTAATGCAGGATCTTGGCTCTGTGAAACCATCATTAGAGAAGTCACCCTTGGGGTTCTCTTTTGCACACACTGCACATCCAAAACGTCCAGAATCCTACAATTCCTAGGGACTGCAATCCTAGAATCCATTCGGAATCTGACCATTCTCACCCCTACCGCCAACACCATCTTCCTCCTAGTATGGAAGCAGTTCCCTTTTTCTTTTTTTGCAAACTATGGTTGTAGAAACTCAGGTGAGGTACAGACAGAGGAGTATGATACTAGAATACATGGATGAAACAAACTGTAAATAGTATTACTGTGCTGTCTTTGGGGAATCTGTTGGGTCGTAAGCTCCTTGGGAGTTTAGAAAGCGGAAACTATCTTGTTCATTTCTATAGCCAACCACCCTTTCCACCCAAACCCATGCCTTTTCCTCACCCTCATATCTAGGGCCATCTGACAAGTGCTATGGTTCTTATCCCCACAATATTGCTCAAAACTTCCACTCCTCCCCCATTTTACTGCCAAAAGCCTAGTCCAAGCCACTATCAATCTTTTGCCCCGACTACTGCATTGGTCTCTTTGGCCTTCTGTAATCTAGTTTTGGTACAACAGCCACAGTAACCTTTTCTTTCCTTAGAAATCTTTTAGAAACAGAAATGCAATAGTGGTATTCCTTTAATAGAAATTCTTTAATGACCTTCCATGGCCCTTAGCAAAAATGTTACGAAGCCAACGAGGCAATGGGTACTCTCTACTTCTACTTCCTCATCTTTTCTGCGGGTCCACTCCGCTCCGCTCTACCCACCCCGCAAACATGTTCTCGCAAGACTGGCCGGCATTCGCCTTCGTGAACACAAGCGCGCTCCCAGGCCACGGAAGCTCTCCCCCGCCACGGAAACACCCATTTTTCTAAGCCTTCCCGCCTCCCTCTCAACTCACCCTTCCCATGGCTGTACTGCACTACCGTGTACTCGCTTTATCCTCTTTGGACTGCAGGCGTCACGGGGCATAAGTAATGAGTGTTTGGAGCCCCGTACACGGCACATACTCGACATTTATTATTGTGACTTTTAAAAATGAACAAATAAGAGAAGCCCAAACGGCATGCACCTGGCAAGCGTTTTAAAGGTTACTTTAAAGAAAGAAAACACTGCTCCCTTAACGAAAGTAAACGGCA
>NW_006300030.1:1111478-1124747 GCF_000327345.1 Myotis davidii | reverse complement strand
TCCCGGAGTTCTCACCTCTATCACAGACGCGCGTGGCGGGACGTCTACCCCGCCACCCGAGAGCCACTCACACGCCCAGGCCGGGCTTCTCACCGGTCCGTGCCTTCCCCTTCTACAGCCAGGCCCGCCAAAATTCCAAATAGACGCCACCCCGTCTCTGACGTTAGACGCACGCCGGCTAGAGGTGAGCTGATTGGCTGCGTCAGAGCGCTTGGAGGAAACGACTGGGGAGGGGTGGGGGAACGATTCGTACATAGAGCAGCCTGATTGGTTCACGTGACCTGTGTCCTCTTTGTTGGGGGCAAGGAACTTCCGGTCGGTGAAGTCGTGGGCACCTTTAGGTAAAATAAAGTGTTTTGGTGTCCTCCAGCGCCACGGAGTGTAAGTATTCTCAGATGGTATTTTTACATGAGGTCAAAACTTAGTTCCTAACCCTCTCTGGGCCTATGCCATCCAATCCTGAGCCTCATTTTCTCTATTGCCTCAGGTATAGAAAGTGTTGAGCAAAGACGTGATCCATATTCTAGGAATTTACAGTCTAATTTGGTAGATAAGATGTATGCGTAATTAACATAGGCGACTACTAATGAGTACCAACCTTGTGGAAGAGGAGTCAACAAAGGAGACGAACGAGAAACATTAAAATAAGTAGTAAAACGAATTATGTGGATGATAACTCCAGGTCAAGTTTATTTTCATTTTTATAAAAAGACCCTGTTTGAGCAGGTGGGGGAGGAGAAAATAGTGGCTACGTGCTTAGACTCTAGTTAATTAAGACTTAGATTTTTAACTGCCACATACTAACTGTGCAACCTTGGGTAAATTACTTAACCTCTCAGAGCCTCAATTTACTCATCTGCAAAGTGGATAGTAATAGCTATTTTATAGGGCATTGTGAGGATTGAGAAAACCTTGAAAATACACATACAATATTCTTACTACTTTCTTTGTTTTGTTAATCCTCACCTGAGGATATTTTTTTCCATTGCTTTTTAGAGAGTGGAAGGATGGGAGGAGGGATGGAGGGAGGAAGGAGAGAGAGGAGGGAGAGAGATTGGTTGCCTCCCACAGGCACCCCAACTGGGGCAGGGATGGGACCTGCAACCCAGTTACTGTGCCCTTGACCAGGAATCAAACCTGCGACCCTGCAGTGCCTGGGACCAGGCCCTATCCACTTCGCAACAGTGGCTAGGGCATTACTACTTTATAGACTTTGCTGAGGGAGATTGAGCTACAAAGACAGGTACTCAGGAACTGAATGTACCAGAAACTGAAGGCAGAGAAGCACATTAGAAAATTGCCATAGTCCCAGGCTATAAGAGTTGAAGGGGAGGGACAAATAGGAAACATTATGAAGGAAAACCTGTCTGCTTTAGTAACTGACCAAAGGAAAGTTACTTTTGGCAGGAAAAGGAGAGGACGGTGGCCATGTTGGCAATACCCAGGAGAAACTGGCAGAATTGTAGAAATGGACTAGAAGTCTAAAGGAATCTATCATCTCTTCCCCTTGTTTTGGACAGCGGAAGAGATGATAAATTTAGGCGGTGGGGATGCTCTGGAGATTTCAGCAAGTGCCTTTAGATTTGTGATTGAAGCCAGAGGGACATATCAGGGATTCAATTATAGGGTTTGGGATGGCTTAGTGAATACAGTTGAATTCTCTTAAGTAGAGATTGTGAAGCAGAATATCTCAGAATGTTTACCGAGTTAATGACCAGATACTTAAATCAATTCTTCAGTCCTTAGGCCCAGCAGGAGGCAATGCTATTCAAAATCAGAAAATCAGACCTTCTACTGGGAGAAATAGCCACTTTTCACAGCCCCCACCTCCCACCGCCCTGTAGAAATCTGTTTACATTTGCCTTTACATCTGCCAAGCTGTATGGTGCAGGACTCTCTAGAGCAGTGGTTCTCAACCTTGGCTGCACATTAGAATCACCTGGGAATCTTTTTAAAATCCTGATTTCTGGGCCTCATCCTCTGGAAATTCTGTTTCTTTGTTATGGGGTGAGGCCTAACATTAGTAACAAAGAAACAGAATTTCCAGAGGATGAGGCCCGGAAATCAGGATTTTAAAAAGATTCCCAGGTGATTCTAATGTGCAGCAAAGGTTGAGAACCACTGCTCTAGAGCCTCATTCCAAACTTGAATTTGTCCAACAAACTGGACAAAGACCCTGTTCTGAGAAAAATGTTATCCTTGATCAGAGGCAACCCTCTACTTAGAGATGAATGGCCCTACTAAGAAAGGGGAAAACCCAAGCTACTTCACTTTCATAACAGAATACTGTCTTTGCTGCTCAAATAAATGTCTATTGATTTTCAACCAATCTAAATAGAAGCTACTTTAAACAGCAGAGTATGATATTTTACAAAGGGAAACCAATAACGCTATCCTTGGTGGTTTCAATGAGCTCATTAGAGTGTTCAACTCATTGGTTGTGCTGGGTTAATGACTACAATATATATTTTACATATGTGAAATATCCAAGATTATAGCTCCATATATTTAAAGGACAAAATTGCTAAACAAATCTCTCAGCTCACTGAGAGCTTCTGAATTAATATTTTGTATTATACTTCACATCTTTGCAATTACTTAGCTAGAAAAAAATAACAATTAAATTACTCAGCAATGACCAAATTTTCATAGCAAGAGTATGTAATGTAATTTCAGTAATTTTTAAATGACATACTATGTAAGTCAAAGGATGCCAAAGAGTGTTAAATTATTTCTTTTTATTTGCCTTTCATAGCAAAGCAATTTGGGTACCTTTTACTGCTCCATTAAAATATTTGAATATCAGTTCATATACTTGATTTCTGATGATGGCAAAATAAATTTGACATTTAATTAAAGGCAATTCCAAGTTAGCCCTTTTATTATAGGTCAGATGGAAGTGTTAGCCAGTCTTCATAAGAATCTTGATTTTATGATGCACACAATACATTTTATCAGTGTTTGTATTAAATAATCATAGTTCAAAGTTATTTTTTAGAAAATAATACTTTATTTTTTTTTAGAACAATGATAGGATTACAGAAAAATTGAGTGGAAAGAACAGAGTTCTCATATAGCCTCTTCAACACGTAATTTCCCGTTATTAACATCTTGCATTAGCATGGGACATTTATTACAATTGTACATTATTACAATATTGATATATTATTATTAATCTAAGTTCATAATTTACATTAGGGTGCTCTCTTTATGTTATACATTCATGCAGAATAGTTTAACTGCCCTAAAACTCCTTTGTACTCTTACCTATTCACCCCTCCTTCCCAACCCCCAACTCTTGACAACCACTAATCCTTTTACTGTCTCTATAGTTTTGCCTTTTCCAGAATGTTATATAGTTGGGATCATACAGTATGTAATCTTTTCAGATTGGCTTCTTTCACTTAGCAATATGCATTTAAGGTTCCTCCTTAAACTATGTCTTTCCATGGTTTCATAGCTCATTTCTTTTTAGCACTGAATAATATTCCATTGTCTGGATGTATCACAGTTTGTTTATCTTTTACCTATTGAAAGGCATCTTGGTTGCTTTCAAGTTTTGGCAATTATGAGTAAAGTTATTATAAACATTCATGTGAAGGTTCTGTGTGGAAATAAGTTTTCAATTCATTTGGGTAAATGCCAAGGATTGCATGCCTGGTTTCCTAAGAAATTGCCAAACTGTCTTCCAAAGTACTATTTTGCATTTCCACTAACAAGTGAGAGTTCCTGTTGTTCCATATCCTTGCCAGCATGTGGTGGTGTTGTTTTGGATTTTCGCCATTTAATAAGTGTGTGATAGCATCTCGTTTTAATTAGCAATTCCCTAATGACACATACTATTGAGCATCTTTTCATATGCTTATTAGCCTTCTCTATATTTTCTTTGGTGAGGTACCTATTTTTCCCATTTAAAAAATTGGGTTGTTTCATTACTGTTGAGTCTTGAGAGTTCTTTATATTTTGGATACTAGTCCTTCATCAGATAATTGTTTTATAAAGATCTATTCCCAGTCTGTGGCTTGAGTTAGTTTTTGTAGAAGGTGTAAGGTCTGTGTATAGATTCAGTTTTTTTTTCTTTTGCACATGAATGTCCAGTTGTGCCAGCACCATTTGTTGAAAATACTATCCTTTCTCCATAAAATTGCTTTTTTTTCTCTGTCAAAGACCAGTGAACTCTCTGGGTCTATTTCTGGGCTTGCTATTCTGTTCCTTTGATATATTTGTCTGTTCTTTCACCAGCACTATGCTATCTTGATTACTATAGCTTTACAGTATTTCTTGAACTCTGGTAGTATCCTCTAATTTTATTGTCCTGCAATACTGTGATGGCCATTCTGAGTTTTTTGCCTCTGTATAAATTTTATAATCAGTTTGTTGATATCTACAAAATAACTTACTGAGATTTTGATTGGGATCATGTGGAATCTATAGATCAAGGTGGGAAGAATTGACATCTCAATACTGAGTCTCCCTTTACGTGAATGTGGAATATCTTTCCACTTACTTAGTTCTTTGAGTTCTTTCATCAGATCTTGTACATGTTTTATTCTATTTATACCTATTGCATGTTTTGATGCTCATATAAATGTTACTGTGCTTTTTAATTTCAAGTTCCAATTATTCACTGCTGGTGATATTAGTAATTTGTGTCTTAAAATTTTAGTTAGCCTGGCTAGAGGTTTGCCAATTTTATAGATAATTTCAAAGAATCAGTTTTTGGTTTTACTGATTTTTCTCTATTGATTTCCTGGTTTCAATTTAACTGATTTCTGCCCTAATTTTTATTATTTATTTTCTTCTGCTTTTTTTGGGGCGGGGGGGTTAATTTACCATTCTTTTTTTACTTATTTAAAGTGGAAGCTTAGATTATTGATTTTAGATCTTTCTTCTTTTCTATATAGGCATTCAATGCTATATGTTTCCTGCTAAGCATTGCTTTTGCTTCATTCCCGAAATATTGATGTTCTATTTTCATTTTATTTGTTTAAATTTCTCTTGAGACTTTCTCAACCCATGTACTATATACAAGTGTGTTATTTAACCTCCAGGTGTTTAGAGGATTTCTAGGTATCTCAGAGTTGTGATCAACTTAATATTTTTACTTGAACAAAGTAAAAGACTATCCCCCAAAACTTAAATGTAAAACCATTTGGTTTGCTTTTGTATTTAAGATAATATAGAAATCTATTTTCTCTAGTATAAAGTAGTAGAGAAAAATTAAACTAGAAGCCTTAGGCAAGAAATTAAAAGTAAAATTTTCATAGTTAATTTTAGAAATGTTTTTAAGCAAACATTCTCCCTGGGCTGAAGTGGGAAAATCTTTTAATCTAAGTTGCTATTGAATTTGTACAGTGTGTTCTCTTGGCATGAAGGCATAATGAACTATTTTGATTTCATTTCTCTGATTTCCTGTTTGATTCCATATGTGTGTGTATATGAGTGTATTAAATCAAGTTTGTCTAGGAGAGATTCTTATGACAAAGCCCAACAGTAGATATTTTAATTTTCTGTTAAATGTTATAGGCTCCGATACATAAGTTATTGTTTACTTTTATGGCAGGCCCAGTATTAGCTAATAACTGTAGGTTCACAAAATATGGCACATCCCTATGTTTTCACCTCCTTAGCTAGAACACTTTCTAATTCAAACAACACATACTGGTCTCTAATAAAGGGATTTGCTCATATTTATAGAATATACAAAACAGATCTGAATCAAGCAATAAGCTTATATGAAGCTGAATCCAGAAAATGCATCCTATGAAATTAGCTAATCCCATATGAACAATGTGAAAGAGTCATAAGCAAAATTTTATTTTGCAATAACTTTTTTATGGCTGTGATTATATAGCCTAATCTAGGAAGAGAATGAATAAATAGTGGTTCTTTTTAGAAATGAATAAACTTTCTACTGTACAAGCCCACATACCTGCAGCACAATGAAAGAATAAAGATGACTTATTTGCACTGTGGTTATAGCAAATCCAGTGACCCTAATGTATCCACTTCATCTAGGCCAAAATTTTTCCCGTTGTCCTGATGGCCAAGTAAAAAGCTCAGAGTGCTCATATGAAAAAAGCCACATTATAACTTTGGTACAACTGTGGCTGCAATAGAACTACAACATACACATATATACATAACCCAAATAGGTTTGTCTTAAATGGATGAAGAAAAATAATATAATTTATTTCACAAATACTTCAGAGATCTTTTTCTTGAAGAAATCTGTGACCACTTCATTTTCCCTGCCTATTTAAAAGGTAAAGTTTACCAGTAATACTTCTTCCATATAATTACATTTACTATGTCCCATGATGTCATACCCTCATTAACTGCATGAACAAATAGTTCAATGCTCATCTAAACTGAACATTTAAAGAAATGATTCTATTATCAGAAGAATGGTATGTTAAGAATTCTGTTTTGAGATTTTATGGAAATCCACACACAAAAATGTCCTATATGGTACATACTGGTTTTCTTTCTCCTAAAACAAACATAAAGAGCCAAAATATTTGAGTGAAAACAAATAACACAAAAGTAGAACTCTTGGAAGAAAGAAATCTGACATTTACCAGCAGTTTGGGGGAGGCGAAATGTCAACACTTAGATGATGCAGTCCATGACATGAATTTGTAATGTATCTATGTCAGGCAGGACTTCTCCACATTTGGGGCAAGAATGAATTGGTATATTGTGATGCTGCTGTTGCTGCCAGTTACTATCATCAGCTCCTGAGAATAAGCATTAAGTGAAATATTATTCCATTCCTTCCATGTTACAAGCAGTCTTACTTGATGGACTTTAATAACAGATGTTAATTTTAACATCAGTTAAACATTGTAATCTATACCTAGGAGGAAGTGAATCTAGGTCATTTTTGTTTTTTACTGAAGTAAACTATACACACACAGAAAATCTCCAAAAGTAATACCTGCTTCCCTATTATTTTAAGATTTAGGCTTTATTCTGGATTCTAGGTACATGAAAATACATGGTTTTATTTCTAGATACCAGGAAATAGATGCTCTAGTAAAACCTAGAATATTTGAGAGAAGAAAGACATAGATGAGGATATAAGCTAAAAAGGAGAGATGTAGAGAAAATGATGAGAAAACATGGCGAGGTGGTATCCTAGAACAGTATGTATCTTCCTAGAAGCGAAGACAATAATTGTGTCAATTCAGCAGATACTTTTGAGTACCCTGTGAGATGGAGAAGAGGGACACAGATATGATGGGGGTGTGAGACAAGAAAAGTGACAGCGTGGCATGGGAGGGAAGTGCTATGGCTGTGTCATGCACAAGGTGGTTTAGTGGGAAGGCAGAAAGGCACCTGGCTCAGACTGCTGTGTGCAGACAGGCCCCCTGATTGAGGCTGACTCTACTTGAGAGGAGGCCTAAGAATGAATAAGGGTTATCCAGGTAAAGGAAGTGAGAAGAAAGAATTGAAGAATTATTTCCCCCAATTTTGGAATGGGACTGAATCTAAATCAAAGAATGCTTGAAATGAGCATTGACTCTAGGTAGGTCCCACATGAGTAAACTGTGGTCAGTGCTGGAAATGATTTCTGGCTTCCGGGGCATCACC
Source organism: Myotis davidii (assembly GCF_000327345.1). Classification (NCBI taxonomy): domain Eukaryota; kingdom Metazoa; phylum Chordata; class Mammalia; order Chiroptera; family Vespertilionidae; genus Myotis; species Myotis davidii. Next base: position 1,117,151 of record NW_006300030.1, on the reverse strand, counting down.
TTCATCTGACCTTTCTGGACAAATGCAGACCATTTTGGTTTTGTGGCGTCTCCACACAGATCTCCAGAATTTCATTCAAATCCCCAAATGTTTGTTTGTTTTTTTGGAAGATGACAGTGGAGGTAACCGCTGCACTGGACCATAAGCCCTCACGGATCTGAACATGATTTATGCCCATTTGTTTCCTTGTTCTCAGCCAGTGACCTAGACCAGATTAGACGCTTAGATGGCTGCTGCTGCTGCTGAAATTACTGAGAGGGGCTCCTATTTAAGGCAGCTTTGTTAGAAAATGAAAAAAAGATCTTAAGACATCTTATCTCTGGAATATTGTTTTTTATAAAACAAAAAAGCCTATTAGGAATAAATTTACACTTTGTGATGATTTTTAGATTATAAGTGTAAACCAAAGAGTGTTTGACCAATTCGTGTTTCAATTCTTTTTCATGTAAATAAGCATTTGTCTTATATAGTTATAATGAATGGAAATCGTCCCTTAAAAATCCAGGTGCAAGAGATCACCCTTTTGACTCAAGACAAGTGTGTAGGTTCTTCTAGATATGAGGTATATTGATGTTCCTAGGATATTTAAAATTAGGTTAGAGAAAATGCATAGCAGTGCTCAAGTGAGTAGATGCAGCTTTCAGAGAACATAGCCTACTCACTGATGCTAAACATGCCTGAGGCCATTATTTATGCCAGTTCACATGCTGCTCCTTCTGCCCCGTGAATACTATGTTTACTTGTACCTGAATTACTACTGCTAATATTTACTTTAGCCTATTTTTTTTTTTTCCTGAAAAAGATCTTTGGTGGTGGTGGTAAGGGGAATAGGAGGAGATGGAAGGTAAAAGGGGTACTCAGAGGCATTTCCCCAAGATTGAACATTTAACTATACATATTGATATTACTTCCTTGCTCTGATAACATCGTGATCTAGTTCCATTTCAATAGTCAGTTGCTATATGGAAGGGACAGACTTGTCCAGCGTTAAAAAAGAGTTTAAAGAAATTTCACAGTTTTATGTGAAATTTAGGATGACATCCTAAACCCAGAGTCTTCTTACTGGCATTATATTAACTGTTCTTCTTGTCATGTCAGTCTTTGATCCTTTGAGTGTTGGTTTTTTTTTCATATCTAGAATCAAGGACACACTCCCTTTTTAGTACTAAGACTGTGATTTATTACAAATTACAGAATATTATTACTAGTGTATTAAAACCATATAAACATAGCATCTTACTTTTAATTAAGTGTCATGATCAGTTTCATTCAGGAAATTAAAATCTGTTTGCAGTACATAATTAATGACAGTATTTCATGCAGTACCATGTAGTTAGGTTAAGGGACAGATAACCTTGGGTTCCATGAGGCTCATATAGCCTTGGGTTTAATGGTCCAGTCCTACCCCTAATTCACCTTGTGATCCTGAGTAATTTAACCTTGCCTTCTGTAAGGTAGTGATGATATATATCTGATAGAATTTTGTGAGGATTACATGAAATAATGCATATGAATGAAATGATCAGCACAGGGACCACTCATAGTAAACTCTCAATAAATGGTAACAGGTGGTGGGTGAAGATATATGCTCTGAGAGAGCTTATTTAAAAGAGGCTTAAGTATTTATTTAGAACATATAAATAATTATAATAAACTAGAGGCCCGGTACACAAAAATTCGTGCACTGGCTGGGGGGTCCCTCAGCCCATCCTGCCCACTCTTACAGTTCAAGAGTCCTCAGGGGATGTCCTATTGATGGCTTAGGCCCACTCCCCACGGGCCTAAGCCGCAGTCTGGCCTCCCTCTACGGGAGGTGACCGGTTGATCAGGGGAAGGCACTGCCCCCATCACCCCGCCTGGCTGCCTGCCCTTGGCCCTCACAGCTGCTTCGGCTTTGTCAGGAAGGACGTTTCCTATCCAGTCTAATTAGCATATTATGCTTTTATTATTATAGATAGCAGGAAAGTACTAAAACAGGAATAAAGTACTTTGGAAATTCAGGAGGGAGAGGTCAAATTCTGTTGGTATCATAAAGCTGGTATTTGAAATGGTTTTTAAGGATGGGATGAGAGAGACTGGAGGAATACAAGGATATGAGGGAAGGGCATCTACATGAAGGATACTCCATAAACAAGTATATGTAGGTATACAAGTTTATGGCAAGTTCAAGGAACAAGGAATGATTTAGTTGGCTAATTGCTGTAGGGGAATGCAGTGAGAGAAGGCTTAAAAGTTTGGCTATGCCAGGCCTTAAATGTCAGCATGAAGAGTCTGGTCTGGATTCAATAGGTAATGGATGGAGAGTGGAGTACTATGGAAATAGGCTGATGGGTACTACATTTTTTGGTAGCTTGATTTGAAATCCATTATATAGGATGTAGAGGAACTTTTTTTCAAGCATCTTCTTCAAGGATATTTATTCCCTGGATTCCTGAAAGCTTAAAATCACACATGACTCACCTCTTTGAACGAGGTAGTCCTGTTGGTCAGGGTCATTGGTTCTGGCTCCATGACGGCTCTGCATTTCCATCAAGGACTCCCTGCTGGGATTAAAAGCAGTACTTTATGTGATGTTCTAAAATCCTGAAACATGACAACATTAAGCACACATTCAGTAGAAATATGAGAAAAAAAGAGCTGAACTGTATACAATGCCAAGGTGCATAGAAACCAGGAAACCAGAACTTAAGACTAACTTGAGTTGGAAATATTATTGGTACTAGGACATGATGTAGTAAAAGTAAATAACAAGATTTTTATTTTTTTTATTTTTTTAAAAATATATTTTACTGATTTTTTACAGAGAGAAAGGGAGAGAGATAGAGAGTCAGAAACATCGATGAGAGAGACACATCGATCAGCTGCCTCCTGCACATCTCCTACTGGGGATGTGCCCGCAACCCAGGTACATGCCCTTGACCGGAATCGAACCTGGGACCTTTCAGTCCGCAGGCCGACGCTCTATCCACTGAGCCAAACCGGCTTCGGCAATAACAAGATTTTTAAAAAAATCAATTAGGAAATAACCAAATAGTCAATTAGTAAGGGAATATATTAGAAAAAAGTGGCATACTTCTAACGAAACACTACAGTGCATTTAAACAGAATTAATTAAATCTGCACATATTTACACAATTCAAAAAATCACAATGTTATGTAAAGCAAGTTGCAAAACAATATTTGTAGTGATCATTTTGTACCTTAAGCATAGAGAAATTAGTATTTATTTAAGATATTATATAAATATGTATATATGTAAAAATATAAAACATGGGAATGCTACCCACAAAATTCCAGGCAGTATGGGGAAAGGGAGAGAGAAATATAATGCAGGCTGGGGAACAACAAGACTTCAATCTCATCTGCAATAAAAATATACTTTTTTCTTTTAATAAAAATAATATACTTGAAGCAAATAAAAGAAATATGAGTAACTGTCAATTCTGGATGGGATTCATATTGGTATGTATTTTGATCTCTGTATTTTTATTTTTCTATATATTTCAATTTTTTCTCAAAATGAAAATGTAAAGGACAGAAGTAACTTAGCAGTATTTCTTTTAAGATATATTACAGGTTTATTTAAAGTATTAGGACTATTTCATCTATAACAATGGCAAGATATGACTTTGAAACTCAATGTCATGTTTTTACAGCTAATCTAAAAGCAAGGACCGTGATCAGGTTTCCACAAAACACTACCAAGTCTTGTAAGTCAAACTAAGCATGGGCACCCACGTGAAGTGTAGCCAGAGATTCTTATAGCTCAGATTAGGAACCATCTTTGATATGCTCTAAGTCTTCCCCTCACCTTACCTGCCTCCATCTTCAAAAACATTATTGTCTTTCAGCAAAATTGTCAGCTGCAATGCCAGTTGCTCCTTTTCTTCATGAATCTTCTCTCTTGCTGCTCTTTCAGCATGAAAGTCCGAGCAGTAAACCTCCATCTATTAGAAGAAGAAAGAGACAGCAGTTACTATCTAGATGAGGTGGATTCTCTGTAGCTCATCTGTTGAGGTGAACAGGCATTGCTGCAGCTGTGGTATGTCTATGACAGGTACATGTTCCTGCTAGAAACAAATACAGTGACCAGGACTTTCCAACTAGCTTCAAGTAAAAGACACAAGTTGTGTATGTGTGTGCACTTTAAACAATTAGGACTCAGCAATTACATTGATAGAGATGGTTTAAGTACTGTATATAGCATCAATTCAGTAAAATTCTTTGGTCTCTTTTTAAAATATAATATTCAGGATTAGCTTAATATAGTACTAGTAAATGGTTTATTTACTTTGTCAAGTATATTTATGAAGGCTGGCCTTAAGTTAAATTTAAAATAATAAATAGATGCTATTTATTGAATTCTAAACACATGTGAAGTCCTATGTTGACTATCTTATTTCAGTTTATCAAAAATCCCGGGAATGTAAAATTGCTATGCTCATTTCATATTACAAATTCAATAGCTCTTAATCTTTGGGAGATTATTTAAGAGGTCAAGCCAGCATTTGAACTCAGATTGAAGCCCATAAACCATGGACTCTTCCATATACCACGTCACTTCCCATAGTGGGAGGCAGCCTCCAAGGTGGCGCCAGTGATCCCCACCTGTTGGTATTCATGACCTCATGTATTCCCCTCCCACAATGAATAGGGCTAACCTGTGTAACCTCTAGGATACTGCAGAAGTGATGGTGTGTGGCTTCTGAGACTAGGTCATAAAAGACACTATGGCTTCTGCCTTGTTCTCTCCTGGATCACTTGCTTTGGGGGAAGCTAGCTGCCATCATGAAGTGCTCTAGTAGCCATATAGAGAGGCCCACAGGTGAGGAACTGAGGCTTTCCACACACAGCCAGGTAAGTGAAACATCTTGGAAATGGATCTTCCTTCTTGAGTGCAGCCTCATAAGAAACCCTAAGCCAGAATCACCCTGCTAAGCTGCTCCTGGATTCCTGGCCCACAGAAAGTGTGTGAGATAAAAAGTGCTTATTGTTTTAGCTGCTAAGTTTGGAGAGCAATTTTTTATCAAGAAATAGATAAATATTATATCATGATAGCAATTTCTTAAGTTATAAAATTATAAAGTAAAAATGAACTACTTAATAGTGAATTGAGCATTATTCTAATACCAGTTTTTAACTTGCTATATTTAAAATTAGGGGGGGTTTTATTTTCAAATTTAGGGGTTCTAGGATATAAATTTTAATCTATTACTTTTAAAAGTAAAATTAATAAAATTTTAAATATTCCATCACAATTGTAGTTCAAAAAGAAAGCATGTAAATAAAGAGATCTTTGAAGGGAGTTCCTGCCATTTACGAGTAATCCAAAATTTTATGTTATCATTGATGGATCATGGGCTTTTTTAAGTCAGACCTAAATTTGAGTTAAGAGTCTTCAATTCAGCCCTGACCGGTTTGGCTCAGCGGATGGAGCGTCGGCCTGCAGACTGAGGGGTCCCAGGTTCGGTTCCGGTCAAGGGCATGTACCTGGGGTGCGGGAGGCAGCTGAATCGATGTTTCTCAGCGCCAGCAGTGGGAGGAACACAAGATCTGAGACCAGAGGTTCTAGCTCCTCCTGACCAACCCATTGTAATACCCTTTACACATGATTATATAGTGGACAGGTCTCCCAAAGTATAAATAAACCACATCTCATTACCATTTATTGAC
>NW_006300030.1:1106704-1110301 GCF_000327345.1 Myotis davidii | reverse complement strand
GGCGGGTTTTATTTTCAAATTTAGGGGTTCTAGGATATAAATTTTAATCTATTACTTTTAAAAGTAAAATTAATAAAATTTTAAATATTCCATCACAATTGTAGTTCAAAAAGAAAGCATGTAAATAAAGAGATCTTTGAAGGGAGTTCCTGCCATTTACGAGTAATCCAAAATTTTATGTTATCATTGATGGATCATGGGCTTTTTTAAGTCAGACCTAAATTTGAGTTAAGAGTCTTCAATTCAGCCCTGACCGGTTTGGCTCAGCGGATGGAGCGTCGGCCTGCAGACTGAGGGGTCCCAGGTTCGGTTCCGGTCAAGGGCATGTACCTAGGGTGCGGGAGGCAGCTGAATCGATGTTTCTCTCTCGTCGATGTTTCTGGCTCTGTATCCCTCACCCTCTCCCTTCCTCTCTGTAAAAAATCAATAAAATGTATTAAAAAAAAAAAAAGAGTCTTCAGTTCAGATTTGAGCCACTAAGAACTGGGTCTTTGTTTTGTCCATTCCTATATCCCCAGATCAAAAAGAGACTTGTTAAGTAAATGAACAAGAATATTCATCAAAACAAAACAAATGTCTGTGTGTAGAATGTGGCAGAAGTACATGACTACAGTATCATGAGGTGCCCAAACAAAGAAAACACTATAAAGAGCTCAGGTTGAGATTCTGTTCCTATAGAAATAAAATTAAAGCCCTAAGTCCATTCAACATTGTTATATTAAAAACTAGACACCCGGTGCACGAAATCTGTGCACGGGTGCGGTCCCTAGGCCTGGCCGGTGATCGAAGTGTGAGCATCTGGCGTGGAAGGGCAGGTCCCAGCTGATCTCTGGGCTGCCAGGCCCCTGCGTGCCCACCTCTGCCTGAGTCACGGTGCCTGAGTCCCCATGTGGAGATGGGGTGAGCGCGGCCAGACACTATGGGCCCGGGCACAGCATGGCCCTCTGGGCCACCCAGAGGCACTGCACAGAAGCCAGGCGGGCACCGTGCTCTTTCCCAGTTGGCCTTGAAGACCGGCTCCTGCGCAAACCCATGGGGAGCCCGACCGGCCCCTGCGGTCCTGGCAGCTGTGCCCTGGCTTACCCAGAAGAGGCCGTGCGGGGTACGGGCCGGTCTCCTTGCGGGCACCCAGCACCTGAGCACGGGGGCTTCCCTGGCACACGAGCCCTGGCATCCTGGGGGAGGATAGCAAGGGGAGTGAGAGCGAGCTCAGCAGATACCTCATATTCTCACTGCACCTCTGTCCCCGTCAGCCCCGCCCACAGGTAGCTGGCGAGAGGTCACAGCGCATCACCACATCCTGCCATGTTTCGTGCTGCCCCCTGGTGGTCAGTGTATGTCATAGCTAGCGGTCAAACTCCCAGATGAACTCCCAGTCAAGGGGGCAATTTGCATATTAGGTAGGATAATGTATCAGGTTGGGAAGCATTTCAAAGAATGATGCAAGTATGTGGGGAAACAAGATCACTCATCTACTTTTGGTGAAGGAATAATCTTGGATGTGCATTTCTGAAAAACAACTTGGCAAGATATATCATGAGTAAAAATATTGTAGCCCTAACCAGTTTAGCTCAGTGGATAGAGCGTCGGCCTGCAGACTGAAGGGTCCCAGGTTCGATTCCGGTCAAGGGCATGTACCGTGGTTGCAGGCACATCCCCAGTAGGGGGTGTGCAGGAGGCAGCTAATTGATATTTCTCTCTCATCGATGTTTCTAACTCTCTATCCCTCTTCCTTGCTCTCTGTAAAAAATCAATTAAAAAAAATATTGTAGAACAATAAGTACAGATAGTGTAATCTTGTTTTTTAAAAAAATATTTTTATTTCAGAGAGGGAGAGGGAGAGAGATAGAAACATCAATAATGAGACTCATTGATTGGCTGCTTCCTGCACACCTCCCATTGGGGCTCGATCCCACAACCCAGGCATGTATGTGCCCTTGACTGGAAACAAACTCGGGACCCCATAGCCTGCAGGCCAATGCTCTGTCCACTGAGCCAAACTGGCTAAGGTTTGTAATCCCATTTTTAATTAAGCAAACAAATAAAAACAAAAGAAATAGACACTCCCCAAAATGAAATTTGGGGCAGTTGGATTTCCACTTTCTACTTTATACATTTCTCTATAGCCTAAAAATTATATTTTATAGTGAATAGTATTATTTATGTAATTCAAAATAAACGTATTTTATTACCATATAATCCTAAAACCACCTCTGAAATAGATCTCTAGTTACTGAGAAAGAAAAAGTTATTTCCCACTTTTTTTGTGATTTTTAAATCTCAGGCAGGATGTATTCTCACTCACTAACTCTCCTCCAAGTACTTCACCGACCAGAAACCAGAGTATAAACAGGCCAAAACAGTCACAAACCAACTGTACACAAATTCTTCCAGACAATAAAAGAAGAAATGTGTCTCAACTTGGTTTTATAAGGCCAGTGGAAACTTGATATCAAAACTTGACAAGTACATTAGCAAAAGGAAAATTCTAGGCCAAGTTTCCTTAAGAATATAGATACAAAAATCCTAATATATATAGAGAGAATTCAAGAAATGCAGTTTGCTTAATATTTAAGAAATCCATTTGTCTCACTACATTAGTAAATTAAAGGAAAAAGGCCTATAATTACCTAACTATCCTATCTAATAAAAGAGAAACATGGTAATTAGCGTACGACCGCTACCCTTCCCATTGGCTAATCAGTGAGATATGCAAATTAACTGCCAGTCAAGATGGCAGTCAGCAGCCAGGCAGCTTGAAACTAACATGAGGCTTGCTTGCTTCAGTGACGGAGGACTGCAACGTTCCCCGCCTGGCGCTGCTGGCCGCTGAGCTTGCAGTTTGAAACATTGTTACAAATATAGAAGCTAAACAAAACCCCAGAAACCTGCTTTCAGCAAGCCGGGATCTCAGAGCTGGAGTTGATACAGTGTTTCGATTATAGAACCCAAACAAACCAGATACCTGCTTTCAGCAGCCTCAGAGCTAAAGCTGGCCCAGAATAAAAAATTAAAAAAAGGAGCAGTTGGGAGCTTCGGTCACCCGCCAGCCTGAAAACAGCCCTCAGTCCCTCACCCAGACTGGCCAGGCACCCCAGTGGGGACCCCCACCCTGACCCAGGACATCCTACAGGGCAAACCAGCTGGCCCCCACCAGTGGACCAGGCCTCTATCCTATATAGTAAAAGGGTAATATGACTCCCAGCACTGGGATCAGCGGAGCCATGAGGCCTCCCGGCACCGGGATCAGCGGAGCTGCGAGGCCTCCCGGCACCAGGATCAGCGTGACAGGGGGCAGCACCCAAACCCCCTGATCGCCCTGCGGCTCTGTATGTGACAGGGGGTGGGGCCACAACCTCCCTATCCATCCTGCTCTGTTCATGATAGGGGAAGGCGCCCCAACCCCCTGATCAGCCCTGCTCTGTGCCTGATACAGGGGAGCTCCACAACCCCCTGATCGGCCCTGCTCTGTGGGTGATAAAGGGTGGCGCCCCAACCCCCACCCCACAGGCCCTGCTCTGTGTGTGATGGGGTAGAGCCATAACCTCCCCATCGGCCCTGGCTGAGCGTGACAGTGGCGGCTCCCCAACCCCCCTA
>NW_006300030.1:1102597-1106304 GCF_000327345.1 Myotis davidii | reverse complement strand
GCGGGGGAGGGGAGTGGGGGGCGAGATCAGGCTGGCAGGGGAGGGCAGTTGGGATCGACCAGGCCGGTAGGGGAGGGCCATTGGGGGTAACCAGGCTGGCAGGGGAGGGCCATTGGGGGTGACCAGGCCAGCAGGGGAGGGCAGTTGGGGGCATTAGGCAGGCAGGCAGGTGAGTGGTTAGGAGCCAGTGGTCCTGGATTGCGAGAGGGATGTCTGACTGCTGGACATGTCTGACTCCCTGTGCGATCGGGCCTAAACTAGCAGTAGGACATCCCCCGAGGGGCCCTGGATTGGAGAGGGTGCAACCCCCTGGAACGAATTTCATGCACCAGGCCTCTAGTTTCTTACATAAAATCCAACATCTATTCAAAATAAACATTTTTGGCAAACAAGGATAGAAGGAAATTTCATAAGTTTGATAAGTGATATCTACAAAAAGCCCATAGCAAACATCACACACTTAATAGTGAAATGTTGAAAGCACAGTCTCAGATGGGAGTAAGGCAAGACTGTCTGCCATCTCTATAGTTATCCTAAAGGCCTGATGCATGAAATTTGTGCAAGGGACTCTGCCCTTGGAGCTGCGGTGGCTTGCCTCGGCCCTCACAACCCCAGCTTCGTCCAGAAGGTTGTCTGGAAGGACATCCGGAAGGTCGTTTGGCTGTCCGGTCTAATTAGCATATTACACTTTTTTTATTATAGATAACACTAGAGGCCCAGTGCACCAGAATCGTGCACTGGTAGGGTCCCTAGCAGCTGCCAGCCAGGGGCCTCCCTTCCCCTGGCTGCCTGCCCCGTTGCTGATGCCCACCATGTTCCATGTCACCCCCTGGTGGTCAGTGCACATCTAACTCTCGGTAGGTTGAACTTCCGCTCAAAGGGACAATTTGCATATTAGCCCTTTATTACATAGGATTACTAGAGGCCCGGTGCATGAATTCGTGCATGGGTGGGGTCCAGCTGGCTTGCCCTGATCAGGGCTGATGGGGCTGGGCTGGCAGGGGTGAGGGGCTGCGCACAGTTGACCAGCGGGCTCCACCCCTGATTGGGGTTGAGGGGAGGAGTTGTGGGCGCTTGGCTGGCTGGCTCCCTCCCTACCCCCCTGATTGAACTCTCAGTTGAGGTGACAATTTGCATATTAGCCTTTTATTATATAGGATACTGGGGTCTCAGCCAGTGTAACAAGGTAAGATAAAGAAACAAAAAGTAGAAAGACTGGAAAGGAAAAACAACAAACCCTATCATTATTCAGATGATATAATTAGTCTAAAACAGTTCAGAAATTTTAGAATTAAAATGTGAGTTGAGCAAGTTTACTGCATACAAAGTCAATATATGAAAATCAATTGTATTTCTATATAACAGCAATCTTTAGAAAATGGAGTTTTTAGAAAGATGCTATTTATAATAGTATCATCAAAATATAAAATATCTAGGAATCCTATATAATAAAAGCATAATATGCAAATAGAGCAAATAGCGGAATGACCTGTTGCTATGACACACACTGACCACCAGGGGGCAGATGCTTAACGCAGGAGCTGCCCCCTGGTGGTCAGTGCACTCCCACAGGGGGAGCGCTGCTCAGCCAGAAGCTGGGCTCACGGCTGGCAAGCCCAGCTTCTCCTACCTCTCCTGCCTCCACTCCAGGCAGATGGTAAGGAGCAAGGGGTCCTGGACTGTGAGAGGGATGTCTGCCTGCCAGCTTAGGGGGATTGGGCCTAAGCAGGCAGGTGGACATTTCCCAAGGGGTTCCGGACTGTGAGAGGGCACAGGCTGGGCTAAGGAATGCTCCCCCAACCCCACCCAGTGCACGAATCTCATGCACTGGGTCTCTAGTAATCTAATAAAAGAACAAAATCTTTACTAAGATTACAAAAATACTAGAGGCCTGGGGCACGGATTCATGCACGGGGGGTGAGGAGGAATCCCTCAGCCTGGCCTGTGCCCTCTTGCAATCTGGGATCCCTTGAGAGATGTCTGACTGCCATTTTAGGCCTGATCCCTAGGGGATCGAGCCTAAACCGGCAGTCGGACATCCCCCAAGAGATGTAGCAGTGTGCCAAGTGGCAGGTGCCCAGGGAGGAGCCTGAGCTGGGGCCAGGCACCAGGCCACTCACGCTCATCTCGGCCTGCTGCGCCTGCCACCACTGCTTGGTAGCACCGCCGCAGTGTTGAGAGAGGCTCCTGCCACTACAACTGTGCTCGCCAGCCACGAGCCCCGCTTCTGGCTGATCAGTACTCCCCCTGTGGGAGCGCACTGACTACCAGGGGGCAGCGCATCATAGTCGTCCTGGTCATCTGGCATAACGGTCACTTAAGCTTTTATATATGTAAATTATTGAGTAGAATTAAAGAAGATATGCCATATTCATGGATTGAAAGAGTCAGTGCTGTAAAGATGTCAGTTATCTCCACATTGATTGATATATATTTGATACAATTCCAATCAAAACCCCAGTTGGCTTTTCTGTGTGAGTAGAAAATATCAGTGGTTTCTAAAATTTATATGAAAACGAAAAAGGGAAGGAAGACCTGAAGACTTCTTATATCACTGAGGTAAAGGAAGACTTATTCTACCAGAATTCAAAACTTCTGATGCTTTATAAGAAAGACGGCGCAAGGATATATAAATAGCCCAATGGAACAGTACTGAGTCCAGAAATAGACGCATGGGTACATAGATACAATATGTGACAAAGAAGGCAGCAGGGTACTTAAGAAAAGATGCCCTTTTTAATAAATAGTGCCATGTCAACAGGATATTCATATAGGAAAAAATGTTCATCTTTATCTCTATCTCCATATAGAAAAGTTAATTCCAGGTGGTTTCTAGATCCTAATGTAAAAGGAAAAACAATAAACTTTTAGAAGACACTATAGAGGAAATCTTCATGGCTTCAAGATAGTGAAAGTTTTTTAAACAGGCCACAAAAAGTATTGATCATAAATGAAAAACTGATAAATTGGACTATAACAACAAATGAACTTTTGTCCACCAAAAGATACCTTGATAAGAGTGAAAAAACAAATCAAAGAGTGAAAAAATATGCAACAAATATGAAGAACTCCTATAAAAATTAAGAAAAGCCAGCAAATCAGAAGAAAAATGGGCAAAGATCTGATCAGGCACTTCACAAAGGGGATACCTAGATGGCCAGTAAACATTTGAAAAGGTACTCAATCTTATAAGCCAGTGGTCGCCAACCTTTCAGACCTCCACGGACCATTGGTTGGCAACTGCTGCTCCAAAGGTTTCCTTAAACCAGCGGTCGCCAACTTTTCAGACCTCATTGACCACCAGTGGTCCGTGGACAACCAGTTGGTGACTGCTGTTATAAGCCATCAAGGAAATGCAAAGTAAATGAGACATCATTATATACCCACCAGAATGCTTAAAAATAAATGTAAAAATATGGATATACAAGCATGAGTACTGATAATACTGTTGATTGGAATGAAAACAGGTACAACCACTGAGGAAAACTGTTTGACATCACCTATTAAAACTCAGTACGCACCTCAAGTACCCATTAGTAGATGAGTGGATAAAAAAAGCTGTGGTACATTTATACCATGGAATACTATACAGCAGTAAAAAACAAGACTCTCTTACCCTTTGAGACAGCATGGGGAGACCTGGAGAGTATCATGCTAAGTGAAATAAGTCAGTTAGTCAAAGACAAGTATCACAGGATTGCACTCAT
>NW_006300030.1:1096760-1102503 GCF_000327345.1 Myotis davidii | reverse complement strand
GTCAATAGGGGTGGGGGGAAGGGGGACATATGTAATGTTTTCAACATGAAAGATTTATTAAATAAAAATTGTTTTTTTAATTAAAAAAGAACCACTCAGTACGTGCATACTCTATGAACCTGCAATTCCATTCCTAGTTATGTAGCCAACAGAAAAAAATGTACAGTTAAACAAAGAGACAGGCACAAGAATGTCAGTAACATTAATCACAATTCTGCAAACTGGAAATAATTCAACTATCAACTGTAGAATGGATAACTTCATTGAGCTCTACACATAAAAGTTTGGTGCACTTTCCACATGTGATATACTTCAATTAAAAATTTTTAAAAAATATTAATGGAAATAATATAAAATAAGGTCCTATTTGAGAACGTAAGTAGGGTTGGCTTCACTCAGCTTACCTGCGCCCTGAGAACTGTCATCGTTTCCAGGTCCTCCTCCTGCTTGGCGATGGTCTGCTTCATCTCATCCATTTGAAGCTGCTTGGAAGCCAGCGCCTTCTCTGCCAGTTCCAGTTTTTCATTTAGCTCCTGCAGCACCACCTTATCCACTTTTTCTGACTGTAAAAGACAAGTTTATTCTAGAAATGGTTTTCAAACAATTCAGTCTATTTTAGTAAAAGATTATCTAATGGTTTATTTTTTTAAATGATTGGCTCTATGCGGTTTTGTTAATTAGCAATGATAACTTACTTGGAAAGTTATATTCATTAAACTTATGACTTACAAATAATAATTATCTAATTTAAAACAATAAAAAAGAAGACACTAAAATAAGGGAAATTATAATTTCAGTGAGGTTGTAACTTGCTAATATTGCTACTTTTTCATTCACATTACTCTTACTTTGTAAAGTCGGTGGAAAGATGAAAAATGTTTACATTAAAAATGTATACCCTAGCCCTAGCCAGTTTGGCTCAGTGGATAGAGCGTTGGCTTGTGGACTGAAGGGTCCCGGTTCGATTCTAGTCAAGGACACATGCCCAGGTTGTGGGCTTGATCACCAGTAGGGGGCGTGCAGGAGGCATTCAATCAATGATTCTCTCTCATCATTGATGTTTCTATCTCTCCCTCTCCTTTCCTCTCTGAAATCAATAAAAATATATTTTAAAAAATGTAATAGGTCCTAGAGAAGAACAATAATCTATTAAAAAATAAATGAAAAAAAAGTGTATTTATAAGGATATAAGCTCAAAGGCTCCATCTAAGTCAAAGCTTCCATCATCTTTATTTATTCCAGCTTTACTGAGGTAAAATGGGCAAATAAAATTATAAAATTATAAGATATTTAAAATGTACAATGTGATGATTTGATATGTGTATACATTGTGAAAGGACTCCTCCCATTAGGTTATTTAACACATTTGTAACCACGCATACCTATCCATGGTGTTAAAATGATCACATCATGCTGGGCATTATTACTAATTTAAGTTGCAGCCCAGTAAGTCCAGGGTCTTAGGTTCACTGATAGAAGACAAGCTAGCCTTGTAATAGCTCCATTCAGTAGATGTCCTCTCCAGCCCCAGCCAGCAATCTCACTATGCACTACTCACAGAGGAGCCCATGCTCTCAGCTCTCCTACAAACCCACCCATTCTGAGAAATGCTAGTTTACTCCCTGACAATAGGACATTAGCACCACTTTGTACAAAAAGCACATTATACAGGCATACCTCATTTTATTGCACTTGGCTTTATTGTGCTTTGCAGATACTGTGTTTATTACAAATTTGCCCTCCACCAGCAAAGAGATTAAACTTGCTACAGGCTCAGATGATGGTTACCATTTTTTATCAATAAAGTATTTTTTAAATTAAGGTATGTAGATTTTTTAGACATAAAGCTATTGTACACTTAATAAACTATAGTATAGTGAAACATAATTTTTATATACCCTCAGAAACCAAAAAATTCAAGTGACTTGCTTTATTGCAGTGGTCTGGAAGTGAACCTGTAATATCTCTGAGGCATGCCTGTACATACATGGAACATCAGAAGTTATAAGCACTTAGACACAAGAAATCCTATCCTATATAATAAAAGCATAGTATGCAAATCGACCGAACGGCAGAACGACCGGTCGCTATGATGTGCACTGACCAACAGGGGGCAGATGCTTAATGCAGGAGCTGCCCCCTGGTGGTCACAGGGGGAGCGCTGCTCAGTCAGAAGCCGGGCTCATGGCTGGCAAGCGCAGGCAGGCGGTAATGAGCAAGGGGTCTCTGACTGCGAGAGCCCCAGACTGCGAGACGGATGTCTGACTGCTGGCTATCCCCCGAGGGGTCCCGGATTACAAGAGGACCCAGGCCAGGCTGAGGGACTCCCCTCTGCCCCCAGTGCACGAATCTTGTGCACCAGGCCTCTAGTCAATTATAAACTGAAAAACAACCTTTGAAACCAGATTTAGTTAAAGATCAATGCAACTACTTTACATATAAAATGTTCAATAGTTTCCATTCCTTACTAGGCTATCAAAGTATTTTTTTCTATGAGTACCTCTTTCCGTTTTAATTCTTCAACTGTTTTCAATGCATTACTGAATTCTTGAAGAAGTTTGTTGTGTGTCAGCTGTAGAGTGGCTAATTTGGACCTGTTTAAAAAGAAATTGAGAAATGGAATCTTGGGGAAAAATATCATGGAAACTTACAGTCTTGCCTCTCAACCTTCTGAACACTCAAGGAGCAAAATCTTTTCTCCGACTTAAAGAAGAAAGGTTTTTATTGATTTTTTTTTAAATAGAGAGAAATATTGATTGTGTTGTCTGGGGACCAATCCCACAACCTGGCCATGTGCCCTGACTGGGAATCAAATCGGCGACCTTCCAGTGTATGGGCCAATGCTCAACCAACTGAGCCACACCAGCCAGGGCTCTTTTCTCTTACTTTTACCATCCCACCACCTACAAGCATTTTCTTACTCTCAAAGAAAACAGTTTTTTCCAAAAAATCAAAATAAGATTACAAGTAATTTTTATGTTTGTTATAAAACTTAAATTTTATCTCCTCAGAAAAGTCTCCTAGCACTCTTCAAATAAAAGAAAAAAATGTAAATGTATTTTAAAATCCTAATTTCAATCTGTATAAAAGAGCTATCTTCTTTGTGCAAGTAGCCATTCAATCACAGCATACTCACTTTTCCTCTTCTGTTTTTGCTTGCTCCATTTTGATATCTGATCGCATGCTTTCCACTTGTAGCTCTAACTTTTTGTTATTATAAACAAGCTCTTGCTTTTCATTCAGCTCTGATGAGGTTGTAGAATTTTTCCTTTCAAGGGCCTGACATCTAAGAAAGATAAAAATAACATGAAGATATACAAGGCTCCCTCATTTTCTGTGGTTTTTAAACAAATCCAAAGATTATATAGCAAATATAAAGAATTTTTGGATTGCGTTTTTCAAGGATTTAATAGTACAAAATAAACTATTCTATCCCCCTTCTTGACTAGAAGCAAGTAGTTTTTCTGAACCCCTATGCCTACACATAAAAAAAATGTACATATTTTTGAACCCTTATGCTTAACATAAAAAAGCACAGATATAAGATCACACAAACTACTGCCCACTTGTAATAATTAAGTAGTCATGCAAATATATTTTTTAGTCACAGACCAGAGTAGTAAATTGCCTGAAGATGCCTCTCATATGGTGATCCATGGATATCTTTTGTATTTTAAAAAGTGATGGGTTCTGTTAAGCAAAAAGACTATGACTTCTGACAAAGATTCAACAGGGGAAAAGCAAATACCCTAAGTTCTCTTAAAGATCAAAAAAAGAATTTCAATATAATAATAGCAAATATAAATCAGTGATAATTATGTGCAAGGCATCAATGCCAAGCATGTTGAACATGATCTCACTTAATACACTATGACATCGGAATTATGACACAAATTTTACAAATAATAAAACTGAGGCTCAGAGAGGTTAAATAAATAACTTGCCCAATGTTAATACCACAAATAAATTGTAGATCCATATTTCAACCTAAGGTCTGTTTGGCCAAATTCTTAGCTATAACTGCCATGTTGGAAATTACAGCCTTGGAAAATGTAACTTGAAGCAAACATGTTTGTATGTTATGCTGGGACTGGGAATATGTTTGACTACTAAGCCAAAAGAACAACATCAACTTAACTTTTTTAAATTTGGGAGTGGGGGTGGGGGTAACCTCTTACATCAAGAGAAACCAGCAAATGCAAAATTCTCAATTTATTTGTTAGCCTTTATAATTATTTGAAAAAAAAATTTCTAAGTAAATCTCACTTAAGTTCTTGATATTTGCAGCTTTCTTTTATGTTTGTTCACATGTCAGCTAATGTAAGTCACAAAAGATCCACTTCACTGCTTTTTACAGGTCCTCAGATAGGCTAGCATGCTTAACAAATGTCCTCAAACAGCAGAATCGGAGTCGAGTCCCCAGGCCCCATTCCCCCACATCACTATAAGTGTTTCATGTTTATATATTAACCTGAACATTAGTGTTTTCTGAATTCATATTTTAATTAGATCTCTATTTTTGTTTTGGTCAGTAACACAGTAACAAAATTTTTCATACAGTAATATATTATATAAAAATGTACATTTTATGAAGGAAGATAAAATTCCTCTCTCATTCTTACTTTTCTTGAAGTCTCTTCTTCATTAGCTCAGCTTCACTGAGTTTCATATGAGCCTCCTGAAGCTCCTTAAACAGAGCTGTCACCTGAAGATTCAAGGCTTCCACTTCACTTCCAACCTGTCGTACAGAAAATCCCAAACATAATTTGCACCACAGATTAAAAGCACCTCTTTGTGGGGAATACAGTGTGAACCATTAGTGTCCACTTAAGACTGACTGGTGATAGGATTAAACTTTTGACAATGAATGCCCCAAATATCTTATATAAAAAAAATTATGGATACAACTGTTCCCTTATAGAGTATTAATAGATCAATTGGGATGCACTTGTGATAATAACTTTGCCATAATTAAAATGAATCCTGATCATAGTTCAGGGGATCATAGATCACAGTGGTGTCAAAGCATAATCTAATTTATTCAGTTAGCAACTCAAACCCATATCCCTGTCAGGTTTATGTTTCTAGTAAACTCAACTCTTTTCTCTGTACCACCTTTCTCCATGAAGCTCTAGAATTTTTGTCAGTGACTTTTATGGTGCCTTGGAAGTCTCAGTACTTCTTTATCTATTATTGGTTATCAAATAGTTTTAGTGAACTGGGTACTATTACTCACGGGTTGTCCCTTCATCTCAGTTTTTTAAATGTTCTCCATTTTCTAGAAAGTAGAGGGTCTTTCACAATATATATTTGTTAAGTAAATGAATTACCTAAATTGTATGGGTTATTGTAGCTCTTTTTTTATTTTTTATTTTTATTTTAATTTTTTTTGCTTTGTAATACAGCTTGATATCTGGTATTGAGATTCCTCCTACTTTGTTCTTTTTCAGGATCGTTGCAGCTATTTGGGGTCTTTTTTTATTCCAGATGAATTTTTGGAGAGTTCGTTCTAGGCCTGTGAAATATGCCATTGATATTTTAATGGGAAGTGCATTGAATTTATAGATTGCCTTGGGTAGTATGGACATTTTAATGATGTTGATTCTACCAATCCATGAACACGGTATGTTCTTCCATCTGTTTATGTCTTCCTTTATATCTTTTTTCTACGTCCTGTAGTTTTCTGAGTAGAGGTCTTTTACCTCTTTAGTTAAGGTTATTTCTAGGTAGCTTAATTTTTTGG
>NW_006300030.1:1092176-1093991 GCF_000327345.1 Myotis davidii | reverse complement strand
AGCTCTTCATTTCTTCTAGGTTCTTACATAATTTATTGATTTTTTCATCTGTTTCTTCTTGCTTCTTGCATAAGTTGTTGATTTTTTTCCTCCATCCTGTTTATGCACTCTAGGACCCTTAATCTGAATTCTTTTTCTGTCATGTTGCATGCCTCTGTATCACTTAGCTGCTTTTCTGGCGAGTCCTCCTTTTCTTTACTTTGGGGGTTTCTTTGTCTACCCACGTTTGATCATACCGCCATATCTAGATGTTGAGTCGTTCAGTGGCTGCTCCTTGGGTGGCAGTGGCTCCTTGGGGCGGTTGCGGTAGCAGCTGCTCCTCAGTTAGTAGCAGCTCCTCTGGTGGGTGCTGTTTACAGTTGTGGTGGCTCCTCTGCTGGTGGGGGGAGGCTTCACCGGTTATTGTGGCTCTTACAACTTCCTGGCTTCATCAACTTTCCCTAGGTTTAAGACTATGTTTTCAGACTCCAAGATAATCAATGAGTTGCCATTAAACAATGAACTTTTCTCATTGAAACTATTTCACTCAAACCAGTAGTGGGATAGAACCAGTATCTTTCACTTCTATTCAAGTTTCTGAGCCATATCCTCAAATGATCTCATTATAAAGTAGTCAACATTCTTTCTCATTTACCAGGCCTTTTCTCTTAGGAATTCAGGAGAGGAAATCAGTCAAGAAGAGGAAGAAGAGTGATTTCCTAAAATCACTTGGTTCGGAATACATCTCACTACAATTTACAATGAATGAAATTCAAATCAGGACAAGGAACTATGACAGAAGAAAATATTCAATGTTAAAATTATTTCTAAATTTCTAAAGCTATAACACATCACAAGATTCGACTTCAGGTTCTGTACTACTCTTATGTTCGTTATGGGTGTGAGAACAATCTTACAAATATAGTACCCACTGTTTCTGTGTCTTTCTTCTCTTCTTCCTCCTTTTCTGTGTTCCCCTCTGTCTGGGTTTCCATCTCCGAACGATCATTGGCTTTCTTTTCAAAATCAGAAATTCTAAAAATTTACAGAATATAGAGAAATTACTTAATCTTTGATTTCAAAAGGAATAACAATTGCAGAAGCATCAAAAAGAACACTGTTCAAATTTTGGATAAAGGATCAGGGATTTTAAAAAACTCTTTGCATTCAATGTATTAGCTTTGGTTTAGCTTTCATCCTAAAATTGGCTAGAACTGAATTAAGAGATGAATGCACCCAGAGGTAAAAGGTGTAATTCATCCCAAAGACTGAAAAACACTGCCTCTTTTCATGTCACTGACATAAACACAAATATTTTAAAAATTTGTATGTATACACATGTGTATGCTTCTGTGTTACATGAGTGTGTGTGTCCTTTATAAGAATTCAGCAGAGAAGGAAAGACTTTTCTTGTTGGACCCATCTAAGTTTACAAGTCCCTAAAAACAAACAAATGTAGGAACATTCTTCCACTGAATCATAATCAATGAAAACCCCAATAAAAATGAAAGAGACTTGTGGTTAAAGATGGTAGATTGAATATATGCAATTTCCCCCTACCCCAAATGACTTAAAAAGCCATATATTATTACAAGAACAGGGAGAAAGGAAGAAGAAGAAAAAATAAGATTTGGGAAGCATAGATGTGAGTGGGAACTCAGTTGGCAGCCCCAAAAGTCTGGATCTGAAGCCAACAGAGCCAAGATGTAACTCAATTTGAACCCAAAAGGCTCAGGGATTGGTGACAACAGGTACCTCTGGGTAAAGAAAGGGTATGTTTACTAGTAAGAAGGACTAGAAGATAGCAAAATAAAGGGACCCTTCATTAGTCAGAGT
>NW_006300030.1:1088241-1091879 GCF_000327345.1 Myotis davidii | reverse complement strand
ACAGTTAGCTTCTAATCCCCCCTCTTATATTTGATCAGACAGCAAGATTACCAGACACTTGAGGAAAATCTTAAATGGAAACAGAAAAAAGTAAATGACAACAAATGCAATTTACTTAAATTAGAATATGCTGGAGTGGGGGTTGGAACTTCCAAAGAACTATCATTAATATCCTTAAAGACACAGGAAACATTACAACCAAAACAAAATGCAACATTATAAAAAAGGAACATTCAAAGGACCCCACCCTCCCTCCAAAAAGGAAGATGAAAGTTGATCAAATGTATCAGAAAGGAGAAGAAAGAGTGAAAGAAGAAGAGCAGAGTTAAGGAAATTAGAGGATTTGTCCAGGATTTGTCCAATTCACAATGAGTAGTGTTAGAGAGAACAGAAAAAAAATGAGGATAAGAGATTATACCTAAATTAATTCAGGACAATTTTTCAAGAACTGAAGGACACAAGTTTGCAAAATGAAAGCCCAAGTGTCCAGAATAAGTGCATGAAAAAGAGGCTCACTCCAAAGCACATGAGAAATTCCATTCCAGAAGATTAAGAATCAAATTATAATGGCTTTCTTAGCAGTAATATCAGAAGCTATAATACAATGAAGTAATGCATTCAAAATTAAGGAAAATTATGTCCAGCATAGAATTTTATATCTAGCCAAACTATCCATAAAGTATGAAGCTAGAGAGATTTTCAGATATGCAGATCTTAGAAAATATACTCCCCATATATTTTCTTATAAATTAGAGATGTCATGAGCCCTATTTGAAAAAAAAGGTTTTTTTAAGATTAAGAAAAACATTGGATTCAGGGAACAGGTGATCCAACACAGGAGAGCGGAAGGAATTCCACAGGAAGATGGGAAAGGGAGATTCCAAGATAACTGAAATACAGCAGGTCCTAGAAAGCAAATAGGCCAGACACCAGGAAAAAAGTCATTAAGAAGAAACTACTACTGGATAGTACTAACATGTTTGAATGTAACTGACAGATTTCCCCATTTGGGAAGGGGGAAAATAAGCAAAAATTTGAAAGGTAAATATGCAGAGAGGTAAAAAAAAAATACATACACACACACACATACATACATACATACATACACACAGAAGGACAGCTGGTCAAGACATAGAGCACAGCTTAACTGAGAACTGTGTGTATGTGCATAATAAAAACACTGATTCATGACTTAACTAAGTTTCAATGTATTATAATCAATTTCAGAGTTGGACTAGGAGGGGAAGAAGGGTCCAGAAGCATGTGTGTGGTGGTGATGGTGGGGGTGAAAGACAGTTAAATCTTCATTCTTTACAGTGGGAGGTCAACAGATTATGTTTAATATAGGGGGGAAATTTTAAGTAGCCATTTAAGCCTGATATATGAAAGTAAATATCAAATGAACCAGGTAAATATGTTGAAAATGGTTGTGTGGGAAGCAGGAAAAGGAAGCAAGGGGTTTGGTCAAGGAGCTGCTATTTTCCCATAAGAAACTATGTAACAACCAAGTCTTTATATGAATGCAAAACTGATTTTTAAAAAGGAACTTAATGGTAATAAAAAACAAAACAAACAATAATGGTATCTGTTGCAAATTGCCAAACCTAATTGGTGCACAGACACTGTTCCCAGCTAAGCAAATAAGTGGATTAAGATCCAATTGGGGCAGGGTTAAAGGAGAGCCTCTACTATTCTGTGAGCAACAAACCAAACTGAGTTGGGGTCTCAGACAATTTGCTCATATGGTTGCAAAGACAGACAGAAACTCCCGGATTGGAGAAGGCTCCCCTGAGGGCTCCCAGATTGGAGAGGGTGCAGGTTGGGTTGAGGGACCCCCACACTCCCCAGTGCATGAATGTCATGCACCGGGCCTCTAATGCACACAGACACACACACAAACACACACACATCGAACCGGGGACCTTTTGGTGTGTGGGCTGACACTCTAACCCAGTGATGGTAAACCTTTTGAGCTTGGCATGTCAGCATTTTGAAAAACCCTAACTTAACTTTGGTGCTGTGTCACATAGACATTTTTTGATATTTGCAACCATAGTAAAACAAAGACTTATATTTTTGATATTTATTTTATATATTTAAATGCCATGTAACAAAGAAAAATCAACCCAAAAATGAGTTCACATGTCACCTCTGACACGCATGTCATAGGTTCACCATCACTGCCCTAACCACTAAGCCACACTGACCAGGGCCTAAGTTCATACTTTTATTATTAAAGCTAATCATGTTGTCTAAGTAAGGATGAATTACTGGCTACACTTGACACTTAGAATGGTGTACAGAACTTAGGAGAGGAAACATGCCTGAAATAAACTAACACACTGATTACTCATAACTATTAAAGCACTAGAGGCCCAGTGCATGAAAGTAGTGCACGGGTAGGATCTCTAGGCCTGGCTGGTGATCAGGGCCAAACTGCAGGGCAACTGGCGGGGCAATTGAGGGGGCCCCCACTGGCACCTGACTTGGCTGGCCTCTGTACTGCGGGCTGGGGAAAGCTCCTGTGTTGAGTGTCTGCCCCCTGGTGGTTAGTAAGTGTCACCATGACTGGTTGTTCCACCGGTCATTCCACAGTTCGGTTTATTTGCATATTAGGCTTTTGTTATATAGGATAATATTTTACCTTTAAAATCAGCTGTAATAAGATGGCAGAGTAGATAAATGCAGTACTCACATCCTCCCACAACCACATCAAAATTACAACCAAATTACAGAATAACTATCATTTAGAACTGCATGAAATCTAGAAGTCCTATAATTAAGGATATAAAGAAGCCACATTGAGACTGGTAGGAGGGATGGAATGCAGAATTGGCTGGCCCCACTCCCACAAGTGGCAGATAAAAATCAGGAGGGATAGCTAGGCTCCAGAGGTCCCTTGTGAGGGTGAGGGGTGCCAGAACCACATCAGGCCCTCCAGCTCAGGATTTCAGTTCCAGGAATAGAAGTCTCAAGTAACATCTGGCTGTAAAAACCAGCAGACTCACTCACTCTGAGCTCCAGTGCTGGGGCAGTAGCTCAAAAGGCACAGGGACTTAAGGGGAGGAACTGAAGTGTCTGGTATCAGGGCAAGAGCTGGAGGGGCAAGTTTTTCCAAGGCTACTGCTTCTTTTTTGAGCCCTCCCTACACAGAACCAGCAGGCAGGCACCATATCTGAGTCTCCATCACCCTGATGAGTAGTTATCATATTTAATGGTGAAAGTCTAAAAGCTTTCCCCCTAAGATTAGGAACAAGACAAGGATGTCTCCTCTCTCCACTTTTATTTAACACTAGAGGCCCGGTGCACAAAAATTTGTGCACTTGGGGGGGGTCCCTCAGCCCAGCCTGTGCCCTCTCGCAGTCTGGGACCCCTCGGGAGATAGCGACCTGCTGGCTTAGGCCTGCTCCCGGGTGGCAGAGGGCAGGCCCAATCCCTAGGTGCAGCCCTGGTCGGGCTCAGAGCAGGGCCAATTGGGCAGTTGGGGTGCCTTCCCCTGTCATGCACAGAGCAGGGCAGATTGGGAGGTTGCGATGCCACCCTCAGTCACAGGCAGGGTAGGGCCGATTGGGGGGTTGGGTCACCACCCCCTGTCACACTCAAGGCAGGGTCAATGGGGAGGTTGAGGCGCCACCCTG
>NW_006300030.1:1084237-1087197 GCF_000327345.1 Myotis davidii | reverse complement strand
TGCCTGGCTGCCGGCCGCCATCTTGGCTGGCAGTTAATTTGCATATCGCCCTGATTAGCCAATGGGATGGGTAGCGGAGGTACGGCTAATTACCATGTTTCTTTTTAGATAGGACTAGTGACTCAGTGCATGGATTTGTGCACATTGAAAGAAAATTAATTAGAAGAAAGATTTGTGCGGTAATTATGTTACTGCCAAAAATTACGTGTCAAAATAGTATATATAATACTAGAGGCCTGATGCACAAAATTTGTGCAAGAGCAGGCCTTCCTTCCCTGGCTGCCGGCACCAGCTTCTCTCTGACACCCGGGACCTGGGCTTCCCCCCAGACGCCAGCAGGCACCCAGAACCCAGGCTTCCCTTGCAGCTCCAGCTTCATCCGGAAGGTCGTCTGGTCTAATTAGCATATTATACTTTTATTATTATAGACTGTACTGGAAGTTCTAGCCACTGCCATCAGGAAAGAAGAAAATATCCTGGTTGGTAAGGAAGAAGCAAAACTATATTTGTAGATGACATGATCTTGTATGTAGAAAATATTAAGGAACTCATTAAAAATTATTAATGCTAATAAGCGTGTTCAGCAAAGTTGCAGGCTACAAGATCAATATACAAAAATAAGATGTATTTCTATAACTAGCAATGAATAATCCAAAAATGGAATTAAGAAAACACCAAATTAAGCACCAAAACACTAGAATGTATGGGAATAAATTTTGAAAAAGAAGTGTAAGACCTGTTTTATGCTGAAAACTATAACATATCACTGAAAGAGATTAAAGATGACCTAAATACCCCATGTCCATGAATCAGAAGACTTACTATTGTTAAGATGGCAGTGCTCCCTAAGTTGATCTATAAAATCACTGCAAACCCTAACAAAATTCAAGCTAGCCTTGCCCCCCCCCCAGAAATTAACAAACTTACCCTAAGTTTATATAGCAATACAAGCAACTCTGAATAGCTAAAACTATCTTTTAAAAGTAGAACAGAGTTGGATGACTCACACTTCCCCACTTCAAAATTTACAACAAAACTATAGTATTTGTGACAGTGTAGTACTGGCATAAGGATAGTTAAATAGATCAATGGAATAAACTTGGAGGTTTAGAAATTAATTTTTGCCTTCATGGTTAATTGATTTACCCCAAGGTTACCAAGACACTGCAGTGTGGGAAAGAATAATCTTTTCAACAAATAGTGTTAGGACAACTAGATATCTATACACCAAAGAATGAAGTTGAACCCTACCTCACACCACAAAGAATGAACTAAAAATGGATCATACACTTAAATATAAGTATTAAAACTATAAAACTCTTAGGAGAAAACATAGGAGGGAATCTTTGTGACCTTGGGTTAGTCAGTGGTCTTTTAGATATGATACCAAAAACACAAGAGACAGAAGAAAACATAAATTGGAATACGTTAAAAAAAAAAAAAAAGTGTGTGCCTAGTTGGTTTGGCTCAGCGGATAGAGTGTGGGCATGCGGACTGAAGAGTCCCGGGTTTCTTTCTGATCAAGGGCACATGACCGGGTTGTAGGCTCGATCCCCAGTGGTGGGCAGCTGATCAATGATTCTCTCTCATCACTGATCTTTCTCTCTCTCTCCCTTTCCCTTCCTCTCTGAAATCAATAAAAAAATATATTTTTTAAAAAGTATGCTACAAATGATACCATCAAAGAGATGAAAAGATAACCCAAAGAATGGGAGAAAATATTTGCAAATAAAAAGTCTCATATAGGACTTGTATCCAGAATATATAATGAGCTCATAATAAGAAGACTGCAATTTTTTTTAAATAGGCAAAGGATTTGAATAGATATTTCTTCAAAGAAGATGAATAAATTGGTCAACATGAAAAGATACTCAACATTATTAGTCATTAGGGAAATAAAATCAAAATCATAGTGAGACACCACTTCACATCCATGAGGATAGCCATAATCAGGAAGACAGACAATAACAAGTGTTGTTGAGGATGTAGAGAAATTGGAACCCTCCTACATTGCTGGTGGGGATATAAAATGGTGCAGCCACTATGGCCTAAAGTTCGGTAGTTTCTAAAACTTGAATATACAATAACCACATGAACCAGCAATTTCACTCCTTAGTATACACCAAACATAATTTAAAAAATACAGGGTGTCCCAAAATTCACGCAAGATGTAATTTTGATAGTAAACACAGGTTTATAATTAAAAATTGTAAATTTTTTATTGATTCATAAAGTATATAGTATAGGGTTATGTATGGAATAGCATATCGGGTAAATGGCCTCCATGGCTTTGCTGGCACATACACACTCTTTTGTTGAAATTTTCCATGACCGTTTTGCATAAATGTGGCTGAATTTTGATGAGGCTCATTTTCATCTTGATGGAGTGGTTAATCGACAAAATTGTCGCATTTGGAGTTCAGAAAATCCACGAGTGATTGTTGAGAAACAAATGCATCCACAATGTGTCACTGTTTGGTACAGATTTTGGGCTGGAGGCATCATCGGACTATTCTTCTTCGAAAATGCGGCTGCTCAGTCACTTACAAAAGAGTGTGTATGTGCCAGCAAAGCTGTGGAGGCCATTTACCCGATATGCTATTCCATACATAACCCTATACTGTATACTTTATGAATCAATAAAAAATTTGCAATTTTTAATTATAAACCTGTGTTTACTATCAAAATTACTTCTTGAGTGAATTTTGGGACACCCTTTACATTCACACAAAAAATTGTGCAAGAATGTTCAGAGCTAACATTAATAACTAAAGGCCTGGTGCACAAAAATTTGTGCACTTGGGAGGGGTCCCTCAGCCCAGCCTATGCTCTCTTGCAGTCTGGGACCCCTTGGAGGATGTCCACCTGCTGGCTTAGGCCTGCTCCCTGGGGGATCAGGCCCAAGCTGGCAGTCAGACATCCCTCTGGCAGCCCGGCAGCCCTCGGGGGATGTCCACTTG
>NW_006300030.1:1081960-1084074 GCF_000327345.1 Myotis davidii | reverse complement strand
ACACCCCCTTTGGGGTGGGGGATCACAACTGGGTTGCCTGGCCAGTCTGGGTGAGGGGCTTAGGGCCATTTTCAGGCTGGCCAAGCCCCCTGGCGACAGAAGCTCCCAGCCTCTTCTTTTTTTCTTTTTTCTTTTCTTTTTTTTTGTTCTGGGATTTATTTAACTTCTATAATTGAAACTTTGTAGCCGTGAGAGGAGCTCAGAGCAGGCCAGGGCGGGAGGGAGAGAAGCTTGGCTTCCTCCATCACCAGGAGCAACCCACTCCTGCTCGCTCCAGCTCCGTGGCCACAACTGGCTGAAAGCAGGTATCTGCGGTTTATTTATCTTCTATAATTGAAACTTTGTTGCTTTGAGTGGAGCTCAGAGCCACTGCGGCAGCTGGGAAGCTTGGCTGCCTCCATCATTGGGGCAACCAAGTCTCCTGCTCGCTCCAGCTCCAGGGCTGCCAACTGCCATCTTGATTGGGTTAATTTGCATATAGTTGCTCTGATTGGCTGGTGGGCATGGCTGAAGACATAGCGAAGGTATGGTCAATTTGCATATTTGTATTTTATTAGTGTAGATAGGCACAAAGTGGGAACAACAAAAATGTTCATCAATTGATGAATACACAAAATGTTGTCTAGTCATACAATGGAATATTATTTGGCAACAAAAAGAAATGAAAAACCAATACATGCTATATCATAGTTAAACTTTGAAAACATTACCAGAAGGCAATCACGAAAGACCACGTATTTTATGATTCTAATTATATGAAATGTCCATAATAGGTAAATCCTCAAAGAGAAAGATTACTGAGAGGAATGAGCACTAATGGCTACTGATTTTCTTATTTGGGGAAAAAACCTTCTAAAATTACAAAGTGCTAATGGTTATATAACTGTAAATATCCTAAAAATCATTGAAATGTACACTTTAAAGAAATGAATTCGATGGTATCTTAAGGCTATCTCAAAAAAGCTGTTAAAACAGCAACGTATGTAAATTCTTTGGTTAATCTCTCTACCCTTCAGTCCCCTACCACCCACCTACCCTGAGATTTGTCAGTCTATTCCAGTAGTTCCCAAACTTATTTGGCCTACCGCCCCCTTACAAGAAAAAATATTACTCAGTGCCCCCTGGAAATTAATTTTTTTAAAATTTTAATAGCAATTAAACAGAAAAATATATGTATTAATGTTTCTATCTTTTTCATAAAATATAGTAAAGAAAGGTGTAAATTAGAAACATTGAAGTTTGAAATTATGAAACTATTTATTGAACTCAGAATAGAAAGGTAATACAAAAAAAGTTAAAACAAATGAATCTGTGGCCACCACCGCCCCCCTGGATCGCTTTTTTTTCTGTTTTGTTCATCAGTTTATTTTGGTCATTGGATTCCACATAAGAGTGAGATCATGTGACACTTGTTTTTCTCTGACTGGCTTATTTCGCTTAGCATAATGCTTTCCAGGTCCCCCCTTGCTGTCTCAAAGGGTAAGAGATCCTTCTTTTTTACAGCTGCATAGTATTTCGTGGTGTAAATGTACACAGCTTTTTTATCCATTCATCTACTGATGGGCACCTGGGCTGTTTCCAGATCTTAGCTATTATAAATAGCACTGCTATGGACATAGGAGTGCATACATTCTTTCTGACTGGTGTTTCAGCATATATATGCTTCTATGCATAACCCAAGGACACAGGCTATAGTGTGGTAAACATCTAGAGGGGGGGGAGTGTGGAGGGGGTCAAGGGGGACAAAAAGGGACATCTGCAATACTTTCAACAATAAAGATAAATTTAAAAGACTTATAATTTTAAAAAAAAAGCAGCGTATGCATATTTCAAGCTGCCTATTTCCTACCTTCCTTTGGCTTCTTTCAGTGCCTTTTCAAGCCTTTCCACCTTCTGGGTCCCTTCCCTTAGGCAAAGTAGGAGCTGGCGCACAGTTAATTCCTCAGATTCCAAACAACTCCTGGCACCTTCTGCAGATCTGCTCCTACATCAAGGCAGTATAGAGTTAGAAAACAAAAATGTCAGAGTCTAAGAATATAACTGGAACAAACTTAAAGGAACTGCTTTCCAGAATACGCTCCAGCTAACTCTCATTTACTGACAAGCAGCACTGG
>NW_006300030.1:1080989-1081837 GCF_000327345.1 Myotis davidii | reverse complement strand
TGCCTTACACTGCACATGCTCACAGCAGCAGACCACAGGACCCACACAAACAGCGGAGCAGGGGTAGTCCTGGTTTCCAGTGCCCAGCTTTCCTAGAAAACTAATCTCAAGAGAACCACAGTCAAAGTACACAGCACAGCCCTAACTGGTTTGGCTCAGTGGATAGAGCGTCAGCCTGCGGACTCAAGGGTCCCAGGTTCAATTCCGGTCAAGGGCATGTACCTTGGTTGTGGGCACATACCCAGTAGGGAGTGTGCAGGAGGCAGCTGATCAATGCTTCTCTCTCATCGATGTTTCTAACTCTCTATCTCTCTCCCTTCCTCTCTG
Source organism: Myotis davidii (assembly GCF_000327345.1). NCBI lineage: Eukaryota > Metazoa > Chordata > Mammalia > Chiroptera > Vespertilionidae > Myotis > Myotis davidii. Next base: position 1,081,510 of record NW_006300030.1, on the reverse strand, counting down.
TGAAAAATCAATAAAATATATATATTTTTAAAAAGTACACACACACATGCTGCTGGTGGTGACGTGCAGGCCATCGGCCTTTCTCCACCTTGACAAAAGCATCACATTCTCGAGTCAAGAAAAAATTCAAATAATTAGAGCATTGGTATGTCAAATATTTTTCTTGATTTCAAAATGTGATTAAATCTAGAGACAGTTCAATGACAAGCAAACAAAACCATGACCATCACTACAACAACAAAACATTCCAGATGACTAAACTGATGCTAATGGCAGCTACTCTTTCAGTAATCTACTCAAATTCACCCATCTAATAAACAGCCAGGAGTAAATTCTGGTTCCCAACTCTGCTGGGAGCCGGTCCATCCTTGCTGTTTCAAGGGCATACTGTTCTTAATATATTTGCTCACCTTCTTGGCACTATGTGTTTTAACCAAAGTCACCTCTCCGAGAAAGGTTGTTTCCCCAGGTAGAGATTTTCCCCTGAAGTTAGGGAGGGAATAAAAGCCCTTCACTAAGTG
>NW_006300030.1:1053696-1078981 GCF_000327345.1 Myotis davidii | reverse complement strand
ATGGACACAGAACCTGGAGATCCTAACCAGAGCTTCGCTGGAGATCCTGACCAGAACTTGGCTAGAGATCCTGGCTAGGCTGCTGATCAACTGAACGCTGTCTCCGTGTCATTCCTTCTTCGCCCACTCCGTCCACACCTTTGGGGACCCTGGACCTGCTGGGGTTGGACCCCAGCACAACTCCTAAACTCAAACAGCAAACCTAGAAATCACTACCTGATTCCTTAATATAGTCTCAAACAGGATAAAGAAGCTGCAATAGAAAACAGCTCTGTGGCTTGAAAGAGGAAGTGGTCTGTGCCCATGGATCTAAACGAGAAGGAAGTGGCTTAGAAATTTCAAACAGGGCTTCCTTCCTTCCCTCCATTTCCAGTAAAGTCTTCTGATATTAAAAAAAAGTAATATAGAGAAAAACTGAGGAATTTCTAACTAAAAATGGGAATAACTTTCATTTATGCCAATTGCTCTGCTTGAAGGAAGGGTATTAGCTAATACTTATTTTCTTCCTTATACTAGGGCTTAGGAGCATAACAGAAACAACAATAACCCATTTTCATGTTTTATAAATACATTCATCAAGTTATAGAAAAAATATATTAAAAGTCTAGGAGGTGGGGAACGGGGTCATCTGTAAAACCCTCTACAATAAAGATAAATAATTCCTTTTTAAGTCTACGAGGGAAGAGATCCTTAGAGAAACTTTCAGATAACTGTCTGTTTCTTGTAGACTAATACAGTAATAACCGGCGTATAGAGGATGAGCCAAAAGCCTGCTCTGGGGAGTGCTACATGCAAGTCTCAGGGGCCCAGTCTTTCTACTATCCCCTCAAAGTCCCCCCATCAATTACAAGGTCTACTTCCTAATAAGTACTTAGGAGTCTTGACTTGAGACTCCACAGGTAAAATACCTGGGCACTTTCAAAAAACACCCAGAGACTCTGCGCAGTGACAGTCATTGCTATGGAAGATTACCCATTAGTATCAGTCACTGTGGCTTGTACTCTGGAATGAACAGGGCATAGGAAATGGAAATATCCCACTTATCAGGCTGGGCAGCCTGGTCCAGCTCAAACTGTGCTGTATGCAAATTAGGAAGCAGAGGTCTTTCACTTTTATCTGAAGGAGAAGAAACACCTTGAGGGTGAGGGTTAGTCAGCCTGAAAAGGCATCAAACATTGTTCTTATTCTCTGCCAGTTGTAGCTACAACATTAAACAGCATTTTAACTCAACATTCTTGAGAGGTCCTGGTATAAATGAAAAATAAGTGACTTTTTCAGCCCATGTTTGACCTCTCAGTGGGGACCTGGAAGTGACAAGACTGTCCGGTAAGCCTGTCCAACAGCCCTAGTCTTTCTTCACATACGTGTCAATGGAGTCAATTCTCATGGGCCCAAGACTCGTCTTGATTTCTTTCACTGCCACATCTGCTTCTCCTTCCTGTAGAATCAGAAATGAAAGGGATATAATACGTCTACAAGACAAATGTTATCAAAAGATGAAAAGGCAAAAAAAGAAAAAGTCAAAAGATCAAGAATTTTGATGACATTCAACCTAAGGAGCCTACCAAATATTTAAATGTGAGATGTTTAAATACGGTCACTCAAATGGAATGGAAATGTACCCTTCCCTCACCCCACATGCACTGTCAGGATTATAAATATCTGGATGAAGGTTGGTCTCCTCTCATTCAGCACAGTCAATCTGACCCCATAACATGAAAGCTTATCTCCTGCTCTCTTTGGCAGTTCCCTTCTTTCCTAGGTTAAGGTCACACGGAGCTAGTGACAACTACTCCACACACCTTTCCTGTACAGTCCTTCAAAACGCAAAATGCTAGAATTTCCTGAAGCAAAGTTGAAAAATAGGCAGTTTTCTGTGAACAAGGCTCACAGAACACAAAATCAGCTCCTATTAGAAACCTTATGCATCTTGAGCCATTTAAGAAACCAGAGGATTAAGACGACTTCAATGACTTGAAGGACAATTCTATTCTAATGAGGTAGCAGGATAATCTTCCAAAAATGCACAAAGATGTTCCGGATAGTTCTGAATGTGTGCATTCTTCCTAAATTTTGGGCAGTGCTATCCAGTTCACAGAAGCAAAGCCAAGAAAAACAGGTTTACACTAAAAATAACTGTCACTCATCAGTGAGGGAACATACCATGCTCACCACGCGCCCTGGAGGCAGGAGCCCTTTGGAAACTTCTGATAGGCCCTTAGAGCTTCCTGGATGTTATCAGTTATTTGCAGAAGGTTAATGCTCTTCGATCAAACTTGTGTTTCCTAATCTTTACTCACTTGCAGAAAGAATGTTCGGGCAAAGTGTGCTTTCAAATGGTATTTTAATTTTCTTAATTTCAGCCACTTTTAATGCATCTAAGATTTACTAGGGGACATGGATAACAAAGTTATTAAGAGCCATTCTCCAACTCTCAATCTTTAGTGCAGCAAATGAATCAGGGAGTAAAGGAAGTCATCCTCTAATATTTCAGACACATCAGTAGTTTAGCTTTTTGCAAACTGCCCCTCCAACTCCTTCATCTGTCCCCTCATCTTCAAGGTACATTTTTCTCTTGCAGAGACACAATCTCTTTTTCTTTATCAGACATGCACTTTGACAAAGCTAAAATGACAGTGTGTATGACAGAGGATTGGACCGTCACATGTTTTTCCCCTCTTCTCACTCTTTTTTAGTAGCAAGGAAGTCCTTTGTGGTTCATCCACGATTTTAGTAGGACTGCCACACACCCAGACACAGCCACGATGGGTGCTGCACACATGCTAGGACATTTTGGTGGCACATAAATGGGAGTTAGAGAGCATCAGCTTCAAACTCTGTTCTCAGGTTCCCGAGTAGCTGCTGTTAGAGAAGCTGAGATAGTCCCTCCCTCTACAACCAGCAGAGCTCTGCTCCTTTTCTTCACTTATTTTTAACAAACCATGGTTCCTCACAAGACCTTGTTTGAAAAGAGGGTTCTAATATTAAAAAATGTTTTAAAAACATTTACTGCATCTGATCATGATTCTGCTCACCTAAGTGAAATGCTGAACACAGCTTTGAGAACGATCTGGTCTGAACACGATTATGCTTTTCTTTTGCCTTTTAGGTCAGTCACATAAATGTCAGATTTGTCAGGATGAAAAAAAGGACTAGCTATTTTGTCATAAAAGGTAACAGATGTTTTTCCATTTCAGCTATGATAACCCTCACAAGCATTGTGTTATACTTAAAAAACAAGAGCCAATTTACCTTTACTACTGAAATGTCCCCACTAAGTAGCTTCCCTGTGTTGAGAAAGAAATGGTGGTATTTGTATCAATTGCCTAGGTGAGGTTTTGGAATTTGCTTAACACAAAACTAAAATACTTACAGCCATCCTTATTTCAACAAAGGAGTCTTCGGAGGGACCTCCGGAGCTCAGCTTGAGTTGTAATTCAGACACAATGCCCAGCAGATCTGCCTTTTCAGCTTGAAGTCGTGACACTTGGGTCTTCAGTTGTCCCATTTCCTGTTCTGCTTCTGCCTCGGGGATCTGGGGGTTCGCAGTTGGTTCCTGGAAATGACCAAGAGGAAAGCACATTAATGAATTAAACTAAGGCCCCAGCATCAAACTCCAGTGCCCCATGCCCACTGACAAGGCAGTTTCTCAACAACTTGATCCCCTGTGCTTTACAGTAAAAATTCTCATGTTTCCTTGGCAATTTATTTTGACATAACATTTAAAATAAACATTTTAATATTATTTTATTGTATTCAAATAATAAAAAAAAATTTTAAACCTCATGACAAAAAAGACATGCTTCCTCAGCATGCTGGAATAATCTGATATCATAACAACCAACTACAATGGAGACTTGACTTGGGGTGGTGAACACACAATATAGTGTACATATGATGTGTTGTAGACTTGTGCACCTAAAACCTGTATAATTTTGTTAACCCAAATAAATTCAATAAAATGACAGTGTTTCTGAAGTAACTTTTTAATGCTTTATTTTTATTATTTTTAAATCAATTTTAGAGGAAGGGAGAGGGAGAGAAAGAAGGGGGCTGGAGGGGGGGGGGAGAGAGCGATGAAAGAGAAAGAGTGATCGCCCTGACTGGGGATCTAACCTAGAACCTGGGCATATGCCCTGACCAGAAATGGAAACCACCACCTTTTGGTGTAGAGGATGATGCTCCAATCAACCAAGCTACCCACCAGGCCGCTTTTGCAGTAAGTTAAAAAAAAAATTAAATAACAACCAAACTTTGTCATGGCAGAATTGTAAGTTATAGTCCCAAAATACTAGAAAGTAAGGACAAAAAGCTACCACAATTCAACCTCTTGCCCCCCCACTCCCCGCATACACAAATGTATACCCATCATCACTCTCCCCATACCTGTCATGTCTACTCAGAAGGCAAAGCACCAAGGATATCACCTGATACAGTACTGGCAAAACACAATGAAAGGTTCAAAATTCTCCCAGGAATGTAGTCTGGGTACTATAAAACCTTGTGCTGTTTTAAGCTTGTTAAACATTAAGTCCGGTGAGAAATAAGCAAACTGACCATTCAGAGGCTGGTAACAAAATGGAAAAAAAAATTTCAGCCCCTATAAACATTAATAATAAAGGTTAATATTTCACTAATGTTAAGTACATGTTGTGTTCCTGCTGTTGCAATTACTGAATATGACAGTCAGAAGAGCAAGACCCTGTTTAGCTGCGGTGTTTTGCTTGGCGCACTCTGCTAATCAGTGCATGTGTTGGCCTCAGTTTTCTTGAGTTAGAAAGAAAGACAGTACCCCATGGTCTCTGTGGCCTCTTCCAGCTGTGACCTTCTCGTCCTCTCGGATTTCCTCCTCAGGAAACCTTCACTGCTCTTGCACCACCAGAAATGCATGCACTTGTGATTATCAGAGGACGCAACACATTAGAAAATTGACCCCTACACACAAACACATTTACCCTCTGTGACATTTCCTAAGGAGTGGCAAACAGGTCCAAAGGCTAGCAGTGGAACCAAAAAGTGTCAGAAGGGCATGTGCCTGGATCATAAGCCAGCTTGTTTATGAAATATTAAAAAGTGTAGCAGGGAAGTGTCCCTCCACCATCAAGATCATGCTCTTCTTCATTTGCAGCAGTCTCTTGCCAGGAATCTACCACAAGCCTTAGAGAAAAGCAACTCATTGTGAAACAAAGTCAGGTGGACAAAGAAAGGCTCCAAGCTTATGCTACCTCTCAGTAATGACTCACACTGTGGAAACATACATGTAAAAGAATGAAAACATACAAGGAAAGACACTGCTCAGCCTGGAATTAGGAAGTAAGCAGGTGAGGGCAAGACTATGCCCCATAAGAATCTTTACATTTATCTACCCGACCTCTCGGGGGACATTTGATGGAATGGACTTTTAAAAACTACCTTGGCATAGCCCTAGCTGGTTTGGCTCAGTGGATAAAGCATTGATCCTCAAACTGAAGGGTCCTGGGTTCGATTCTGGTCAGGGTGCGTGCCCTTTAAAGCAACCAATTGCTGCGTCTCTCTCACATCGATGTTCCTCTCTCTGTCTCTCCTCTTCCCTTCCACTCTCTCTAAAAATCAATGGAAAAATAACCTCAGGTAAGGATTAACAAAAAACAAAACAAAAACACTACCTTGGCAGAAAGGTAAGAAAGTTTTATTTTATTATTTTAAAGAAGCCTTTAGAGCTTTATTTGAATTTTCTGTCTCCTTATGAAAGTATGTTCCTGGGAAGAGAGTTTTAAACAAGTGTCTGAGGACCAGTGATATGAGGCCATGACACTAGAATCTCGGACTGTCAGGTTAATTGTCTTTTTGCACACTTGTGAGCATCTCTTAATTATCCTTGGGAAATTATGAATCTATTTATTTGCCCATAAACACCTTGTAGGATAACACTTTAAGTTCCTCTCCATTTTAACACTGGGAGTCTTTTCCCTGCCTTCGTGGAACAGAACTCTTATGGTTTATTTTCCCAAATCTCAATCCCTACTCCACTATTTGTTACACTGCCATTACTTTTGAGCACTTACCGTTGACCTAGTGGGACACAGCAACTTCCGGTCTCTGTATTTGTGTAATGTCTCTATCCTACTGTCCTGGCAATGTGTGCAGGTTGTTATGCCATTTTATAATCCAAGAAGAAAAGTCTAGCTAATAACCTTTGCCTAGTAATCTGTAATTAAGAGTTAAAAAGTACTCCTTAGAAAAACTAATGTATAGTAATTCAGTGAAATTGGACAGACCATTAATGCCTCAGCCTCACCCTGATGATCAGAAGGCAGCTCTCTAAAGGAAATTCCAGCTCCCTGGCCTGGAATGGCACAGAGGCATGAGAAGCCCTGATGGCTGGGGGGCATTTCCTGTAGAAACAGTGGCAAAGATGGGTCAGCATGAATGAGAGAAGTCCAAGGCCTTAAAACAGCAGTTCTCAACCTGTGGGTCGCAACCCCTTTGGCAGTTGAACGACCCTTTCACAGGGGTTGCCTAAGACCATCCTGCATATCAGATATTTACATTACGATTCATAACAGTAGCAACATTGCAGTTATGAAGTAGCAACGAAAATAACTTTATGGTTGGGTCACAACATGAGGAACTGTATTTAAAGGGCCAGAAGGTTGAGAACCACTGCCTTAAAACCTTTACTAAGTCAGGAAGATGAGCGCCTAAATTTAAAAAATCATCTCAAATGACCCATGAAACAAAAATTAAGGAAGAGGCAAGGAGACAGGTGTGGGCCTGGGAGGCACAGTTTGGGGGAGAAAGCTGATGAGCAAGAGTCTTAAAGAGCTTTAAGTGTCTCTTTGTCCCAAACTTCCAAGTGCTTTGTCTCAAGGACTCATTTCTGAGTCCTGCTTGTAGCTCACTTCAACTTATCATCTGCATTGAAAGAAGCTGTCTAGAGCTTTAGATTCTGATCTCAACTTTTTCTAAAACCTACAGGCAAACTACTTCAGGTAGACAAACTGCTTCTGGAAGCTTCCTTTTTGGTTTCAATGTGATAGGCACCAATGGCTAAAGCCAACTGTTAGCTCACATCCCAGAAGGCAAGGGATATATATGTAAGGTATTTCATTCCAGAGAACAGAAAATTACTCAGGTATTCCAGGTGATCATTTCTTCAGAGTACTGTACCTCAAAAATATTTGGACAATGAGAGATTTCCCCAAGAAAAGTGACTTAATGCTCTTGGAACTGTAAGACACATTGGAGCATCAGAAGTGATAAACCCTGTCAACAGTGAAACGTTTCCAATACAAATATAAATGTATTAAAGCTGAATGTTTTCATTGTCCCATGAGCATGAGTTGATGAGTAGGTCATTGATATAAACTATGATCTTGTTCTAAAAAACTTTTCATTCGTTAGATTATTCAATATCATCCCTTTTTCATTATTTTCTTTCCATTGTATTTATCTGTATTCTTTACTCATCTAAGAAATTACAGATCAACAAAGTTCAAAGTATAGTCTCAAGAAAAATCACTGGTATCCAGGATTACATCTCCTTCAATTAACCCAGGGCTCCATCTTCCAAAGGGTTATTAAGTTGCAGGTTTGGACAGTAGATAGCCACCAAAACAAATAATACACAGTGAGCGTTAGCGTATGGGCAGAGGCTTCATATGTATTCTGATTTATTTTTTTCACTAACATCTTTGACACCCAGTCTTGGTTGTGAGCACATTTCCTAGATTATTTGGGTCAATGAAACATGGCAACCTTATATAATCTCCTATCACAACACGACATTTGTCAAACCATTTTTCAGAAATAAATGTAAAACTTAAAGCAAAGTTTTAGACTGAGAGAAAGGGCAAGGTCAATAAGTAAAAATTCTGAGTTATAATAAATTTTATTTTATTATTTATGTATGTATGTATGTATGTATACTCACCTGAGGGTATGTATGTATGTATGTATGTATACTCACCTGAGGGTATTTTTCAATTGATTTTTAGAGAGAGTGGAAAAGAGAGGGAAAGACCCATGAGTATATCAATGTGAAAGAAATATCAATGTGAGAGAAACATCAATTGGTTGCCACCTACATGCGCCCCAACCAGGGCTGGGGAGGAGCCTGCAACTGAGGTACGAGCCCTTGACCGGAATCCAACCTGGGACCCTTTGACCACAGTCCTACGCTCCACCCACTGAGCCAAACTGGTTAGGACAGTAAATTTTAAAAAGGTAATTTTTTATCAAAGATATACATCAAAAACTAACACTTGCACGGTTCTAAGCAGAGGTCCTTCTGCTCTGTCTATAATGAATACAAAATAGTGATTTATAACCTCAACATTCTTCTGATTAAAATCATTCCGGTCAAAGCTTTACAAATTTCTTTCTCCCAACAAGAGATTATTCATGACCCTTAAAATCACAACCAATCTTCTCAGCAAGAACATTTCTTTCAAGATAATGCAAAACACCCATCAAATCCCATAAAAGGGTTTGATCTAGAAGTCTAGACAAATAAGATTCCACTACAAATATTAATAAAATAAAATCACAACTAATTTGTCTGCTCACCTCTAATGACCTTTCTGTTTTCCCTTTTAGTTTTCCAAGTTCTTCCTTTAATTTTTCATTTTCATGACTCACAGCCATTAGACGCTCTTTGGCTTCTTTGCTCTGGATCTCAAAAAAATGGCGTTCCTCCTTCTGCTTCTCTGTCCAGGCTGAGAGCTCCTGAAATCGCCCTTTCATTGCTTGGTTATTTAGCTTCATGGCTTCTGTATGGGGTTCAGAGTAAGGGGTCACACAACAAGGGGGTCACACAAACTGGACTTAACGAATCAAACCGCCCCTCAAGCCACTTCAACCTGAGGCTCTGAATTGAAAGATGCCATGCTGGGTCTGGGCCCAAGGGTCAGTCAGAAGAAAGACTGTGGCAAGATGAGTGGTTTTTGCTTCTGGACAGGACTAGCAGGTCTAATGTCTCCAAAGTCTCAATAAAGTAAGATTGACCTGGGTGTCTCCATATAGCACAAGTACCTGTGAATAACTAACTAGGCGGACAAACATCTGTGACTCTTAAATTCGAACACTGGACCTGCCAAAAGCCATGGCTCAATATTAGAATCCTTCCTCTTAACAAGGCAGTATTTAGGACCAACTGAAACAATAGCAGCTTTTCTTTCTTTTTCCTTTTAATTGGGATAAATGTCTTTATGCCATTTCCCTGAGATTAAAAAAAATTACGTTTTATTCTGACCTGTACCCAAAGGTAAATAATGAAAACTGTTTTAGCCTTACTAAAAGCTAAGTGCTGTACTCTTCCTGCCCCCAGGGATTCAGACAGAGAATAGGGAGCTCACCTACAAGCCTTATTACAAAGGGATTAGGTTCGGGAAGGCCTGGGATGAACGGAGACACACAGGGGCCAGGTGCCAGGTGCTGCTCACCTTTCAGCTGATGGTTCTCAGTCAGGAGTTCTTTCATTTGCTGCAGCAGCTCCTCAGGAGTAAGCATGTTCAGGTTTGGGTGAGGCAGATTGGGGGGCCCATTTCCTGTGGCTTCATTGGGGCTGTCCCCCATTTCAGTCAGGCAGTTAAGTGGTTGGTAGGACATGGCAGCAGTTCCTATGAAAAAGTTACAAACTGAAAAATAGCTGGCCCCCCTCTGCAAGGGGTCCCCAAGAGTCCCCCAAATCCATTAGCAATTGCTAATAAATACCCCAAGAGTTGCCTACTTTCTCTCCAAATATAATTGAACATTTATGATTCTACCTTTTAAACAAAAAAGGTATATCCTAGCTTCAGTGTGTATGTGTATGTCTGTGTATATGGGTGTGCAGAGGGGTGGAGTGAGGAGCTGGAATATGGAGGAGGAAGAGAGGGCATATCATGATGATCAGGTATCCTAACACAAGTCATTCAAGAGGGTTTCCATATATATATTTGTGTACATGTGCAAAGTATCATTAAATTGATTTTCCCATGCAAATCTTTAAACTCAGATCTCCATATTTGGGGTGAATTATATCTCAATAAAGTTGCTCATAATCTTCATATTTTAGGCTAAGAAGAAAGGGGAACTAACATATTTTGGATGCTTAATCACTGTGCCACATGTCAGTTTCTAATCCTCATTGAAACTCAACATACATCTCTTTCACAGGGGAAGCTGGGTTCACTGAGGTGTCATAGCTCACCCAAGGTCACTAAATAAGAGGCGCAACCAAATACAAACGGTGATTCCAGACCAAGACCTGTAATATGATAAAGGAATGACTGAATATTTAGGCTTCAATATTCGATAATTTTGCAAAGCCCACTAAAAAGACTAGAAAATCCTGCCTAATTATTGCATATTCTGAGGATGTCTGAATACCACTTTATTTTGTAGAGGGGTCAAAGTGGATATAAGTAATAGAAAGTATATTGTAACTTTACTTCTGTATGGCCTACCACCTGGGCAAACATAGAAATCTCTTCTAATGACTGGCTACATGTTATAGGAAAACATTTTTTTTAAATATTTTATTGTTTTTTTACAGAAAGGAAGGGAGAGGGATAGAGAGTTAGAAACATCGATGAGAGAGAAACATCAATCAGCTGCCCCCTGCACACTCCCCACTGGGGATGTGCCCAAAACCAAGGTACATGTCCTTGACCGGAAGGGAACCTGGGAACTTTCAGTCTGCAAGCCGACACTCTATCTACTGAGCCAAACCGGTTAGGGCGGAAAACATTTTAAAAAAAAATATTTTTTTATTGATTTCAGAGAGAAGAAGGGAGAGGGAGATAGAAACATCAATGATGAGAGAGAATCATTGATTGGCTGCCTCAAGCACATCCAACACTGGGGATCAAGTCTGCAACCCAGGCACGTGCCCTGACTGGGAATTGAACCGTGACTTTCTGGTTCATAGGTCAACACTCAGCCACTGAGCCACACTGGCCAGGCTAGGCAAACGTTTTCTTTTTTCACACTTTATGAAGATGATAATAAGCCTTTTCATGAAGAACTGCAGAATCAGTGAATCAGTCACTGGAAGCTGAGGAGAGAGACATGCACTATCTGCTCTGTCACTATATCATAACATCTACGAGGACTCTCTCTGTGTCCATGTAATAAAATGCAGCTACACACCGACTGCAGGGCAGTGCTTCCCAATCCAATAGGAGGTGATACCTGGGCTCTCTGGAGGTCCCCTGGATCTGAGAGGCTGGCGACCTGCCTTTGGTCTGAAGGAACTTGTAGGTAATCAGAGATGGTGCTACCATTGATGGGACAGCAGGCCCCACAACACTGTCACCTTCGTGACTTCTCCCTAAGGCAGCTAGCACAAAGAAAGTCATTCTCATGGAATTCCTTAATTAGGATGGCAATTTCAGGAGGTAAAAAACACTAATAAAACATAATACTCAACTGTGAGCCTTTTGAAGGCATCTACGATTTACACATCCTAATTCATTTAGAAAAGAGGAATAATGCTGAAGTGTGCTCTCTCAGCATCGGGTGACTAGATGGACTGCTTTTGTTTTTCCAAATAAAATAATCTACATTATTTTGCATGAAATAATTTGGATAAAAATAATTTGAGTAACAGCAGTTTTTCTGGCTTTCTATAAAATTCACTTTTGCACAGAATGATGTTGGTGCTAACATTTCATAAAAATGGGCTTTTACTGCCTTGACCAGGTGACTCAGTAGGTTGGGCATTGTCCTGTGCACCAAAAGGTTGCTGGTTTGATTCCTGGTCAGGGCACATGCCTGGGTGGCAGGCTCGATCCCTAGCAGGGGTCATGCAGGAGGCAGCCAATTGATGTTTCCCTCACATAGATAGTTATTTATCTCCTTTCCCTTCCTCTCTTTCTAAAAATCAGTAAAAATATTTCAAATGTTTTTACTGATATTTTTTAGAGAGAGAGGAAGGGAGAGGGAGACAGAGAGAAACATTGATGTGAGAGAGAAACATCCTATATGCATCCTGACTCAGGACGAACTTACAACCTGGGCATGTGCCCTGACTGAGAATTGACTGGCAACCTTTCAGTGCATGGGATGATGCTCAACCAACTGAGCCACACCAGTCAGGGCAATAAAAAAAATATATTTTTAAAGTGTCTAAGCAGATATCTGTAGATTGGTTTGGTTTCACTGTATTATATGCACACATTTCTTCTTAATGTTTTTTTCCAAAAGAGGGTTAAGAGGAAAAAAAAGAGAGGAGGGGAGGGGAGGGGAGGGGGGAGGGGAGGGGAGGGGAGAGGAGGAGAGAGGAGGGGAGGGGAGAAAAGACAGGAGAAAGGAGGCGAGAGAAGGAGGGCAGGGGGGAGGGGAAGAAAGATTTTCCTTTGAAAATTGGGTAGATATTTTCCTCCTTTCCTTGCCTTTGTACCTTTACCAAGCTTTCAGACATAACCATAATACAGTTAAAGTGGTTCTAGTTGTTAACACGGATGCTTCTCACTTTTTCAGGTTGCCCAGATTTTATAAGGACACCAGGAAAAAAGGCAGGGTTATACTGAGACAGTAGTAAAAATACCAGGTGCCACTAACCAGATGTGTGACCTTTAGAAGTCACCTGGCCTCTTGCTATGGTTTATCAACTTGTCTAGCAAATGATAATCATTACAGTTGGTTTCAGCTCAAAAAGTATTCTTAAGCATCTAGCAAGATCACAGTTCAACCAACACCGTTCAGCACACCCTAACACTTTCACGGCTGTGATACCCCCTCTCACTAATCCTATATAATAAAAGCAGAGTATGCAAATTGTCCCCTCGACCAGGAGTTGTCCAGGAGTTCAACCAGGGGGCGGGGCCGGCCACGGGAAGGGAGGGAGGCCCTGGCTGGCAGTGGTGGTGGTGGTGGTGGCGGCAGCGGCAATGGCGGCAGGCAACTGGGGGAAGGGAGGGAATACCTGGCTGGCAGCCAGCAGATGCTAGGGACCCTACCAGTGCACGAAATTCATGCACTGGGCCTCTGGTAATATATGTGCCTGTCCTAGTTAAACTTTTCATTACCCAGCATTGTTAGGAAAATTTATTTGGTAATGCAAATGTCATAGTAAATGAAAAGTTAGTACATATGCTGAACATAAGCATGTAAAAACAAAAATTATAAGCATGTAAATTATTACCAAATTTTTACTAAAAGCAATTTAATCAGTTTTGGTGACTCAAAGGGCACTTATGGCTTTAGAATATTTGGAGGGCCTCATAAGGAGTTATCACAGTTCAGTGCATATGGGAACTGTCTATTGGTAGAGGACGCTGAATTCTCTGTTTTTAACATTACCTTGAGCTACTTTCAATTAAGCAAACATAGAGATACATTAGAAATCCTTGCACACACTTCAAAGGTTATGAAAATTTGAACTAAGCCATTTATTCCAAGGTTCTATCTAATAACAGAATTTTTCATAAAAAAACAACTAATCTGGATCTGAAATGTGTCATTTGTAAGCAAAGGTGATATTTAACTACAAAGAGGTGAATTAATTTAGCACAGGATTTGTCAAGATTCTGCCAATGAGAAAGAATGAGAACTAGCTGGAAGGTATAAGATCCAAAGCACAATCTCCTAGATTTAATTCCTAGATCTGCTATTTGAATTCCTGATTATATGTTTTTATCATTCTTAATTCCAGAAGTCAAGTCATTATAGCAATGACTTGACTTTGTAAGCATGAGCTTAAGTCTCATTCCTGAGTTGGCCTTAAAAATGATGCAGTCCAACTCCTTTATTCAGTGCAAGAATGTCTTGAAAAGGCTTGAATGATTTCAATAATAGAAAATATGAGCAACGACCTTAGCAGGCAACTGCTCATTATATTACAGGATAACTCTGATTGTCAGAAAGTCATTTTGAAATCTGCTTTATACTGACTTCTACCCACTGGACATTAGACCAACAGGCATATACAGAATAAGCCCAGGCCCTAACACTGGTGTGGCTGATTCTCCAGATTTGCTGATTAAGTATTCATAGGTTCAATCTCCTAGTGAATAAATTAGTTTTTTTCCTTTTTATTGAATTTATTGGGGTGACAATGGTTAACCAAATTACATAGATTTCAGGTGCACAATTTCACAAGACACCATCTGTATACTGTATTGTGTGTGTGTTCACTACCCCAAGTCAAGTCTCCGTCCATCACCATTTATCCCCCTATAACCTCCTCCACTTCCCTCTACACCTCCCCTCCTGCCTTGCGGAAATCACCACACTGTTATCCATATCCATGAGTTTTCTCTCTTTTTTTTCTTCTTTTGTGCTTATCCCCTACACCCCCAGTCTCTTCTCTATGAGTCTGTCATCAAGAGGATAAATTAGGTTTAAAGAGTAAAAATGTATTTGTTGATTGGAGACCATAGCTGGCTATGGGCAAATTCTGGTTTGGGTTCACAGGAGGCCGAGTAAGATTCCAAGATCACATCAACTAAACCCATCACCATCCTGGAAAAAGAAAAACTGCGTATCCTACTATGAGGGTAAGAAAAGCCTCACCTTTTGTAATAGAAATAGTATTCTGATTTTGTAGTTTGCTAACATACAGAAAATGGAAATAGATTTTACCTTATCATCCCAGGCAGGAACCTAGGAGTTATGATCGATTCTTCCCATTCCCTTTCCCCCCCGAGTCTAATATATTAATGCTATCACTTCCACCTTCTCTCCATCCCACCAGCTTAGCTTGGGCCCTTCTTGTCTTGTCTGGACTACAGCAACATTGCACTCCAAAGAGTACAGGATTTTTACCTATTTTGTCCACTGCTGTGTCCACCACACCTAGAACACAACTTGACATATTTGGGGATTCAACCAATAATTGCTGAATGAATTTTCATAGCCTCCTACAAGGTCTGACTCTCACCTCTTTTCATCGCAGCCTCATTTCCTCCATGGTTTCTTTTCTAGTACGAGCTCAGCTGACTGCTTAAAACCCTTCCCATACCAGACAGAGTTCCAGCCCCGGAGCAAGATAAATACAGCCTTTCAGGGACAATTCCCTGCACCCTTTTGCTTCTGTACCCTTGTATCTGTTCTGCTCTCTGCCTGAAATGCTGGCCCCCTTGTGCCCTGGCAAACACCCACTGGACAGTTCAATATTCAGCTCAAACAGATGTCCTATGTGAAAGCAACTGTTCTTTCCTTTGAGCACCCAATAGCACTTTGTGTATTCCATCTCTTTGGCCCTTTTCTGCAAAGCAAAGACGCTAGTCCATCTCTCTGTCAAACTTAAGCCAAGATCTCTATTTTATTCTTCCTAGAGACTGGCACACAGCAGGCTCTCAGTAAGTGTTTGTTGAAATAAAATGAAAATACAGTTTAACAAGGTATTTTCAAGTCTAACACCAGTAAAACACTTCCTGCTGTGTAGATGACAACCGGGCATTCTAGTATCACGAGTTTTTCTACAGTTCTATGGCACTCATTTCCAGATTTTTAAACTCAATTTTTTAAAAACTTACTTTGAAAATTGGTGCTGTTTTTTGTTTATATCACTACAAAGGTACCTGGATATCATTTCATAACACATATTCTATTATTCAATCTTCATACATATATCAAAGTGAAAACAATGAAAACTTATAATAAAACTTTTTTCCTTCATTTTGATATAGATTTTATTTTAAAGAAAACAAAGTTTAATTTATTTTCCTTTTCTTTGGATTTACTATTCTATAGATTCCAAAGAATATAACGAACAGTCCAAATCTCTATAAAATTCAGAGAAAAGCAGAGAAGAGAGTACCCATGTGCTAGTTCTACTTAAAGGGGGTGGGAGGGGGTTCCATGGGAAGATAATAGTGACAAATTCCTTTCAAGAATAAAGTTTGTTTTTTGGGGGGTTTCATTGGGTTCCATAGCATAAGATGCAATCTGAGGTCAATTACAAAAAAAGATACTACTTTTATAAAGTTATTCACAATACATAAAGAATAACTAAACTGGCCCTGTAGGAAAACAGATCGATCACCCCCAAAGACTCTAATGGTTGTCCTTTCTCTATGGGCTACATTTAAACTTCACTTGCCTAGTCCATTCCAGGGCAGACTCTGAGCTTGGCCTCTGCCCTGGCTCTCCCCAGTCCACTACAAACTGGGCACATCCTGGGGGGTCAGCCAGGGCCCCCAGGCAAAGAGCAAGGTGGCTCTTCTAAGTGCCACGTGCTCAGATCTGAGGCTTTTGATGCCCTAACACCACCTTACTGTCCTACAGTTTGGGTTTCCATTTCACCTTTAAACAGCTCGTGGCATACATTTCATACAACCATTTTCCTGGTGGAGGTAGCAAACCCAGATCTAGGTTTCACTTTCTCTTAGAGATGTTTACTGCCTCCAGCTTATACACTAAGACAGTAAAACCAATTCCTGTCTCATCAAATATTCTCTCTCATTCTCTCTCTCTCTCTCTCTCTCTAAGATTTGCGGTTTATGAAGATTCCTTCCAGCTGTTCGGTATCCCCCACCTTAGGGAGAGGTCACTTGTTCTTTAGTTTTCCTGGCCATCTCATAAAGCCAGAGTACATTTTAGCGTTTACGTCTTCCAAAGGTGTACCCTTAACCACTTCCCTTCTAATGAGGAACTGGCTGTTTAATCATTCCCAACCTGAGGGAGTCAACCTCTAAATGGTTCTCAACCTTCTGGCCCTTTAAATACAGTTCCTCATGTTGTGACCCAACCATAAAATTATTTTCTTTGCTACTTCATAACTGTAATGTTGCTACTGTTATGAATCGTAATGTAAATATCTGATATGCAGGGTGGTCTTAGGCGAGCCCTGTGAAAGGGTCGTTCGGCCCCCAAAGAGGTCGCGACCCACAGGTTGAGAACCGCTGCAACACCCTCCTGACCCGCAGACTAAGTCACCCGCAGTTCGCCAGGCCAGTAAAAGGTGTAAGGGCGCTGGGGACTGCCGCTCTGCTGCCCTTTCCCACCAGGCCAGGCTCCGCCAGGACCCGGAAACCTGCCCACCCGAGGGGCACCCCACCCCCTCTCCACCCACACCCCTGCTGGCGCAGGGCGGCAGGGAAGGGGCTGCGGGAAGAGCTTCCTGGGCAGAGGAGGAGTCGCCGCCCCGCCCAGCCCCTGTCCCCCTGCCCGCACCGGCGCCCGCGCTCTCGCCTCACTCCTCACGGCTTCCTCGGCATCGCGCCCGCTGGGGGAGGACTCCGGACGGGATGCAGACGCCGCCGGGGACCGGCAGCAGGGACTCGGGGAGCCTCGAGCAGTCGGGAACCTTTCCGACTCCGCCCAGCGGCGCTCAGCTGACTGCCGGCCGCGCGGGCCTCCAGTCTCCGCCGGGGAATTTCCAGGCCGTGCCCCTCCTCAAGCCCCGCCCCGGCCCTGGCGAAGACCCCGCCCCCCAGAGGCCCCGCCCAAATGTCCTGCCCCTCTTTTCACCGGGAACAGGCCTGCAGCGACCCATCCCCACAGCTCGCTCCGGGTTCAGGCGAGGACTCAGAGCCACCGCCTGCCTAGGTGTCAGTGTGACCGTGACGGATGAAGTGAATTAAAATAAATTATTAATTAAATCAAGCACGCGGACTCGGTCTTCCCCGAAGGGGGCCCTATGGAAGGCCAGATCCCATGGAAAGAGGGTGGTCCCAGGAATCTTTGGAAAGAGGCTTCAATCTCTGTTAAAAGTCTTACATTTGGATATAGTTAACTGAGCATGCGTGGCTTTCCATCCAATTTTGACCTTAAACTAGACCTTTAATTACAAACAAAAAGCTTGCACTTGCTGGGCACTTGCTCCTAGGGAGCAGGCCAACTTTGACACCGGTGTGCTTCAGCTGACCGAGGGAGAGGGGTTACTGGATTGACCTGGATTGCACCTGGGAAGCAGGAGCATGGATCTACTAGACCAGAGCAGGGAGGATGCCTCTGGATTAGACAGATTTAAAAGGGAGGAAACTAGAGGATGAGGAAGGAGGGGAAGTGCCCTAGTTTGCATCCTAAGCACCGAGAGCAGGGATGAATGAGCAAGGATGAGGACAGGGGCACAGAAGGCATCTGATCACTGTGTGTGTGTGTGTGTAGGTCTTGGCCAAGGTGGTGCAGCCTGTGCACCCGGCAGGCAACAATCTAAAACAAGACAAGAAAACAGAAATCAGGGCGGGTCCCAGGTGGTCCGGGAGAGAGAGTCTGAGAGCCTGTTTGTGCTGAAGACTAAGAAGGACATCTTACCAGGAAGAAATTGATTTATGAATGAAGGCGCTGCTGCTGCTGCTGCTGAAATCAGTGGGAATACGCAGCATGTAGTTGCATGTCCATGCTGTTCACTAGTTGGAAAGAAATGGAAGGCGGGGCTTTTGGGGTTGGATCCTAATGCAAATGAGAAAAGGCAGATTCCTTTTTCCTGGCATCCCCGTGGGATTCAGCTTCCTGCTATCTAGACTGCCTACTCCAGGGGAACTCCCCTTCACCCACCCTGAATTTAACCCAGGGTAGGGTGGCTTGCAAGTCTTAACTGCTCCCAGATCCAATTCCCGAGGGTCCCTCCTGGGCCTGTTAGAGGCGCCCCAGTGAGGCACACTCCACTGGGCTTCTTGCTATTTTAAACCATATTAAGGTGAGATAAAATGAGTATTAGAGAAGCTGGGGGATGGGGTGAGGTGGGGTGGAAGGTCATACAGAAGGATGCCAAAGCTGTAGAGGGGGAAGGTTGGAAGTGAGTTTCTGGTAGAGAAAGTGGTCAACGTAGTTTTCTCCTGAACAACTTGCTCCCAGCAGGGTGCCTCCAAATCCTTGAGGACCCCCCATCACTTCTTAGCTATGTGACCTTGGACAGATTACCTACCTACTCTTGCTGTACCTCATTCTCTATCTGTTAAATGAAAGCTATAATACAGATCTAAAATCTAAACAGTTTTGAGAACTAAAGCCTTTATGAATTCATTTGGAGACAAAACTTGACCTAAACTAATATAAACCTTATACAGTCTTTATATCTTGTGATTATTTGTTTCAGTGAAGGCACATTAATTAGTTTGTATGAGGGTGCTTCAGACCCTCTTGGGAAGTTAAGTTATATCAATTACATGCATGTGTTGCCTTGCTAAAATCCGAACAATTTTGAATCTGAGCTTGCTCCAAAGGCTTTAAATTAAAGGATATGGATCTACAGCACTTACTACCTAAAGTCATTGCGGGGATTAAAGGAACAATGTTACCAGCATAATAGCTAGTTATCAATATTAATAATAGGAAGAAAGCAAAGGGGAAGTCAGACATTATAAGCATGGCCATCTGGGCAGCTTCACCAGGAAGCTGTGAATTTACACCCCTCAGGGAAGCACAGGTCCATTCCCTGCAAACCACTGGGGGAAGAGAAATGGGAGCGTGCACAGTGACATCGTCAGGATGCACAGGGAAGATGTTGCTTGTCAGTCTTCCTGGGAACAAAGATCATTGCTTAGAAGGGTGGACCCCAATGCAAGCCCACGAAAATTTGGAAATACATAATCCTCAGACAGAAGAGTTTCCTCTCTTGTTCCTCTTGCTTCGCTCCTGCTTCCTTGCACTCGCTTGTTCCATGACCCATGCGAGCCTGCCATATGGCCCTAAGCTGCATGGCCCATGGCCATGTGGACCCCACACGCAATGGACTGCAGCTGGGAACACAAGCTAAGCCAGCCAGATGCTGGGCTGGCCTGTGCTTCGATATGGAATGAAAACTCTGGACACTGGCTTTAATCCTAGATCTGCTAAAGACAAAAATGGGACTTCTTCCATGGTGGGATGGAGGGAGAGAGGACCTTGAAACTCAGGGGTTTAATTCTACGGAAATAAAGCTTTCCGTGATACCTCATTGCCCTGTGGGGGCCTCTGGAAATTCTTGTTCCCACAGCACCCAAAGAGCTCCACTTCCACCAGCACAGGTGGGGGATGTGGAGGACACCCCACCAATAACAATAACATGTGTAAAACGCTCAGAACAATGCCTGGTGCATGGTGTTAGTTGCTAGTGTTGGCGCCAGCTCTATTTCTAGCCTGAATAGCCCATGGTAGTGCCTCCTTCTTCTCACACTTCTGTGAGTACGTGGACTCTAAGTGCAGCTAAGAAAACTGCAATTATAACATGCTTTTAGCTGTCCACCCATGTGGTTTTGTGGTAGTTGAATACAAAGCAGTGTGGTAGAGTATTTGGTGAGATACTTGTTTCACGATCTCTGTGCTCCTCCCCACTCCCTAACTCCCTCTGTTTGGAGAGAGCAGATCAAAAACATTTGCAGGATTCTTGGGAGACCAACCTTTCTTCTAGTCTTTAGAGAGAGCCCATCCTTACTAAAGAAATTATCTATCCCAATTGTCCTGGGGGAAGAGAGGAGAGAGGCAGGATGAGATGGGGGGCTTTCACAACAGTGGGAGGGACAAGGGACTCCTCCAGAATGGAAGGGTTAGGGGTTGGTGGTCTCCAGAGCATCAGGGACTCAAGCCTCAGCCCCGATAGCACCAGGACTCATGGCAAGCTCTCGACACCACAAAGCTCTGTGATGCGTCCCTTGGACCTTGGAAACCTGGTCCCACAGCTTTGGCAGATACAGGCTTGTCATTGGAAATAACAGAGCAACCTGCCTTCTCCTTTGAAGAACCCATATGTTGGGTAATGATGATATCAGCATTTAAGTTAATGGGCTAAAGAACAAACAGCCCTGATTCCCAATGGTACCAAAAGCTCTCCTGGATTTTCACATGCCCCCAGAAAAGGAGAGCCTCCACGCCAACCCCAGTGATACCTGACAGTGGATGTCCCTGCACCCCTCCATGGGCTGGGTGGAGATAAAGATATGTACTATTTTTCATGTACATCTGAGCTAGTAAATTAATATTCACACTAGGGACATCAGATCAAAAAGATCTACCTATAGTATAGATCTACCTATGCTGTGATTCCATAGAGAGGAAGTGTTTTTGGAAAATGGAAACAGAGAGACAGAAAGCAGACCGGTGGTTGCCTGGGGCTGGGAGTGGTTTTGACTGCAAATGAGCTCAAGGGTATTTTGGGGGTGATAAAAATATTCTAAAACTAGATTGTAATGATGATTTCACAACTCTATTAGAATAATTAAAAATCGCTGACTTTTAGGGCGGGGGGGGGATGGACACATATGTAATACCCTTTGTAATAAAAAAAAATCGCTGACTTGTACACTTACAATGGATACATTTTTTGGTATGGGAAGTATATACTTCAGTAGAATTGCAAAAACACAAAAGAGAATACTAGAGCATGCGGCAAATAATCATATTGTCTTATAAAGGGTATGCTCCTTCCTCTGTTGGACCAGCATCTACTCTGTAGCTGAGCTGGGTCTGGGCTTTCTTTGAGCTTTAGTTAGATTCAATTTACCATTGTCTCCAAATATTCTGAGTATGGGTTTCTCAAAAAGGAGCCACATGACCCAGCAATGCAGTTCCTATGTATACACCTACCCAAATTGGAAGCAGGTGCTAGTAGAGGGGAGAGGGTCTCATCTCCTTCAGTTGCCTGTGGGAGTGGAATTCTTGCGATACCCTGAAAAAAAGAATTTTCTGAGACTTGCACAGGGGAATGAGTGATTTTTTTTCCTGTGGAATTACATCCCTGAGTTTCCGAGGTCCCATTTTTCTTTGTCCAGTCATTGAAAAAGTGTAGCTGAGGTTTCAGTAGAGCTATAATCAGAGGCAGATGTCCAGAGTTTCCTTTCCATGTTGGAGTAGTGGTTAGTCAACATCAGGATAGTTCAGCTGTGTTTTCTGCTTCAGTCCATTAGTCCACCATGTGTGGGGGTCACAGGGCTACAAGGCTATAAAGGAAACATGGGTGAGTGCAAGGAAGCCAAGAATGAGCCACAGCCAATAGACACAAGAGCAACAAGAGAGAAAACTCCTTTGTTTAGGAGATTATGTATTCCCAAATTTTTGCATACTTGCAGTGGCCATGCCATTCTGGCCAACCATCTATGTCCCTGGGTTTGACTGACAGGCAAGTACCTTCCCAATGTCACCCCAACTTTACTGGGCCTGTGTCTGTCTTCCTTTTGTTAGACCCCTTCCCCTAGTGTTTTGTAGGGAATAGGCTGGTGGTTCCCGAGAGACTGCAAAGTTGTGGCTTCTTGGCAGGCCTGTAATGGTTGGCTTTCCCATTTGTGCCTTTCCTATCTACAGTAATAAAAGAGAAACATGCAAATTGGTGTCACTCTGTTATGCTCACCAGCCGATCGGATGAGTATGCAAATTAACCCAACAAAGATGGTGGTTAATTTGCATACATAGGCGCCCAGCGGCCTGGGTCCCAGGAACATCATCGGCACGCAGGTCACTCCAAGGTAGGCCCCGTGTGGGCCCTGAGCAGCATAGGAAGGGCCTGAGCCAGGGGGCTCCTGGGAAGGGGCCGAGCCAGCCAACCGAGCTGTGGGGGGTCCCTGCCCAAACCTAAAGCCTCGGCCAGAGGCGTCAGGTCTGGGCGGAGGGCAGAGATGGCAATTGGTGTGAACTACAGAGGAAACACCTTTTCTGATCTCTCATTGGCTAAGCTGTATGCCACTGGTAATATTTTTAGTAACTTGGGTAATAAGAATTCAAAAAAGGTGATCTTGGGTTTTAATAGTAACCCTATAACATCCTATATAATACAGAGCTAATATGCTAATTAGACCGAATAGCTGAACGACCTTCCAGATGTCCTTCTGGACAAAGCTGGGCCGTTGCAAGGGCTGAGGGCAGGCAGCCATGTGGCAGCCGGCAGCAGTGTCAGGGTGATGGGGCTGGTGCCTTCCCCTGATCAGCCTGGTCGCCTTCCACTAAGGGAGGCCAGACTGCAGCTTAGGCTGCTCCCCAAGGGGATCAGGGAGCGGGCCTAAGCCGTTAGTAGGACATCCTCTGAAGGCTCCTAGTATGTGAGAGGGGACAGGCTGGGCTGAGGGACCACTCCCCGCCAGTGCACGAATTTTGTGCACTGGGCCCCTAATTATTAATAACTAGGTAATTACAGGGGGACTCAGACTAGTGCATGCACAGGGTGGCCCATAAATCACTTTACCATTTAAAAATTTAATAACATTTTTGGCACTTTTTAAAAAATTTATTTTTTCAGATTTTGAAAATTTGTTCCCTGGAAATTTAGTATGGAAAACTTCACAATGGAGTAACACATAAAAATCATTAAATTTTATTTTGAAAATCAGCACCCCATTGTTCTAACACAGACAACATACATGTGCTATTTCCATATCAGAAATCCACCCACAAAACCAGCAATATGTCACTTGGTTCAACGTTCCAGCAATAGGGGTCTGTTAGTTAGCCTCAATCTGGAGATCATGTTTGTACATGTGCAGGAAAACACTGAGTGTGTGCAGCAGAGCATTCAGGAAGAACCAGCAAAGTCCACTCAGAAGACGGTCTCCCGAGCTTGGAATCTAACAGATTTCGTTACAGTGCATGTAAACAAATGTAACATGTACCCATACAAGGTGCAGTTGGTGCATGAATTCAATCCCAGGCTTATCCAGCAGCCTAAGGACAACATTCAGGAAGAAAACCAAGTGCTGGGGCCAGATATAATAAGAGCCGCCATGGAAAATGCCATAGAAAGAGCCTGTGCTTGCAACGCAGAAAATGGAGGTCATTTACGTGACATTTTTCATACATAGTTTAAAAATTCCCATTTTCTGTACTTTATAGTATAAAAAAATAAATAGGAAAAATTATCAAACAGAAAATTTATTCAATTTTTAAATGGTAAAGTGACTTATGGGCTACCCTCTATAAGCTCTGACAGGTCACTTTGCTCTTACAGATATCTGGCATCTGCTTGTGTGAGAAGTGAGGTTGCAGTAAAGGCTTCCACCAGAAAGAGGCTCTGGCTTAGGGTCTAACCTGCCGCCAATTTGCAGCCTCAGCAAAGTATCTTGTGACAGAGGAACAATGGCTCTGCTGTATGAAAAGCCAGAGCATAACATGTGTGCGGTGTGTGTGTGTGTGTGTGTGTGTGTGTGTGTGTGTGTGTTGGGGGCAGGGGTGGGTGATCTTCCTTCTTATCCTTTGTCCCACTTCTCTAAATTGTGAAACAGCATACTCACTGGGAAGGAGTCCAGTGTTTATCCTTTAGGTGATTGTTGGTCCTCTGTGAATATTAAATAAAGATAATGTATTACTACTACTACTTATTAATTACTTCCTACTCCTTTCCTATTATGTATACACAGAAGCTTAGTACCTGCCACTTTTTCTACCAAATCAAAGCAGAGCATAGATTACACATTAAATCCTTCTTTCCTTGTTTTGCTGTAAAAGTGTTAAAAGTTCCTGGAGCAAATTTTTCTGATAAGTATTAATTAGCCAGAGCCAGTGATTTGGGAAAACAATCACTTAAGACACTACCATTCTTTGTCATGGTCTGAAAAGCATTACCATTATCTTCTCTGTGTGCTTGAGGAGTGAGAAATAGCCTGGGTGTCTCATTTTCTACATAGTTTCTTGCGTCTGATTAAATAATTTATCTGTCAGTGTTGACACATGTGATTTGTCTTTTTTCCATCTCAGTTTTTGTTCAAAATGAGGTGTCTCACTTCTCAGAAGTGCATAATGGAGTGGAGGGCACAGGCCTGTGTGTCGGGCTACCTGGGCTCAGCCTGAATGGAAGGGACAGATTGCCCTGGGCTTGACCTCTTCATTAATGAGGTGAAGGGACTGGGACAAATGATCTCTTAGATTCCTTCCAGCTTGAAAAAATAGGAATTCCTTTTGGTCCATTATATTTGGTGTCCTATTTTAGTGGATGCCAAATTACCTTAATTTCAGGCATCTTTACTTTCGTATTAATCAGGGTTCTTCAGAGAAACAGAATCAATATAGTATATATGTATACTATATACTATGTTATATATAACTAGAGGCCCAGTGCATGGATTTGTGCACCAGTGAAGTCCCTTGCCCTGGCCTGTGGGTAATCAGCCAAAACTGGCTCTCTGACATCCCCCGAGGGGTCCCGGATTATGAGAGGTCAGTTCTCGGCTAATTCACCCCAGAATCAGGCTCCCTCCTCTCTGGTTCCAGGTGCATCACCCGAGAACCGCCACTGCCAAGTCACTGCATCTCAGTAGCTCCTGCGCTGAGCATCTACCCTCTGGTGGTCAGTGAGCATCATAGTTACAAGTCAGATGGTTGCTTAGCCTTTTATATATATAGATTACCCTTGAAAGAATGGAAAGAAAATGTTAGAAATCGTGCCCTATATGGGGTTAAGGTCACCATTAGCCTCATACAGAAAGGTAAGTAAACAATGGAAACTATCTTAGTTAGCTCACGCTGCTGCCACAGT
>NW_006300030.1:1035684-1052948 GCF_000327345.1 Myotis davidii | reverse complement strand
GTCCTGGATGGTGGCAGCAGGTGCGAGCCGTGGCTCCAGTGCTGGCAGTGGGTGTGAGTGCCTAGCAGGACCGCGGTGTGTGGGAGCAAAGAATTTTCAGTAACCACCAGAGACTCACGGCAATGACAGCAACTGGTGACCCACCTTGGTCTGGCTTTCCTGCTCACCTGCTCCACCATCCCACAGTGGCTGGTGCCCACCATGTTCCACGCACACCTCCTGGTGGTCAGCGCACATCATAGCGACTGGTTGTTCGGTTGTTCCGCAGTTCGATCTATTTGCATATTAGGATTTTATATACATAGCCTGGAAGCCCAGCATGTGAAATCGCTTGGCCCCGCCCACTTGCATGGCCTCGCATGCGCATAAGGGAGTGGAGGGCACAGGCCTGTGTGTCGGGCTACCTGGGCTCAGCCTGAATGGAAGGGACAGATTGCCCTGGGCTTGACCTCTTCATTAATGAGGTGAAGGGACTGGGACAAATGATCTCTTAGATTCCTTCCAGCTTGAAAAAATAGGAATTCCTTTTGGTCCATTATATTTGGTGTCCTATTTTAGTGGATGCCAAATTACCTTAATTTCAGGCATCTTTACTTTCGTATTAATCAGGGTTCTTCAGAGAAACAGAATCAATATAGTATATATGTATACTATATACTATGTTATATATAACTAGAGGCCCAGTGCATGGATTTGTGCACCAGTGAAGTCCCTTGCCCTGGCCTGTGGGTAATCAGCCAAAACTGGCTCTCTGACATCCCCCGAGGGGTCCCGGATTATGAGAGGTCAGTTCTCGGCTAATTCACCCCAGAATCAGGCTCCCTCCTCTCTGGTTCCAGGTGCATCACCCGAGAACCACAGCTGCCAAGTCACCGCAGCTCGGCAGCTCCTGCGTTGAGCATCTGGCCCCTGATGGTTAGTGTGTGTCATAACTACCAGCCAGTTGGCTAGTTGGCCAGTCGTTTAGGCTTTTATATAATAGACTTAGTATGCATATAAGATCTTTGGTTAATCTCTCTCTGCCTTCCCCCTTCCCCCTTTCTTCTGAGATTCA
Organism: Myotis davidii; assembly: GCF_000327345.1. Classification (NCBI taxonomy): domain Eukaryota; kingdom Metazoa; phylum Chordata; class Mammalia; order Chiroptera; family Vespertilionidae; genus Myotis; species Myotis davidii. Next base: position 1,051,894 of record NW_006300030.1, on the reverse strand, counting down.
TCAGTCTGTTCCATGTTCCCAAGCCTGTGTTTTCTGCTTCTGCATTGAGCATCTGCCCCCTAGTGGTCAGTGTGCATCATAGCTACTGGCCAGTCGGTTGGTAGGTTGGTGGTCAGCTGGCCAGCTGGACGGTTGCTTAGACTGATATATATAGACCAGGGGCCCAGCGCATGAATTCGTGCACCTTGAAAGAAACTGTTGGCTGCGATGCAGCAGTGGGCACAGGGGCGGGTCTTGGTCTATTCTCCATGCCCCCACCCCGGCTCCCCCCTCCCCGCGCCATAGCCCCCAGTCCCTGTCTGCCAGCAGCTTCACTCCGGCTGCTGCCGCTCCCACGTACTGACGATGCTGGTCCTGCTCACACCTGCTGATGGCGTGGAGCGATTGGGGCCAGCACCAGCAGTAGGTGCGAGCGGGGCCAGTGCTGTCAGCAGGTGCAAACTGTGGCTGCTGCCCCGATTGCCCGTCAGGAGCAGGGGGATATAGAGAAGCCCTGAGGGGCAATTGGGACTGGCAGTGCCGCTCGCACCCTCTGACGGCGCCAAGCAATTGGGACCAGTACTGGATGCTGGCAGCAGGTGCGAGCCGTGGCTCCAGTGCTGGCAGTGGGTGTGAGTGCCTAGCAGGACCGCGGTGTGTGGGAGCAAAGAATTTTCAGTAACCACCAGAGACTCACGGCAATGACAGCAACTGGTGACCCACCTTGGTCTGGCTTTCCTGCTCACCTTCTCCTCCATCCCACAGCGGCTGGTGCCCACCATGTTCCACGCACACCTCCTGGTGGTCAGCGCACATCATAGCGACTGGTTGTTCGGTTGTTCCGCAGTTCGATCTATTTGCATATTAGGATTTTATATACATAGCCTGGAAGCCCAGCATGTGAAATCGCTTGGCCCCGCCCACTTGCATGGCCTCGCATGCTTGCAGCCCCACCCACCCTTGTGTGCCCCACAGCACTCACAGCCCTGCCCACCCGCACTGGTCTTTGGTCATTACGGTGTTAGGGACACTTGGTTTTTATAATATAGATTATAAAGAATTGACTTGTGTAATTATGGAGACTGACAGGTTCCAATATCTGCAACTGGCAAGCAGGGGACCCCAGAGAACTGATACTCTAGTTCTAGCCCAGTGGCCAGTAGGCCTAAAACCCAGGAAGCCTGCAGGGAAAAAAAACTAATGTCCCAGCTCAAGGCAGTCTAGGCAGAAGGAAATCCCTTTTATTTGAGTGAGGGTTAGCCTCTAGTTCCATTCAGGCCTTTAACTGATTAGATGAAGCCCACCCATTAGGAAGAGCCATCTGCTTTATTCAGTCTTATCAATTTAAATGTTAAGGTAATCAAAAACCACCCTCACAAAAACACCCAGAATAATGTTTGACCAAATATCTTGGTACCCTGTGGCCCAATTCTGTTGAAACATAAAATTAATCATTGTACACATAAAATTAACCATAGAGACTAATTTTATGCTTGGCTAGTTAAATTGTCACACATGATTTTGCAATTTTAAAAGTGCCATGTTTTCATGAGAAAATGTATTCATATAGGCTTTCAAATAGACTACAATAAACTTGGATATAAAATCTTGGATTGCCTGTGACCTTTGCACCCACAAAACCTCAGCATTCCTCTCACCAGGCTACATTAACCCGTTTCTAGTTTTGTGCATAGAGTTCCCATTCCCTCTGTCATAGGCCAATAGACAGTTATTAAATTTATATACACGTTGCCCTGACGAGCAGTAATACAGGTTTCTCTGAGGTTGGTCTTCTCAGATCTTTACAACTAGATGCCAGGGACACACTCCTCCCACTACCTACCCCCACTCCAAGGTCCATGGTTCAATTCTCCAGCAGATATGGCTTTAAATCTTGCAACTACTACCTACTGTTACTTTCAACCTCATTCATTTCTCTTTCTGGTTCCAGTGGGAACTAAGGGAGAAAATGACTTGGATTACACAGGAGTTATTCCATTGTGGAATTCCCATAAAGCAATTATTACCAAGTTAATTTTCTGTGAACCCAGGGAGGCAGAAAAATGTCCCAACCAAAATACAAGTCTTGCAGAGACAGTTGGATATTCATGGAATATTGTGGCAATGCTGGCCAAGTTTTGAAGAAATGGCTGTGAAAACTCCAAGATGAAGGTCTACTTGTGAACTTGGAAGTACTGGAGGCAGTATTTCCCACATAAATCTAGAACTTTCCCATTCATTGGGTCTTATTGTAATCCTGAGAAGCTGCTCCACAGAAACAAAGGAAGAGTTTCTGTGAATCTTTTTATAAAACAATTTTCTGTCTCCTTTGGCTCCCATCTCGTGAATTTTTAAATTCACCTTCAGTACAAAAGTACAGTTTGGTTGATTCAGGCTTGGTTGGCTCAAGTGTACTTTCTTTGTGTGCATGTTCATGAAATGTCACCCAGTGACTGCTCTCTTCCCTCTGCATCTTTTCTTTCCTGCTCTTACCCTTCACCTTCCAATCTCTGTTTGTCTCATCAATCTTTCCACTGGAAGACTATGTGATACAGCAATGATACTTTGGTGTGCTTTCAATGTAGCCTTTTTCATTTAAGATTATTTCTAATTTTGTAATAAAAACCTTGTCTGTTAAATGAATTTCAGGGATCCACAGCCAGAGGGATTTTTTTTTAGGGTTGAGTCCTTCACAGTACACTTCATATCAGACATAGAGGGGGCTGCCATTTCAGCTGCAAAATATTCATGTACAGTCTTTGGCTATCATGGAAAGGGAGATACATTTGGGAGCTTTTAAATAGGTGGGGTGGGCAGAATTTCAGGATGACTAGATGTGACAGGTGAGAAGAGGAGAACTGTGGAAGACAAGGTTTTCTGCCCTGGGTGACGACTAAATAGATGTAGGACTGTTAACTGAGTTGGGATGGGCAGCAGTGTTGGCAGGGAGACAATAACTTCCTTCTGAGAAAGTTAAAATACCTGTGGGATAGGCATGTGAAATAGCTGTAGGATAGGTGTGTGATGTCTACTACTATTTGGGAAAATGGGCCTGAGCCTTAGGAGAGAGATTAGGCTTGGAAATATGGCCTTAGGATTCATCCTTAGAGATCTCATCTCTGAGGGCTGAATTACAGAGAGTTCCTCCAATTTGAGAGGTACTGAAAATAAACAAAAAGTTGAAGAGCAAAGCAAAGTGAGCAGCCAGAGAGGAAAAAAGGAAACTGTGCTATGTCCCCTAGCCAAAGGAGAAAACCTGTAGGGAAGAAGGGGGCCATTTAAAGTGTCAAAGTCTATAGAGCCATCAGAAGGACGGGAGCAGAGAAGTAGGTTTGAGATTTGGAGACTTTAGTCAATCAATTCCCATTGACTTAAAAGACTAAAAAGTAACAGTAAGTTGTTTGTGTTCTTTAAAAAAAAAATGTTATTGATTTTTTTAAGAGGGGCGGGGGAGAGAGTGAGAGAGAGAGAGAGTGAGAGAGGGGTGATAAAGAAAGAGAAAGATTGATGTGAGAGAGAAACATCAATAGGGTGTTTCTGGCACACACCCCAACTAGGGATTGAATCCTCAACCTGGGCATGTGCCCTGACCAGGAATCGAACCAGTGATCTTTTGTTGCATGGGACAATGCTCAGCCAACTGAGTCACACTGGCCAGGGCCATTTGTGTTCTGTATGTGACTAAATATGTTCATAGTGTTAAATAATAAGCTCATTATGTAAAAATTAGTTTTTAAAGAGTGGGCCATTATATGTAAGCTGAGATGACATTGCTCATATGGTCAGCTATGTCTTTGTTGGGCCTGAATCAGACCCTGGAGAATTTGAGAAGATAATTTGTTCTAAAATAATTGTATAGGTAGCTCAATATTCAGTTAATAATAAAAAGATGCTTTTCTCTTTCCCATCTTGTCTCCTTGATGCTGCTTAAGGCCTCATTGGCTCTTTTGTCTAATTTTTTGGAGATAGGGGCAGGCAGGTGAGAAGCAACCTGTCTTGTGATATTCATTCATGTGCCATTTCTGGGAGATCTGTAGCCTCGTTTTCATCCCTGCTTCTCATGTGACCTTTGAAGATCAAAAACCTGTTTCTCAATATGATTCATGCTACTTGTTGTATGCTTGTGCTAATTATAGTTGATATGGACTCTGCTGCATTTTAAGGGATGCCATCCTATGATGTCCCTTTCTTGTGTTTATAAACACTGGTTTGCTCAATTCATATTTCCCCCTTTCTTTTTGCTTTAAGATTTGTATCTCTCCTATGGAATTGGAATCTTTCCATTTTCAGAACATCATGTAAATCCTTCTCAACACTATTTCTAAACTATGAAGTCTTTTTATGATAACTAGGAACCAACACTAATAAAAATTGGCTAAATGGCAAATAAGCCTGCCCAAACTTACCTTACATAAATTTGCTAATATGAATTTACTGTGGTTTAGTCTTGCTAGGATTTGGCTGAGACACTATGTACAGTTGTGCAGGCTACCCAGAGGCGCTTTGCCATAGGGATGAATGCATGCTGTAGTGCAGTGGACATTTTGGAGTGGGGTTGCATCTTCCCAGGGGAGCAAGGCCTTTATCTAATTCATACAAAGGCCCTGTATCAATCAGTTGAGTCCTGGATTTGATCACTTCACACAGCTCCTCAGCCTATGATGCTGTCATGAAAGGAAAAAGGCAGTAGGGACCTTGCTCAAATAGTCATAATGTGGAGATGCCGAGAAGGTCTGGAAGAACATATAACTCTTACCTTCAGGTTCCAGTTGTACATTCCAGCCCATTACAGAGTCCACAACGGTGTTGCAGCCATGGCTCTTCTGCTCTATGTGACCAGCTGCCTGTCCTAGTTTCTCCACTGGCGCTCATATGTGGAATCTAATGAACAAAATAGATCCAGAGACATAGAAGCATGGAACAGACTGATGAACTTCAGAGGGAAGGTGGGGGTGGGAAAGATTAACTGGGGAACTTATATGCATATATACATAGCCCATGGACACAGACAATAGTGAGGTGAAGGCGTGGGAGGGGTGGGTGTGAGGCAGAGGGGCCAATGGGAAAAAACAAACAAAGGGACATCTGTAATACTTTCAACGATTAAGATGAATTTATAAAAAATAAAAAAATAAACCATTACCAAATTAGTAAGGCCTCTCTTGGTTCCACTGTTCTCATTACAACCACTTTTTCTAGTTCATTTTCTTTGAGCCCTAACATCTTTGACATTTGACCCTCTGACTTTCCACTGTTTTATGGTATGGATGAAAAAAGGCCACATACTAACCCTGACAAGCTTAGGGGAGGCCTGCATCGTGGGCCTTACAAACTCAGAGATCTAAAGTAACCACATAGGATTGTCTGAACATAAAAATTCCTAACTAAAAGTGAGTCATGGCAAGTAATCACATCCTAATCACACCCTTGGAATGTCAACACAATCCCCCTTTTTAAAGAACTTCCCCAGGGCACAATCTCCCACCATAGGATGAGACCACAGAACCCCTCATTGTTACCTTGTTTCCAGAATACCATCTCTGTGTGCTGTAAAGGTTAAGTAACTATTCTATACTCACCAATGTAAAAGAAGTCTCTCCGTTTTACTCTTTGTTCAGTCTCAGAGGTTTCCCAGATTTGCTTTCCCCTGCTCCCTTAATCTACCACTGATCAAGTTTATGTAGCCCCTGTTTTATGTCTCCTCCTTTGCTTCTAATGTATAAAATAAGATGGGAAACTGCCATTCTCTGCAGCATTTCTCAATCCGTTGAGATTTTGCTTCCTGGCAATTGTCATCAGTCTGGTTCAAATTCATAAAAATTCTCTGTAGGTTTGGACATATCTTAGTTGGCAATGGGAAACTCATAGGTTTTTGGCCTGAAAAGGTAAAAAAGTCTCTGTTAAACAAAATTTAGGAGATTCCTTTGTTTCCTTTAATATGCTGTCTTGCATTATTCACATGCAGTTCAGTACTTTTTTTTGACCAGCTGCTAAATGAAATAGATGTATAACAGGGTGTAGAATTGTTTTTAGCAGTAGAGCTGACATTTCAAAGTTGCTAGCCATTTCCATGTGGTGTGGGGACACCGAGTCATCTTGGAGCAGGCAATTTTTATTCTGGGATGGGCCATTGGAGTGGACAGTTTGAGTTCCAGAGCTTTAAGGTTTCTGGGGTGAGTGGTCACTAGCACCCTTATTAATTTTCCCTTGGCAAGAGCTGTGACGTTGGCTTGAGGCAAACCCAGCACTTTGACCCAAATCTAAAGTTTGCCAAGGTGGTCCTGGCACTTTGCCCGGAAGCCAAAGAGCTTTGGTGGTGGAGAGGGGATACTGACATTTCAACCCTTTCTCTTTGTTTTTGCAGTGGTTCTCAACCTTCTGGCCCTTTAAATACAGTTCCTCATTTTGTGACCCAACCATAAAATTATTTTTGTTGCTACTTCATAACTGTAATGTTGCTACTGTTATGAATCATTGTGTAAATATCTGATATGCAGGATGGTCTTAGGCGACCCCTGTGAAAGGTCATTCAACCACCAAAGGGGTTGCGACCCACAGGTTGAGAACCACTGTGTTAGAGTCTTTGAGGGGGCTCAGAAAATAGCCCTCTACCTCCCTGCCTGGCTTCTGAAATTGAGAAACAAGAAAAAAAAGAGAAAGGCTGGTGATAGGTTAACATTTTCCTCTATGAGGGGATAAGGGCTTGGTTGGAAGGTGTGGTTTATCCATTGGAGAATGTGGCCTGCTTATACTGAACTCCAGAATTTTACTCCAGCCCTATCCCCCCAGGCAGGGTCCCACTCCCAGCTCCCACACCCCTGGGCTCTGAAGGAGCAAAGCAGAACTTGTGCTCTTTGGACAGCTCATTCCCAACAGGAAGGACTCAGGGGATGGAGGTGGGGGTGGAGATAATGTGCCATTTATTTTTCCCAAATTTACCAATCAGATAAGTCAAGTCACACGGTGGGTAACTCCCAAGTTCAAGTAAATAAATGGGCAGAGAGATCCAGGAGGTTGGCACTTATGAGCCTGCCTACCCTCCTTCTGGTGTGCAGGAGGATGTGTCCCCTAAAATTTTTAGCATAACTAAGGAAGCAGGTAGACCTAGACCAAGGTAACCTGGAGTGGGGGGAGCTTTCTTTGCACAACAGGCAACTGATGCTGTGACTGTTGTTCCTGTCCCAGACACCCCAACATGATGGGGCCATTAGGGGAATGTCTGTGCGTGTGTGGCTTGTAGCATGTGACTCAGGTAATACTGAGGAGACAGGCACCCTTGCCTCCTGCATCCCATATTGTTGAGCTCACAGTAGCCTCAGCAACCCTTGGTTTCCACTGTTTCCTGGCACAGAACTGGTGTTTTTTAGCGGGAACACTGTGAAGGTCAGGCCACTGCTCCTGCACTTCTATGTAAAATGACATTTCCTGAGATGGCTATCTACCCAATGTAAGCATGTCTGGGGTTCTTAGACCCTACATGAGATAGAAACTCTAAGAATGTTAGAATGGGCTGTTGACACTTAGGGGGATGGGAGCTTAAATACTAAAGAAAAGCCACTTTTTGTACCTCAAGATGGTATAATGGGATGCACACTTACAGATACTCACCCTTAAATTATTTAATTGACCCTCTCTGCTGCATGTGACACCCGTGACCATATGCTTGGCTTCCATGTGCTTTTCATGCTGCTCTGGGTGCTCCCCTGCAGCTGAATGGGTGTTCCCAATATTCCTTCTCAGCACCCTTTAATGATTAATGCTTCAATGTTCTCCTTCCCTGCCCTAGACAATCTTACTTACTCTTTCATCTCTAGACCCCTCCCCAAGCTTCAGATCTCTGTAATCAATTGTTTGCTGGCGTTTCAAAATCAACATGTTATATATAATCTCCAAATTCATGATCTTGGCCAAACTGGCTTGTCCTCTCTATTCTCCATGTCAATTCATGTCATTGACATTCATTCAGTTGTGTATGTCAGAAAATTTGGAGGCACCTCTGACTCTTCCCCCCAAATGCCCCTTTTACTTCTTAAGCTTTACTGAGGTTATTTGCATCTCTGCTTCCATCAGTGGTGTGCTGATAAATGGTTAACCACCTGTTCTGTGGGGATGGGGGTGGGGGTGAAGCCTTTATTTGTAGCTTTTATTAGTTTCTGTAGAGTAAATATTACTACCATACCTGATTACAAGATATCAAAGGTTTAATATTCTCTCCCTCCAATTCCTAAAAAAGTAATTGGCTTTTGTGAGATGGTAATGGCCATCTCCAGTCCATACTGGCCCAGCCCTCATTGGTGCTTGCTCAGCCTGTGGCCCTTGCTCCAACCTTCTCTCCCCTCAGCCATTCCGTAGCTAGCTGCCAAAGATATCTCAGCATGACACGCCCCTGCTGAAATGACCTGATGGCTCCCTGGGTGACCCAGCCCACGCCTCTTATCAGCTTACCGACCTCTTGGTGACATTCCTGTCTATCTCTCCTGTGTCATTTCTGGCTACCCTGCAGGGTTTCCCTGTCCACATTGTATGTGTGTCTTCCCTCCTTGCCCTTGTGCTGTCTGCCCACTCCCACTCCCACTCCCTGTGTCATCTCCTGGCTCCTCTTTTTCTTCTTTGAGTCTCAGCTCAGCTGAAACCTCCTCCAGCCATTTTTAAGGTTGGGTTGGGTGCCCCATCACTGTGTGTCTATGAAGACCTGAGCAGGCTTTGCTCACTGCACTTACAACTTTGTACTTCTGGGGTTTTGTCTGTTTGTTTGCTTTGGTTTTTTTTCTTCTTCTTAATAGTCTATATGCTTCTTGAGAGAGACATCATGTTTTGGGGTCCCCCCGCAGCTTTCCTAAGACAGTGGCTCTCTCATTGAAATCAGTCAATAAATGCTTCTTAATTACCAAGGGGTCTGTGTGTGTGTGTGTGTGTGTGTGTGTGTGTGTGTTGGGAATGTGGTGGGGGCTAACAGTTGTCCATTTATCTATTGCTTTGTAACCAACCCCCCCCTCCAACACACACACACACACACACACACACACACAACTTTTGGCTTAAAACTGTTAAAAAACAGAGACCAACTTTGAAAATTCCCTGAGCAGACGAAACTAGTTTAGTTATACAAGCTAAGCGTAATTTAGCTGATTTTGCAAGTCTAACATGACCAGGGTCATTTCTTACGTAAGCCTCTGGAAATCAGAAGCAAAACTTGAACTATTTCCCAATGAGGTAACTGCTGACCAACTCCCTATCAGTTAAGAAAATTCTAATAACCAATCCCTGTAAAGAATAAACGGTGATTGCTGTCTCACTAGTTAGGCTGCTTTATAGCAATACACCTCTGAGTGTCACTCTACTAGTATGTTTGGGTTGGAGTGCTCCTAGTTTGCAAACTGTCTTTTGGTGTGCATTCACCAAACTTTTAATTTTACTAAATTTGGTGTGCATTCAGAAAACTTTTAATAATTTTACTAATAAATTTTTACTAATTTCTACTTTGATGATTTGTTGCTTTTATTTCTGAACTTTTGATAAGATTTTTGGCAGATTTTAGGTCAAGAAAAAAATATGCATGAGGTTTTTTAAATTTTATTATTATTATTATTATTATTATTATTATTATTATTATTTTTGTGTGTGTGTGTTTTTAAATGATACTATTTTCTTTCCTAGTTCATTTAGGTCCAGATCGCTAACATTTGAATGAATTTCTCTTTTACTTTCCCTCCATTTGTCACAAGATAACATCTTCATCAATAATTTGCAACAGTTGAGTAATTTTTTGGCATACTATTTCAAGCAATAGACTTTTTTATAGCTTCCAAAATTATTTGTTTTATTATAACCATTATTCTTTTCTTTCTTTTTTAAATTGAATTTCTTGGGGTGACATTAGTTAATAAAACCACACAGGTTTCAAGTGTGTAACTCCATAACGTATCATCTGCACACCACATTTCTCTTTCTGCCACCATTTATCCCCCCTTTGCCCACTTTCACCTTCAACTACCCCTTTTTCCCTCTGGCAATCACCATACTGTTGTCTGTGTCTGTTTTTGTTTTTTTTTTTTAACTTAATTCCTTCACCTTTTTCACCCAACTCCCCAACTTCCTTCCCTCTGACAGTCTGTTACTATATCTTATTTGTTAACTTATTTTGTTCATTAGACTCCACACATAAGTGAAATCATATGGTATTTGTCTTTCTCTGACTGGCTTATTTCACTTAGATCATAATCTTCAGTTAAATCCATGCTGTTGCAAAAGGTAAGATTTCCCTTTTTACGGCCGAAAATATTCTGTTGTGTAAATATACAGCAGCTTTTCTATCCACTCATCTATGGATGGGCACTTAGGCTCCTTCCAAATCTTGGCTATCATAAATAATGCTGCAATGAACATAGGGGTGCATATATTCTTTGAATCATTGTTTGGAGTTTCTTTAGATATATTCCTAGAAGTGGAATCACTGGGTAATAAAGCAGTTCCATTTTTAATTTTTTTTAAGGTAACTCCATACTGCTTTCCAGAGTGGCTGTACCAGTCTTGTATTCCTACCAACAATGCATGAGTTTTCCCTTTTCTCCACATCTTTGCCAACTCTTATTGTTTGTTGATTTATTAATGATAGCCATTCTGACATTGTGGTTTTAATTTGAATTATTTCTCTGATGATTAGTAACGTTGAGCATCTTTTCATATGTATGGGTTATCTCTATGTTCTTTTTTGGAGAAGTGTCTATTTAGGTCATTTGTCCATTTTTTAATTGAATTGTTTGTATTTTTGGTGTTGAATTGTTTAAGTTCTTTATAAATTTTGGATATTACTCCCTTATCAGATGTATCATTGGCAAATATGTTCTCCCATTCAGTGGGCTGCCTTTTTATTTTGTTGATGGTTTCCTTTGCTGTGCAAACGGTTTTTAGTTTGATATAATCCCATTTGTTTATTTTTTCTTTTGTTTCACTTGCCTCTCATGTATCAGAAAAAATATTGCTCTGCAAAATGTCTGAGATTTTACTGCCTATGTTTTCTTCTATGATTTTTATGATATCATGGCTTACATTTAAGTATTTAATCCATTTTGAGTTTATTTTTGTATATGGTTGTAAGGAGGTGGTCTAGTTTCATTTTATTGTACATATCTGTCCAATTTCCTGGTATTTTAATAGAAATTACATTGAATCTATAGATTGCTTGGGGCAGTATGGACATCTTAATGATGTTAATTTTTACTATCCATGAGCATGGTATATGCTTTCATTTATTTGTATCTTCCTCAATTTCTTTCTTCAATATCCTATAATTGTCCAAATTCAGGTCTTATATATCTTTGGTTAAATTTATTCTTAGGTACCTTATTTTTTGTTGTTGCAATTGTAAATGGGATTGTTTTCTAGTTTCTTTTTCTGATATTTTCTTTATTGGTAGAGTACTTTCTATCAGTCTCTATGCAATTTCTACTTTCCATCCTTGGTTATCAGGTTCTCTCCAGCTAGTCTTCAGTTGATTTTTCAGGGTCGTTTTCCTGTATTTTACTTGTATTTCCAGTTTGGTCCTGGGAGAGTGTCAGTGTTGCTTTCACTTACTCCACCACTATTTAAAAAAAATATTTTTATTGATTTCAGAGAGGAAGGGAGAGAGAGATAGAGATAGAAACATCAATGATGAGAGAGAATCATTGATCAACTGCCCCCTTCACGTCCCCTACTGGGGATCGAGCTTGCAACCCAAGCATGTGCCCTTGACTGAAATTGAAGCCAGGAACCTCTAGTCTGCAGGCTGATGCTCTACCCACTGAGCCAAACCAGCTAGGGCTCCACTGCCATTTTTAATCTCCATTTCATTATACCTATGTTTCTCTCTCTTATTTACTTATTTATTTTTATTGATTTCACAGAGGAAGGGAGAGGGAGAAAGAGAGGTAGAAGCATCAATGATGAGAAAGAATCATTTGTTGGCTGCCTCCTACCCACCCCCTACTGGGAACCAAGCCTGCAACCTGGACATGTGCCTTGACTGGGAATCGAACTATGACCTCCAGGTTCATAGATCAATGCTCAGCCACCGAGCACACTGGCCAGGCTCTTTCTTCTTTTCAAAGAAGTCCCTTTACAATTTCTTGCAATAATGGTTTGGTGGTAATAAACTCCTTTAACTTTCTTTTTGTTTTGCCTGGGAAACTCTTTATTTCATCTTTAATTTTAAATGATAGCCTTGCCCGAAAGAGGAGTCTTGGTTGTAGATCCTTGCTTTTTCTCACTTTGAATATTTTATGCCAATCCTTTCTGGCCTGAAGTGTTTCTGTTGACAAATCAGCTGACAGAACTGTGAGAGTTGAGAGCTCCCTTGTAGGTTACTGTCTTTCTCTTGCTGCTTTTAAGATTCTTTCAACCTTTGTAATTTTAATTGTGATGTGTCTTGGTGTGGACTTCTTTGGGTTCATCTTGTTTGGGAATCTCTGTGCTTCTTGGATTTGTGTGTGATTTTCCTTCACCAGGTTAGGAAAGTTTTCAGCCATTATTTTTTCAAACAGGTTCTTGATCCTTTGTTCACTCACTTTCTCTTTCTGGTAGCCCTGTGATGCAGATGTTGTTACACTGGATGTTGTCCCAGAGGTCCCTTAGACTTTCCTGATTTTTTAAAATCAATTTTTCTTTTTGTTGCTCTGCTTTGGTGTTTTCTGTTATCTTGTCCTCTAACTCACTGATTTGATCCTCTACTTCTTACTTGCTGTTTATGCCTTCTACTGTATTTTTCATTTTAGATATTGTATTCTTCATTTATGAATGTTTTTATACAGTTTCTATTTCCTTTTTTTGTTAATCCTCACCTGAGGATATTTAAAAAATTGATTTCTAGATAAAGAGTGGAAGGAGGAAGGAGAGAGAGAGAGAGAGAGAGAGAGAGAGAGAGAGAGAGAAACATTGACATGAGAGGGACACATCGACTGGTTGCCTTCTGTACATGCCTCCACTGGGACTGAGGAACCTGTAACTGAGGTATATGCCCTTGATTGGGAATTGAACCTGAGACTCTTTGGTCTGTGGACTGATGCTCTAACCACTGCACAGGGCTCTATGTCCATCACTTTAAGTTCTCAGTGAGATCACCCATTTTCCCCTGAAGGTTCTTGAGCATCCTTACAATAATTGCTTAAAACTCTGCATTTGGTATATGGGTTGCTTCCATTTTGTTTAATTCTTTTTTGGGGAATTTCTCTTGTTCTTTCATTTGGGGCATATTTTCTTTGTCTCCCTATTTTGTCTGCCTTTTTGTGTTTTTCTCTATGTATTAGGTAGATCTGCTATGAATCCCAAATGTGTTATGATAGCTTTATGATATAGGTGTCTTGTGGGACTCAGTGGTGCAAATTTTCATATCACCTGAGGTAGGTGCTCAGGAATGAATGTTTCTTGTGTGGTTTATGTGCTCCCTCCTATTGTAGTTGACACAGCTCAATGACTATCTGAATGTCTGCCTAGAACAGCCATGGGCAAATTACGGCCCGTGGGCCGGACGGCCCATTTGAAATGAATAAAACTATTGAAAAAAAAGACTGTACTCTTTTATGTAATGATGTTTACTTTGAATTTATATTAGTTCACACAAACACTCCATCCATGCTTTTGTTCTGGCCCTCCGGTCCAGTTTAAGAACCCATTGTGGCCCTCGAGTCAAAAAGTTTGCCCACCCCTGGCCTAGAGCTTCTCCAGAAAAAGAGCACACTAGAATTCTGTTGGATTCAGCCAATGGAATCATTTTCTGTTTGGCAGGTTAGTGTCACCAGTAGTTGGAGGTCTGGATTACTGCACTCACCAGGCTGGTGCTGTAAGAATAGGAGTGCACGGCCCTGGGAAGATGGTGCCTGATGGTGTGGTAGAATAGGAATTCAAGATAAAAACCTCAGTGGCTGACCTTCCAGATCTCTCCTTGGGGCCACACCAGCCAGATCTTCTATTTATGACTTCCATATATCCTGGGAGTTTCCTTGCCTCTACTGAAGCTCCAGGTGAGTGCCCAATAGCAAAGATCTGGTGTTTTGGCCCTTTAAGAGAGAACCTGGGTTGCTAGCAGACTCCCTCTTCCAGGTGGACAGAGTCCCTGCTGATTTTCACTGCCAGAGGCTATGCAGGCTCCTCTTTCTGGCCCCGCTCTGGGTTGGGGCTCCTTATGTGGGGTTAAGACCCCACATAAGGAGCCCAGGGGGGGCTTTTGCAGATGAGATATCTCTCTGGATTCTCAGCTGCCACACACGGGTGCAGAGGCCTGCCCTCTTTGTGTCTCCACCTTTCTTACCAGTTCCTATGTGGCTTCTTCTGTAAATCCGTGGTTATAATACTTCTGTTCAGCTGTCCTTCAGTTGGTTATTCAGGTTGATTGTTTCGTAATTTAGCTGTAAATAGGGTTTGACACCAGGATGAGATGAGTGTAGCTTCCACTTATCCCGCATCCTTCTTGGAATCTTTAGATGCTAAAAAAACAACCCCAAAACTTAAAAAAATATATATGTTTTTATTGATTTTTAGAGAAAGAGGAAAGGAGAGGGATAGAGAAATAGAAACATTGATGAGAGAGAAAGATCATCAATTGGTTGCCTCCCTAATGCCCCTTTCTGGAGATTGAGCCCACAGGCTGGCCATGTGCCCTGTCCAGGAATTGAGCCATGATCTCTTAGTTTCTGGGTTGACACTCAACCACTGATACCCACAGGCCGGATAAGACAAGCTTTTTGATGATGATAAAGAAGTCATAAAAATGATCTTTAAGGATTTGGCAACTAAGCAGAAAAGATACTCAGCCAGCAATCTGAATACTTGCATTCAGATCCTGGCTCCATTGTTTAATAGTTACTTCACTTCTATGAGCATGTGTTCTCATCTGAAAACCAGATAACACCTGACTGATCACTTTCTAAGATCATAAAAATCAGCTAAGCTACTATACACCAAGTGAAATGTTTCACTCTCCAGACACACCAGAGGAATGCAGCCAACAGAGTGGGCGAAGACACTGGATCTGGATTATTGACTGTTGCCCTGGCTAGGTTTTTATGACACTGTCTCTCCTGATTCTCTTCCTGCTTTCCTCAGTGTTCCCTCCTCCTATTGATCTCCAATGGAAGGAGTTCTCAGGTCTCGATCCTGGGCCCTACCCACTGTCTACGAGTCTCTCTCCAGGTGACCTCAGCATGTCTTTAAATCCCTTCTATCTGTTTATGACTCCCAGCATTATATCCCCATGTCAGACCACTTCTTTGAGTTTCATACTGGAATGTCCACTGCCTCGTTGAGATGCCACCACTGGGATGCTTCACAGGAAGCTCCAATGTAACTATACAAAAGCAGTTCTGATGGTCTCTTGTCCAGCAATGCCTGGGATGCCATCTGAGCCCACCCACCTTGTTATTCATTTGGCTTTTCTTTTTTTTTTTTTTACATGATAGTTCTGTTCTTTATTTAAAAAAAATTTTTTTTTTAGTTTTATTGCTTAAAGTATTACAAAGGGTATTACATATGTTTCCTTTTTTCCCCCGCCCTTGACAATCCCTTGGCCTCCCCTACCCCCCAGTGTCTTATGTCCATTTGTTATGCTTATATGCATGCATACAAGTCCTTCGGTTGATCTCTTACCCCCCACCCCTTCCTGCCCTCAACCCTCCCCGACCTTCCCTCTGTAGTTTGACAGTCTGTTCGGGGCAGCTCTGTCTCTGTACCTATTTTTGTTCATAAGTTTATAATGGTCTTTATTATCCATAAATGAGTGAGATCATGTGGTATTTTTCCTTCATTGACTGGTTTATTTCACTTAGCATAATGGTCTCCAGTTCCATCCATGCTGTTGCAAATGGTAAGAATTCCTTCTTTTTGAAACTAAGATGGCATTCCATTGTGTAGATGTACCACAGTTTTTAATCCACTCATCTGCTGATGGGCACTTAGGCTGTTTCCACTTCTTAGCTATGGGAAATTAGCTAAGGAGCTGGGGGGAGGTTGAAAGTGGCTGGGGAGATGCAGCCTGTACCAGGTGACCCTGGCAAGTGTCAACAGTTTGTCCGTCTGAGCCCCAGGCTATGAACACAGGGGTACATATATCCTTTCTGATTGGTGTTTCTGGATATTCCTAGAAGTGGGATCACTGGGTCAAATGGGAGTTGCATTTTTAACTTTTTGAGGAAACGCCATACTGTTTTCCACAGTGGCTGCACCAGTCTGCATTCCCACCAGCAGTGCACAAGGGTTCCTT
>NW_006300030.1:1028314-1030432 GCF_000327345.1 Myotis davidii | reverse complement strand
TCCTCTCTCTCTCTCGAGCTCTTTCTCTCTCTCACAGCCTGTAAGATTCTCTCTTTGTCCTGAACATTTGCCATCATAATTATGCGTGTCTTGGTGTGGGTCTTTTCCAGTTCACCTTGTTTGGGCCTCTCTGTGCTTGTGTGACTTTTTTCTTCCCCACCTCAGGGAAGTTTTCTGACATTATTTCTTCAAATAGGTTTTCCAATCCTTGTTCTTCTTCCTGTTGTTCTGGCATCCCTATTATTCGTATGTTCATTCATTTCATGTTGTCCCCTAGCTCCCTTAGGGTCTCCTCCTGTCTTTTAATTTTTTTCTCCAATTGCTGTTCAGTTTGGGTGTGTTTTGCTTCCCTGTCTTCTAATTCGCTAATTTGGGCCTCCGTTTCTCCTAGTCTACTGTTGAAACATTCTATGGTGTTTTTTATTGCAGTTATATCACTCTTCATTTCTTCTTGGTTCTTACACAATTTATTGATTTTTTCATTGGTTTCTTCTTGCTTCTTGCATATGTTGTTGATTTTTTCCTCCATCCGGTTTATGCATTCTAGGACCCTTAATCTGAATTCTTTTTCTGTCATGCTACATGCCTCTGTTTCACTTAGCTGCTTCCCCCCCACCCCCTGGGGGTTTCTTTGTCTACCCATGCTTGATCTTACATATATATCTAGATGTTGAGTTGTTCCGTGGCTGCTCCCTGGGTGGCAGTGGTTCCTTGGGCTGCGGTTGCTTCTTAGGCGGTTGTGGTAGCAGTTGCTCCTCAGTTGGCAGCAGCTCCTGTGGTGGGTGCTGTTCACCTCTCTGTTTTTTTTTTTTTAATTTTTATGAGAAAACCCACATTTATTTCAATGCCATGTCATTTTCAGTTTAAAAACCTCTACATTAGCAGGAGCCCTAGTTCCCTGGGACAGCATGCCAGAGGTACTGAATGAAATTCATCACCTTTCTCTCCAAACTCCTAGCAATTCATCCAATTCAAGTCCACAAGCATAGACAGCCAGGAGTTGTCTCTTCAGTCAGTCTGCTTCTCTGGTTCCTGATCTTTCTTTCAGGGGAGGGAGGTCAAAATATTTCAAACAGGGAACAAAACCACAGTTGAGCTTTCAGCTCAGGTTTGTAAGATGGAGCAAGGGATGACCCCACTGATTCCAAAGAAATGAACCAGTTAAAAAGAATTCCTCCTTTACACTTTTTTTGGGGGGGATGAGGGCGGTGGTGAGGGGAAGTCCTACAGAACAAAAATGACTATAAAGATTTACAAATGAGGATCCATTGCATAGATGAGAATCCCTTGGTAACTACAGGCTCCAGCTCCTAAAAAAAAAAAAAAAGGTGGGGCCTGACCAGATAGCCTGGACCAAAAAAGGAACCTACCACATTTGAATAAAACCCCATCCGGGCCTTCTTCTCATCTTCAAATGCTCTAAAGTAAACGGCATGGCATCAAAACGCCTTCCAACCTCACTGAAGAAGGCGCGTGAAGTTTTCATTTTGTTTAGAAGGATCTCATTTATAAATGGTGGCTGTCTTGCATCCTTGGCCTTGCCCTCTCCTGAGCTGACGAGAACATCCACAGCATATACTTCATGTACTTCCAATTCAGCTTTCTCATGGTCCTGCTTCTGCTGGTCTGTGGTATTCTGGATAATGGTTTTCTCTCCATCGATGACATGCTGCTTCAATTGGTGTGACAGCATACCTTCGATTGGCGGGCAATTAAATGCATGGGCAACTTTGTGCCAGGCTTCGGTCACTTGTTTGTTCTGGTTTCCAGGTTTGACCAGGCGTAGGGCAGCTTCTGCACAAAGGTGAGCTGCCTTAATGACATCTGCTTTCCTCCCTGTCACTTGGGTCCCCTGTAGATAGGGAAATATAATCAGTGTTTTCCTGGAAAGCTCTTAGTTGGTTATTCCGTTAATATCTGTGTGGCCATTATGCAAGTCCAGCCAATGAGGAGAGAAAATATCCCCCCTTTCCTTTTATTTCTCTACTAGAGGCCCAGTGCACAGATTTGTGCACCAGTGGGGTCCCTCGGCCTGGCCTGGCCTGCAGGGATGGGCTGAAACCGGCAGTCTGACATCCCCCAGGGGTCCCAGAATGCCAGAGGCCACCCTGCACAGGT
>NW_006300030.1:1008521-1009326 GCF_000327345.1 Myotis davidii | reverse complement strand
GCCTAAAAAAAAAAAAAAAGGTGGGGCCTGACCAGATAGCCTGGACCAAAAAAGGAACCTACCACATTTGAATAAAACCATCTGAAGAACAGCTCCTCTCTACTTTGAGGCCAGATAAAATACTTATGGAGAGTGGGAAAAGAGACGAACAAGCCCCAACAGAAGAGAAAATGCAGACATCAGAGTGTGTAAAAATTTCAGCTCAATCTTTAATGGTGGTAGCTCCTTTAGCCTCCTCCCTTGACGAGAACATCCACAGCATATACTTCATGTACTTCCAATTCAGCTTTCTCATGGTCCTGCTTCTGCTGGTCTGTGGTATTCTGGATAATGGTTTTCTCTCCATCGATGACATGCTGCTTCAATTGGTGTGACAGCATACCTTCGATTGGCGGGCAATTAAATGCATGGGCAACTTTGTGCCAGGCTTCGGTCACTTGTTTGTTCTGGTTTCCAGGTTTGACCAGGCGTAGGGCAGCTTCTGCACAAAGGTGAGCTGCCTTAATGACATCTGCTTTCCTCCCTGTCACTTGGGTCCCCTGTAGATAGGGAAATATAATCAGTGTTTTCCTGGAAAGCTCTTAGTTGGTTATTCCGTTAATATCTGTGTGGCCATTATGCAAGTCCAGCCAATGAGGAGAGAAAATATCCCCCCTTTCCTTTTATTTCTCTACTAGAGGCCCAGTGCACAGATTTGTGCACCAGTGGGGTCCCTCGGCCTGGCCTGGCCTGCAGGGATGGGCTGAAACCGGCAGTCTGACATCCCCCAGGGGTCCCAGAATGCCAGAGGCCACCCTGCACAGGT
>NW_006300030.1:984371-999264 GCF_000327345.1 Myotis davidii | reverse complement strand
ATCTCTCTGCAACCATATAGTTTTTAAGAGCATGATGAATATTTTCTGTTGCTTGAATCTCTGGCACTGCATGAGGAATAGTGATAAGATATTTAGGAGAGAGAAATCTTTCCACTTGCTTTTTTCCAAATTTCTGCTGGCGGTCCTGGGTGGAGAAGACGAACTGCACTTCACAGAGCTTGGGGTGTGGTGGGAAGAGGATGAGGCAGGAGCAGCTGGCTGGAGAGATAGGACCCACCTCAGTCCCCAGCTTCATTCTGTTCTAATGTTTCCCCACTGGTGGCATTCTCTGCAGTCTTGGAGGCCTTTAATTTTTTTTTCTTTTTCTGGGTTTTCCGACTTGCTGAACTCTGGAGGAGGGCCTTTAGCTCTGCATCCTGGACCTCCTTGTCAGATTTGTAAAGGTCAGGCTCAAAGGGACCACCGGTTACCCGCATGGGGCCACTGGGCATCAGCAGAACTGTAAATTTAAACTGGGCAACGCATTCACCCTCCTTCTCATGGAGAACATCAAATGGCTGCAGCAGTTCATGTTTGGCGCATTCCACCATCCCCATCCGGGCCTTCTTCTCATCTTCAAATGCTCTAAAGTAAACGGCATGGCATCAAAACGCCTTCCAACCTCACTGAAGAAGGCGCGTGAAGTTTTCATTTTGTTTAGAAGGATCTCATTTATAAATGGTGGCTGTCTTGCATCCTTGGCCTTGCCCTCTCCTGAGCTGACGAGAACATCCACAGCATATACTTCATGTACTTCCAATTCAGCTTTCTCATGGTCCTGCTTCTGCTGGTCTGTGGTATTCTGGATAATGGTTTTCTCTCCATCGATGACATGCTGCTTCAATTGGTGTGACAGCATACCTTCGATTGGCGGGCAATTAAATGCATGGGCAACTTTGTGCCAGGCTTCGGTCACTTGTTTGTTCTGGTTTCCAGGTTTGACCAGGCGTAGGGAAGCTTCTGCACAAAGGTGAGCTGCCTTAATGACACCTGCTTTCCTCCCTGTCACCTGGGTCCCCTGAGCTACACCAGCCACAAAAGTGTGAGCCTCATTAGCGATGAAGCCATCCACATGGACCCCAAGGTCAATTTTTACCAAGTCACCTTCCTTGAGAATATAGTCCTTGTCGCTTTTCAAATGGGAGAAGTGACACACACAGTTATTTACTGAAATACTGGTGGGAAAGGCAATACCTTTCTTCATTTCTTTTTCTTTCTTGAAAATTTTCCCCGTCTCTTCCATAATCATGGCATCACCTTTCTCACACAGGCTCAGCACCGACACACCTGAGCAGGATGCTTCCACCAAAGACAGAAGTACCCGGTTGGCGATGTTGCCCCCCATCTTATACTTGGTCACGACCATGTCCTTGCCGATAGTTAGCTGGTCCTCGCCTGACATCTTCCCGCCGCCACCACCACTGCAGCAATGTTCCGTTGAGCGGCCGCCTGGGTGTCCCTCCTGAGCCACAAGCTGTGGCCAGAGCCCCTTAGATTTGCGAGGAGAGCCGAGCAAAAGCGCTAGCAAGCAAGGGAGCGGGCGGGCTGAGGCGCAGGGCACGCTGGGACCTCTTTTGTGTGTATGTTAATCCTCCCTGAGGATATATTCTTTTCCATGGATTGTTAGAGAGAGTGAAGCTGGGGGAGAGAAACATCAATGTAAGACAAATCAATTGGTTGTCTTCTGCACATGCTCAGACGTGGGCCATGGAAGGAACCTGCAAATGAGGTACCTGCCCTTGACCAGGAATAAAAACTATGACTCTTTGGTGCCTAGGCCAACACTGTAATCATTTAGCGACACTGGCCAGGGCTCACCCTCTTATTCTTAAGAGATTAAATACTTTGGAGATGGGAAAGGGTTCTTAGTTAGAACTTTACTTATTTACTATTTTTTTTATTGATGGGAGAGAGAGAGAGAGATCAATGTGAGAGAGAAACGTCAATTGGTGCCTCCCATACATGCCCCAATGAGGAATGGAACCCAGCACAACATAGGTATGTGGCCTGATTGGTAATGACCTCGGGACATTTTTGGTGTATGGGATGATGCTCAACCAACTGAGCCACCTGGCCGGTCCTAGTTAGGAGTTTATTAATCACTACCTACCCAGACTGGGCAGTCTAGAAATAGCTCTCTCCTCAAAATAAAGACATGTGTGTGTCACACTCCCCCATCCCAGATATTAACTGCTTATAATTTCATTTAAAAAGCCACAAAACAAAACAAACCAAAGCACACTAATTCCAGAGCTCTGGTCACTATGCTGTATACTAATTACAATGATAAAGAAAATGTGGCTTCTGCTTTCTAAGTTTTTTGCTGGTTGTCACAAGGCCCCTTAATTCTCAAGATTTGTTTAACTAAATAAAACAAAGCCACTTTATGAAACTGCAAAGGCATGACAAGGAGTAATAGGAAAGACCCCTTAGTGGAGGAGAACCAAGATGATTGTGTAGGTACATACTGGTACTCGCTGCCTTCCACAATCACATCAAAATTACAACTAAAATATAGAACGACCATCATTCAGAACTGCCTGAAAACTGGCTGAATGGAAGTCCTACAACTAAAGAAGTAAAGAAGAAAGCACATGGAGACTGGTAGGAGGGGTGGAAGCCTGGAACTTGCTAGTCCAACACCCACGCGTGGCCTTGTTTTTAATTGGAAAAGATAGCTGTGTAGGTATCCTGTGAAGAGCAAGAAGTTACAGACCCACACCAGCCCCCCAGCCCAGGGTTCCAGAGCTGGGAAGAGAGGGCCCCATAACTTCAGGCTTTAAAAACCAGCGGGGATATGGCTGAGTGACATGGAGGCTGCTGGAGTTTCAGGCAGTTCCTTTTACAGTGCCAGTGCACAAACTTACTCAGACTTGTTCCCTCTGAACTCCATTGCTGGGGCAGCAGCTTGGTCAGGGGGTAAGGAGGGGATCCAGGGACAGACAGGGAGGAACTGGATTATATGGCCTTAGAGAAAGAACTTGGGGGTGGCTTTCTCCAAGATAAGGGTGCTTGCAGGGTCATTGTTCCTATGTTGACACCTCCCCCATCAGAGAGCTGACTGGCCGCTATACCTGAGTTTCCATCAGCATGGCCCACACTGTTTGCTCCACCCTGGTGGTTCCCTGAGACCTTGCCCCACCCAATTTGCAGGCCCACCCAATTTGCAGTAGCTTTTCCATATGAATGGCCTGTCCTGGCTCAGGCTTCAGACTTTGCTAAAATCTCTCAAACAAGCAGCCGGTTTCATCATACCCTATACCTAACAATAAGAGGCCCAAGACCTGTCATTATCAGCAGCCTGCCTTGCTTCACAGCTTGGCCTTTCCTGGGCACTTCTAAGCCCAACACAAGTAGCAGCCACCTACAGATCCCTCTGTAGCTCCTGTTGGGTGAAGCCAGGCAGTGGCTGTCTTTGCATCTCCTGGGAGGCCCCAGAGCCAGTGAACCTGGTGGACAGCTTCAGACCATACCAGATTAAAACTCTACACATCCACGAGCAATAATCTCAAGGGGCAGACTCAGTGAGCAACAAAACCCCACTGAAGCAAGTCCTTCTCAATAAGGGTATCTCTTGCACAGCAGCTCTTCCGCTGTAGTCACATCTGGTCCTCACAGCAAATTGGCCTGGAGGCCAATTCCTTCTAGTGATGCCAGTAGTAATCATGGCTCAACTACAATAAGACTGTTCACACAGGTTACACAGGGACACACCTAGAGTGCTGAGCTCAGGTGACTAGGGAGGCTGAGCCACTGGGTCCTACAGGACACCTACTATGCAAGGTCAGTCTACCAATTCCAGGAGACATATAAAAACAAACTCAGGGAAGCAGCCAAAATGCAGAGACAAAGAAACATGTCACAAATAAAAGAACAGAAGAAATCTCCAGAAAAAGAACTAAATGAAATGGAAGCAAACAAACTACTAGATACACAGTTCAAAACAATGATTATAGGTTGCTCAAGGATCTTAATGAGAGCTTCAATGGACTTAGTGAGACTTTCAAGAGCCTTAGTGAGAACATCAAAGACATGAAAAAGGACCAATCAGAAATTAAGCATACACTAACTAAAATAAGGAATAATTTACAGGGATTCAACAGTAGAGTAGAGCATTCTGAGAATCAAATTAATGATTTTGAATATCTTAAAAGCATCAAGAGAAAAGCACTTAGTTACCTACCAGGGAGCAACCATATGACAATCAGCTGATTTCTCAACAGAAACTATGCAGGCCAGAAAGGAGTGGCAAGAAATATTTAAAGTGATAAATAGCAAGGATCTACAACTAAGATTGCTCTACCTAGAAAAGCTACCATTTAGAATTGAGGGTCAGATAAAGAGTTTCAAAGACAAGAAAAAACTAAAGGAGTTCATCACCACCAAACCAGTATTACATGAAATGTTGAAGAGTATTCTTTAAGAAGAGGAGGAGGAGGAAGAAGAAGAAGAAGAGATAAAAAATATGAACAGTAAAATAGTAACAAATGCATATATATCAACAATTGAATCTAAAAATAAAAATAAACGAACAAGGAATTTAATGAACAAAATACACTGATGAATAAAATAGAACCAGTGGCCTGGAAACATGGAAGAGACTGAGGAATCTTAGCGGGAAGGAGGGAGGGCTGTGGAGGGAAGGTGGGATGAGATTAACTAAAGTGCTTATATGCATATATGCATTACCTATGGACACAGACAATAGGGTGTTTGAAGGTTTGGGGCCAGATGGTAACTGGGTGGAAGGGGGCAATGGTGGGAAAAAGGGAGACATCTGTGATACTATAAACAATAAAGATTTTTAAAAGACCCTTTAGTTTCTGAGATATTTACTAGAAGTTGGATAGATCTGTTATAAAATGATATATACTATAGCATTGTTCCAGCAGGAAACAATTAGTTCAGAACAGTTCCAGGTATGTAGTGATGCTCATTGTCAAATCTGTTTTTCTCAGCCTGTGACTGTGTCCACTAGATGGCGTCAAAGGATGCTCTGCAGCTAGAATACACTGGCTTCTATTCAGAAAACATAAAATGTATTTATGTAAGGCCAGAATCTTAAACAAAGCATCTTGTCTGAAATCCTCCTTTTTCTCCATGTTAATGTGACATGTGGATCAAAATAAGTGGAAAAAGGAATGGTTTTCTCTCATGAAATGTGGCATACTAGTATTGTGGAATAATGGAAATGTAGGTAAAACACAGAGACAGCCCAGTAAAAAGACACTCAGACACAGAGTTGACAAGAGAAACTCTCCTAGTGAGTGTGTGTGTGAGTGTGCGTGTGTGAGAGTGTGTGTGTGTGTGTGTGTGTGTGTGTGGTCTACTCATGCTTCTGAGATTAAACAGTCAGGAATGGAAGCGATAAAAAATACTTCTAAAAAAAGGTAAAGAGAAAGTATTGTAGAAAAACCTATAAAGAAAATAAAACGTTGGAGAATATGAGAGAGAGAGAGAGAGAGAGAGAGAGAGAGAGAGAGAGACCTCAAGTGAGCGGAAGACTAGGAACTTGATTTAAAAGTATTAATATGGAAATTCCAGAAGAAAGGTTACTTGAGTTTTAATGAATTTTATGTAAATGGAAACTTAGGGAAAAAGACACCAAATCATCTAGAATCAATTTAATGGAATTTCTTTGTAACTTATTGTTCACAAAGAGTATTCAATACCTGCTGGGGGAGCTGACAGTTGTATGGGTGCTCCCTTGTAGGTAACTAACTGCTTTTCTCTTGATGCTTTTAAGATTCTCTCTTTGTGTTCAACCCTTGGCATCTAATTATGATGAGTCTTGGTGTGGGCCTCTTTGGGTTCCTTTTATTTGGGACTCTGTCCAATTCTTGGACTTGTAAGTCTATTTCTTTCACTAGGTAAGGGAGTTTTCTGTCATTTCTTCGAATAGGTTTTCAATATCTTGCTCTCTCTCTTCTCCTTCTAGCACCCCCATAATGTGAATGTTAGTATGCTTGAAGTTGTCCCAAGAGGCTTCTTACACTATCTTCATATTTTTTAATTCTTTTTTCTTTTTGTCCTTCTGATTGGGTATTCTTTGCTTCCTCATATTCCAAATTCTCAAAATCCTCTGCTCTACTGTTGAATTCCTGTAAATTATTCTTTATTTCAGTTAGTGTATGCTTAATTTCTGACTGATCCTTTTTCATATCTTTGACATTCTCACTAAGATCCTTGAAAGTCTCACTAAGTCCCTTGAAACTCTCATTAAGATCCTCGAGTAACCTTATAACCATAGTTTTGAACTCTGTATCCAGTAGTTTGCTTGCTTCCATTTCTTTCATTTGTGACATCTTTCTTTGTCTCTGCAGTTTGGCTGCTTCTCTGCATTTATTTCTAAGTATTAGGTAGATGTGTTATCTCTTCTGGAATTGGTAGAGTGGGTTTTGGTATTAGATATCCTTTTAAATAGTCATTTCAGATGATTCTGATGCAGAAGATTAAGAGAGATCTCTTAGAGAAACATTGCCCTAAGCAAAGGCAGGATTGGTTAATCAGAAAGGCCTTCAAACTGGTCAGTGTGGCTCAGTGGTTGAGCATCAACCTACAAACCAAGAAGTCACAGTTCGATTCCTGGTCAGGGCACGTGCCTGGGTTGTGGGTTTGATCCCCAGTAGGTGATGTGCAGGAGGCAGCCCATCAATTATTCTCACTATTGATATTTTTTTCTCTCTCTCCCTTTCCCTTCCTCTCTGAAATAAATAAAAATATATTATTTTAAAAAAGATAGGCCTTCAAACTCATGTCTCCATGCATTAATTTATTCTTTTATTCATTCATTTTCTCTCTCCTAAAGACATCAATTCAACAAACATTTCTAAGGCCTTAGCATTGTACTTGGTGATGTGGGACATAGTAAATATAAAGAGTTTCAGTTCCTGCCTGAAGGGAACTTAGACATCTATCTCAGGCATTAGATTTATATATATATCTCAGATTTATTTAATATATATCTATAAGGAATTAGATAGATAATATATGTATATGTTTATTGGTATTAGAAATACATGCCCATATGGATTGGGCATTAATCTAATATAGTATGTCCTCCAAAAATATATACACACACTTTGAATAATTATAAAGGCAGTGATTATTAAAATACATTTCATTTTCAAAACTGAGCTGCCAGCTGTCAAAGTGTGTGTCCATGTTTGGGACACCCTGTACATCTAATGCTGCTGTATATATGTGAATGGCAATGTCAGGTGGTAAGTTCTGAATTTGTAGAAGGGATGAAGAGAGTGTTGCAGGGGTTTAGAAGGAAGACATGTCAGTGTGAGATAGTGTGATGGGAAAGGAGGAGCTGCTCCTGTAGAGGAGCGGGGACACTGCCCAGGCCCTGAATGCTGAGAAGCGAGCTGGATATTTGAGAGGAAGGAAAAGTATTAGCTTTCTATTATACTTATTAAGCAAGAATATTATTAACATCTCTAAGCCTATATGAAAGATAGCAGGGTGGCAAAGCATGACCAGGGATTGAAGCTATCATCTTGTTAACTACACTCAAAGGAGAAATAAAGGATAAGAAGAGCCAGAAGTTCTTGAATTAGCAACATCATCTTCAATACCCTGATGCCAACTGGGCCACTTTTTACTTTAATAAATTGATAGATGATAGGAGTGCTTGACATAACACGTTTATATTATACTAGAGGCTCAGTGCATGAAATTTATGCATGGGTAGGGTCCCTAGAGGCTGCAGGCTTCTGGATGCTGGCTGGAGCCTCCCTTTCCTGGCTGCCGGCTGCCAGCTGGGGCCTTCCTTTGTTCCACGCCACCACCTGGTGGTCAGCACACATCATAGCGAGCAATAGAACTCCCAGTAGGTCGAACTCCTGAGGGGACACTTTGCATATTAGGCTTTTATATATATACTAGTGACCCACTGCACAGATTTGTACACATTGAAAGGAAATTAATTAGAAGTTGCCCAGCAGGGTGGGACTGGGCAAGACGGGCCAGACACACCCCGGAGCCAACCTCCTGTGGTTCCTTCCCGGCATCTGCAGAGTGAGTGGGGTCCCTCTTGCAGGTGAGGTCCCTCACCTGGCCTGTGGGGATAGGGCCAAAACCAGCTCTCCAACATCCCTTGAGGCAGGGGTCCTCAAACTTTTTAGACAGGGAGCCAGTTCACTGTCCCCCAGACTGTTGGAAGGCCAGACTATAGCTTAAAAAAAAAAACTATGAATAAACTCCTATGCACACTGCACAAATCTTATTTTGAAGTAAAAAAGCAAAACGGGAACAAATACAATATTTGTATTTGCATGTGGCCCTCGGGCTGTAGTTTGAGGACACCTGCCCTGAGGGGTCCCGGAGTGTGAGAGGGCATTCTGCAAAATTGTTGTCATACAGGGTGCAGAACACAAATTCAAGTGTGCAGTAAACCAGATTCAGGGCCAACAGTGCCCAAGATACAACATAACCCACAGCCCTCTGAGGAATCAGGCTCTCTCCTCTCTGGTTTCAGGGTGCATCACTTGAGAACTGCCACTTCCAAGTCACTGCAGTTTGGCAGCTCCTGCATTGAGCGTCTGCCCCATGGTGGTCAGTGCACATCATAGCGACCAGTTGGATGGTTGAACACTTAGCATATTAACCTTTTATGTATATAGGAGATGTATATAAAAGCCCAGTGACCAGTATGGCGGAATGACCAGAATGAATGGTGGCTATGATGTGCACTGCGACAGCCAACCAGCTTGATCCAGGCCCCCATCGCCTCCCACCTCACAGCCAGCCTGGTGCCCGATTGGCCCTCAGCATCCCGATCAGGGGCGGGGCCAGCCAACCAATTGCCTGCAGCCCCTTCCCCCCCGCCGGCCCGGCCCGATGGGCCCGTATTGGGGTGGGACGGCTGAACCCCACCCATGCATGAATTCATGCACTGGGTCTCTAGTATAGATATATTTCTGTTTTTCTCATAGATTCATGTCTATTTCATCCATCTGCTTTCAAAAGTTAAAACTATGATTATAAGACACATGAAGTGTATAGACAATTTGCACCTTAGGACTGTTTGAGACTGAGGGAGAAAGATTATTCTAATTAAAAATCAATTTTTATTTAACAAAGAGATCTGTATTCCTTAAATTTATGCTATATTTGTCTATCTCATTACATGAAAGAAATTTAATCTAGCTGTCTTGTTCTCTGTCTCTAGCTCTTCTTGCTAACATCCTACAAAGCATCAAAAACAAAATATCTAAGCAATTTTGTCTGAGTTTTCTCTGAGCATTGCTAGGTCTGATTAAATCATTGAATTGATACCCCCTCTCCTGGGATAGTAACCTTTAGATCCTTTCTCAACTGACATTCCCTTTCACTTAGGCCACATTCCATTTGCTAAGACCATCTGGTTTCCAGATGACCTAATCCTACATAATAAAACACTAATATGCAAATTGACTGAACAGCAGAATGACTGGTCACTATTACGCACACTGACCACCAGGGGACAGACACAGGATCTGCCCCCTGGTGGTCAGTGCACTCCCAAAGGGGGAGCACTGCTCAGCCAGAAGCTGGGCTCATGGCTGGCAAGTGCATTGATGGTGGCAGGAGCCTCTCCTGCTGCCTTTGCTGTAGGTGGGCAGTAAGGAGCAAGGGGTCCTGGACTGTGAGAGCCCCAGACTGTGAGAGGGATGTCTGACTACTGGTTTAGGCCTGATCCCCAGTTGTGCACAAATTCGTCCACTGAGCCTCTAGTAAATTTATAAGTCCTTACCACTTTTGGCCTCATGCATTCCTCCTTTGATGACCCTAACAAGCATGTAGACGGGTGGTATTATTATATCGCCATGCTAGATGGGAAAGGGCCAGACTCAAGCCAGACAACTGGGTTTTTAATCTTACATATATATCACTTACTATCTGTGTGGCTTTGGTAAAGTTATTTAACCTTTATGTGTCTTGGTTTCCTTATCTATAAAGTGGACATAAATAGAACTTCTTATGATGATTAAATGGATCCATACATAGAATGCACTTGAAATAGCCAAGCCCATAGTAAGGGATTAATCCATGTTAGCTATTGCCATGAACTCTGATGTTGAGAATGGTACACAAGTGCAAATTTCATGGGATTATAGGTAGACTGAGAGGTATTATGTTAATGTATAATGTATATATTTGTACATTATAATATGTACTATTAATTTATATTAATATAACTAATTTAAACAAATAATTTATATGTATACAGTTTTTTAATTTATAAATAAATTATATTAATATGAAAATTATTCAACACTCTACCAAGAATCTTACCTTATAATAGACAAACATCTAAATTGTCCCTCTGATATGCTCACCAGCCAATCAGGAGAGTATGCAAATTAACCAAACAAAGATGGAGGTTAATTTGCATACATAGGTGCCCAGCGGCCTGGGTCCTGGGAAAATCATCAGCACCCAGGTCACTCTGAGGTAGGCCCTGTGTGGGCCCTAAGCAGTGTAGGAAGGGCCTGAACCAGGGGCTCCTGGGCAGGGGTGGAGCTGGCCATCAGAGCTGCGGAGGACCCCTGCTCAAGCCTAAAGCCTCAGCCAGAGGTGTCAGGCCTAGGCGAGGGGCCAATCCGGCTATGGGAGGGTGATGGGGGTTGACGCCTCTGGCTGAGGTGCCAGGCCTGGGCGGGGGGCAGAGCCGGCAATTGGAGAGGTCTGGGGGTCCCCTGCCAAGGCCTGACTCCTTGGCCAGAGGTGTCAGGCCTGGGTGGGGGGCCGAGCTGGTGATTAGAGGGGCCTGGGGGACCCCTGCCCAGGCCTGACTCCTTGGCCAGATGCATCAGGCCTGGGCGGGGGGCTGATCTGGCTATCGGAATGTGGTGAGGGTCAACACCTCTGGCTGAGGTGTGAAGCCTGGGCAGGGGGTGGAGCTGGCAATTGGAGAGGTCTAGGGGTCCCCTGCCCTGGCCTGACACCTCTGGCCCAGGCATCAGGCCTGGGCGAGGGGCCGATCTGGTGATCAGAGGGTGATATGGGTCAATGCCTCTGGCCGAGGCATCAGACCTGGGTGGGGGGCCGAGCCTGCGATTGGTGTGAACTATAAAAGAACACCTTTTCTGACTGCTCATTGGCTAAGCTCCCTGTATGCCACTGGTAATATTCTTAGTAACTTGGGTAATAAGAATCCAATAAAGTGATCTAGGGTTTTTCACCACACTCCTGGGGAAAAAAATGAAGGTCCGCTGCTGGAGGGCTAAGCAATGTCATATCCTGCCCTGGCCAGTTTGGCTCAGTGGATAGAGCCTTGGCCTGCCCACAGCAGGGTCTCCGGGGTGATGGGGCTGGTGCCTTCCCCTGATCACCCCTCCCACAAAAGGAGGCCAGACTGCAGCTTAGGCCCTATCCCCAAGGGGATCAGGGAGTGGGCCTAAGCCATCAGTAGGACATCCCCTGAGGACTCCCAGTATGTGAGAGGGGGCAGGCTGGGCTGAGGGACCCCCACACACACCAGTGCACGAATTTCATGCACCAGGCCCCTAGTACATAATATAAAATCATATGGCATAGGTTGTAGAGAGCACCTGGGAAGGCACATGGGCATTTCTTTAATTATTGTCAGCTGAATCCAGTGGCATTGGCAAAGCCATGTCCTGGAACATGCTTTGCCAAAAGGCAGTGTTGTCAGCTTGATCTTCAGCCCAGGTACCAGGAAATGGGTTTTGTTATTTAAATCCAGCCAAGCACCAGGAATGAATACGACTCTGGCCCACCCAAGAGTGCACATAATCTCCTTTGTCTTGACTTTTAGTAAAACTTGCTGTGTTTTGCTGTATAAAATAAACACGCTGTATTGGCTCTGGGTCCCTGTCCCTGTCTCTCCATCAGAGGACAGTGGCCCACCTGGCCCTAACTTTTTCCTTCCATCTCTGTCTGTCTCTTTCTTTCATTTTCTCAATTCCCAGCCTCCCCTACTCAGGAACTGGACTGCTCTCTGGCTGTGCTGGACGCAGAGAAGAGAGAAATATTTACAATAGGTATTAAATATGAGACTAGCAAGGTAGAGACATAAAAAAGAACTGGAGAAGAATCTAGTACAAAAATGCATCCATGATCTCTTATGTATATGCAAAGGGTGGTCACACATTTGCCTCTAAGGTTTCTGCTAACCATTGCAAACCTGATAAAAAGAGGTCAGTTGTTCAAGAGAAACATAATTACACAATTAATTACACAATTAAGACTAGAGAGGATACTCCCTACAGTCACCTATCGGATGAGTCTGTGTAATATAATAAAAGACATTTTCAACATCTTTTCAACTAATGAGCCAAAGTGTTTCACAGGGCTGCTCCAGTAACATTCTTCAAATCGTCACCCAAGCGCATGTCAGCAAAAGCAGTTCTATGAGAAATGGAATTGTGTGACCCAGGCGCCCAGCTCTCTGTTGATTCTGCTTTATGGAGAGAAGGATTTTGGAATGCCTGGAACACCCATAGCTTAAACTCATTCCCAGTTGCTTGGTTTCTTAAAACACTCATGACTGTCCTCTCATTTCATCTTCAGAATTAAACCTATTTTACAGATAAAGAAACTGAACCTGCCCTAACTGGTTTGGCTCAGTGGATAGAGCGTCGGCCTGCAGACTCAAAGGTCCCAGAGTCGATTCCTGTCAAGGGCATGTACCTTTGTTGCGGGCACATCCCCAGTAGGGGGTGTACAGGAGGCAGCTGATCAATGTTTCTCTCTCATCGATGTTTCTGACTATCCCTCTCCCTCCCTCTCTGTAAAAAAACAATAAAATCCATAAAAAAAAAAAAGAAAAAGAAAAAGAAACTGAACCTGAGAATGGTTGGACAGCTAGGAAATTTGTGGGGAGGATTTGACCTGCTAACTCCCAAACTCTCCCTAGCCTCTGGCCATTCATTCCCAGACTTCTTAGAACCCTGTTCCCTCTGCCTTATGTCCCATTCCTTTTTCGAATCAATTATAATCTGATTTTTATTTCTGCAACTCCATTGAAATTTCTCTGGCAAAAGTTGTGAATGATTATATGCTTATTGATTTTAGAGAGAGAGGGTGGAGGGAGGGAAGGAGAGAGAGAGAGAGAGAGAGAGAGAGAGAGAGAGAGAGATCAATTGGTGCCTCTCATATACACCCAGATCGGGGATTGAACCAGCAACCTAGGTAATGGTCTTACCTAAAATGAAACCCTCAACCTTTCGGTGTATGGGACAATGCTCCAGCCAGCTGAGCCGCCCAATCAGGGTGTAAATGATATTT
This sequence comes from Myotis davidii, assembly GCF_000327345.1. Classification (NCBI taxonomy): domain Eukaryota; kingdom Metazoa; phylum Chordata; class Mammalia; order Chiroptera; family Vespertilionidae; genus Myotis; species Myotis davidii. The sequence goes on along the minus strand of NW_006300030.1, from coordinate 986,022 downwards.
TTATTGTCAAATCTGGTGACCCTTTTCTCAACTTTTTTGGGGTTGTTGTTTGGTTTGAAACAATTGTTCAGTTTTTGGCATTCTGTCTTCTTCGGCTTTTGGAGCACTCATTGCTCCTCGCCCTCCTCCTGCTTCCTGTTTCCCAGGGAACCACTTTTGGTCCTCTCCTCTCTCACTCTATGCATTCCCGCAGGAGACTCGGTCCTCCCTCATGAAGTCAGCTGCCATCCTGGAAACATTACTTCCTAAACTTACACAGTAGGGTCACATTTTGTATGAGGTTGAGTTCTAAGGTGAGAGTCTGAGGTAAAAATAGCATTTTGTCAACGTAGGACATGCTCGTTGTTTTTTCAGTTGAATAAGAGATAAGACAGCAGGCTCAACTTGGGAGCCATTATATGGGAAATATGATTTCTTTAAAGACCAGAACTATATTCAGAGTGTTGATATGTTCATATTGTGAGGACAGGTAAGGGAAATGAGAACTTTTGGAGGAAGAACAGGTTTACACATCCCATTTCATAGTCAGTTTAGAGTCTATAGCCATGGGGTGAATTGGCAGAAAGAAAAAAAAAATTAAATAATTCTTCCCCTCTCTCCATTTATTTATTTAAGACCAAGTACACACAGGTTAATTTACATATGTTAATGATGACTCCATGTGTCCCTACAAACTCTCACCATGTGCCTGTTAGCCATTGTCATTTGGTTGTTCCATAAGATTTCAAACTCAACATGTTCAATATTTAATTTATTGTGTTTACATCACACTGTTTTAATTATATGTAGCAAGATATCCACTATTATTCCTGTAATAAAGATACTTCCAAGTTTTAATGGTTTAACCAATAAAATTTTGTTTCTCATCTGTGTAAGAGCCCAAAGTAGGTTTTCTGGGCCAGGAGGTAGGGGTGGGGAGGATGAAATGGTTTTCTGGGTTAGGAGGTGAGGGGTGAAATGGAGCACAGGAGGTCCTCTCCACAAGGTCACTCACACCCTAACCTTCCTCCCCATTTTTTATTTGTTTTTCCACCAGTATTTTGTGTCTCAGTTTCCTCTTTTGTGAAATGGGCCAACATTAGTACTCTTCGAAGTGGTTGTTGTGAAAATTGAGGTAATAATCTATGCAAAGCAATTGGAATGTGCCTGACTTAGAGTTGACGCTCAAAAGTTGATTAACTATTGCCCAGCTAGTGTGGCTCTGTGGCTGAGCATGGACCTATGCACCAGGAGATCACGGATCGATTCCCAGTCAGGGCACATGCCAGGGTTTTTGGGTGGTCCCCAGTGTGGGGGGTTCACGAGGCAGACAATCAATGATTCTCTCTGATCATTGCTGTTTTTCTCTCTCTCTCTTCCTCTCTGAAATCAATAAAAATATATTTAAAATATAAAATAAAATAAATTGGTTAACTATTATTGCTCTTAATTGCAGGATTTCATCAGCCACCAAGTTGCCCTATGCTAGAAACTCTCTTCTCTCATTACTGACTCTCATAAACATACATATTTATGTTTCTTTAAATACAAGAAATAGGTTTCTGATATGGAAATCAAAACAGTTGGATTTGGATTTTTTTTTTAAAGAAAGCAAAAGCCACTCTCCCTGTAGCTGTGTTAGAACTCTCAGTTGAAAGGGATCCAGAAAAGT
>NW_006300030.1:958995-964709 GCF_000327345.1 Myotis davidii | reverse complement strand
TTAGTACTCTTCGAAGTGGTTGTTGTGAAAATTGAGGTAATAATCTATGCAAAGCAATTGGAATGTGCCTGACTTAGAGTTGACGCTCAAAAGTTGATTAACTATTGCCCAGCTAGTGTGGCTCTGTGGCTGAGCATGGACCTATGCACCAGGAGATCACGGATCGATTCCCAGTCAGGGCACATGCCAGGGTTTTTGGGTGGTCCCCAGTGTGGGGGGTTCAGGAGGCAGACAATCAATGATTTTCTCTGATCATTGCTGTTTTTCTCTCTCTCTCTTCCTCTCTGAAATCAATAAAAATATATTTAAAATATAAAATAAAATAAATTGGTTAACTATTATTGCTCTTAATTGCAGGATTTCATCAGCCACCAAGTTGCCCTATGCTAGAAACTCTCTTCTCTCATTACTGACTCTCATAAACATACATATTTATGTTTCTTTAAATACAAGAAATAGGTTTCTGATATGGAAATCAAAACAGTTGGATTTGGATTTTTTTTTTAAAGAAAGCAAAAGCCACTCTCCCTGTAGCTGTGTTAGAACTCTCAGTTGAAAGGGATCCAGAAAAGTTTTCTTGCTCCCTCATTTTAAAACAGAGGAAACTACAGCCCAAGTAATGACAGAGCTGAGACTCAGTTCTAGGTGGGTTGTTTTTTTTTTAACTCCAATCAAATGACACTCCTTCCTGTGTAAACACCTTCACATAGTCTTCTTGATTTTCACCTCTTAGTTTTATTTCACAGATAAGCAAACTAAGCCAAAACCAACCGAACAACTCCTCTCCTCATCTTCACTATCTTTGGTTTGTGTCTATTAAATGAAGATGCTGCTGTATGAATTTCCCCTTATCTCCTATGGTTACCAAACAACTTAAGTTTCCAGAGTATTTATTGATTTTCCTAGCCTGGTTACTTGGATCCCCAAGCTCAGTGCCATTTCCTTTCCTGATTTTTACTCTCAGCAGCAGATGGCACTGTGAGCAAGTCTGGGAAGATGTTTTCCATCCTCAGGGAAAGTTGAGGGAAAATGTCCTCAACCCTTCCTTGATTTTATAGGCATGCTCACCTTCCTTTTTCTGGGTCAGAGTGCTCACAATGAGTGCGAGCTGTGTACTAACAAGAATAAGTAAGACTGTGTGTATAATTTATATGGTCTGGTATGCTGTGGCTGCTGATTCATCATTGAATTTGCTTTCACTCCTCCCTGGACACACAGCTGGACTACGTTTCCTGGTGTCTGTTGTAGTTGGATTTGGCCATGTGACTGAGACATGACCAATGGAACTGATCTGCACCATTTCCAGGCCTGGCTTATAAAAGTCTCCTGTGCTTTTCTTCTTTACTAGCAGGATGCCGATGCCCAGGATGACCGTGGAAGTCATGGGCCAATGGTGGCAGAGTTGCCACTATGCCAGGTTCCTGAATGACTGCATGGAGCCAAGTACCCCATTGACTTGGACCCACATCAGGGAGTTACATGAGTAAAAATTAAATTAAAATGTTAAGTCACTGGAATTGTGGTCTTTGTTGTTGCAATGATTAACCTACCTTTACTGATACAAAATTAACTAATGAAACCTTCCTGCTCCATGTGTTGTTCCTGGGGAAAATGTTTAATGATATTTTATCGGAAGCATCCAAGTTTCTGCACAATAGGGTGTCTTTTTTCCACATTAGACTCCGAAGGGGAAGTGACTGTTCTTTGTCAAAGGGGGTCTTAAAGGCCTCCACCCTCAATTGTTTCAATAAAACAAAGAGCTTGATCTGCAGACTGGAAGGCAGGCAGCTAGCATGGAGAACGTAGATTAGCTCAGGGTAAAGACAGACTGAGCCTATATTAGGTGGTCAAGTTTGTTTCTAAGTAAATCAGGTACCTAATAAGTTACCAAGCACAGTCGAGTGAAGTAAGTCCTTCAGTAGAAATAAAGGCACTGTCATTACTACTCAGGGTGGGGAGATTGTCTTTAATGCGGGCCACCAGCAATTTCTCCCCTCCCTGTATACACAAGCTTCTCCTACATCAAGAGGTGGATTCTGTCTCTCCTCCTGTTGAGTCTGGGCTGGCCTCGTGACTTGCTTTTGCCAACAGAATGCAGGGGAAGTGATGTGGTGCACAGGTGCTTCCATGGTTTGGGAACTAAGCTGCCATGTTGTGAGGAAGCCCATCTGAACTGTGTAGGAAGAGGGCCATGTGGGGAGACATCAGAGGCCCCTGCCAATGGCCAACACCAACTAACTGCCTGTCATCGGAGTGAAGTCTTCTTGGCTGTTCTGGCTCAACTAAGCATTTAAGACAAATGCAGCGGCATAGATGACCACAATCCATACCATGTGGAACAAAAGAATTGTTGATGTAAGTTCAGCCAATCCATAGAATCATGAGAAATACTAAGCCATGTTGTCAGGCACAAAGTTCTGGGGTAGTTTATCATGTGGCAATGGATAACCAGAGTACAGGATAAATGCTCTTCAGCAAAAGGTAGATGCTGCAGGCCCGGCAGGAAGTAGAACACGGTGGGGCAGAAAAGGTAAGCATTTAGCAACCAGTCACTGTCTCCTAAAGCAGTTTGTTAGGCCGGGGGATCCAAAGACCACTGAGATGCTATCACTACTCTCATGAAGCTCCTAACAAAGCTCAGGGAGACTTTCAACATTTAATAAATAAATAAAAAGCAGAGGTAGGGGGCAAGCTCAAAGGGGTCAATGGGAGAAAAAACAGACATATGTAATACTTTCAACAATAATTTTTTTTAAAAAAAGCTGAAGGACACAGAAATGCAAACAGCTAGTTATTAGAGTTGTATTGAGTGGGGGACCAAAAAATGGAAGCAATCCATTTTTTTAATTAAAAAATTTAAAAACATATATTTTTATTGATTTCAGAAAAAAAAGGGAGAGGATGAGATATAGAAACATCAATGAGGAGAATCACTGATAGGCTGCCTCCTGCACGCCTCTTATTGGAGGTCGAGCCTATAACCTGGGCATGTATCCTTGACCGGGAATTGAACTGTGGCCTCCTGGTTCATAGATTGATGGTCAACCACTGAGCCACACTGGCTGGGCAGCAATCCAGTTTTTTATTGTTGTTTGTTTTATTTCTTACTAGCAATCCATTTCTTAAAAAATATTTTTTGTTGATTTCAGAGAGGAAGGGAGAGGAAGAGAAAGATAGAAACATCAATGATAAGAGATTCATTGATTGGCTGCCTCCTGCACTCCCCCTACTGGGGATTGAACCCATCACCCAGGCATGTACCCTTGACCAGAATCGAACCCGGGACCCTTCAGTCTACAGGCTGATGCTCTATCCACTGAGAAAAACCGGCTAGAGCAGCAATCCATTTTTTAAAAGCTTAAGGTGAGTAGAATTTGTTGAGTAGCTGAAGGGGATTGCAGGAGAGGCACAAAAACATTCTGGTAGGGGTGACCATGCTCAGAGGCATGGAGTGGTGAATCGTGGTCGAGAGAAGGAAGGGAAGCAGTCTGAAAAGCTGGGCTGAGAGCAGGCAAGCCAGGTGAGGCCCCACTTCCGCAGAGTTTCCTTACACTTCACGTGCTGCCTGGCTGTGCCAAGATACCGGGAGTTGTGCAAGCTTCACACTTGCCCAAGAGGCTTACCAGGGGCAAATGAGGCAGCTCTCACTTTGGTCTGAGTGGTGCACAAATGAAGTGTCAGGTTCAGATTTGTAAGTGACAAATGAATCAAAAATCAGCATTCCTACTTGGAAAAATGATAATCCTGTTCTATCACCTCCGACTTTTCTCAAAAGCATAAATTTGGGCTCTGTATTACATAAATCAATTGTCGTCTGAGGATATGTTTATTGATTTTAGAGAGAGAGGAAGGGAAAAACATTGATATATGAGAGAGAGCGAGAGTGAGAGCTAGAGAGAGAGAGATCGAGATCTGTATGTGCTCCAACCAGGGATCAAATCCACAATCTAGCTATGTGCCATGACCAGGAATCGAACTCACAACCTTTTGGTGTACGGACAACACTCCAACTAACTGAGCCACCTCAGCCAGGGATTATCAGATGTTTTATCTCTCTGATTTTAACCCTTTGACCTACAAAGCAAAACAAAAGTTACTGTACTTGCACTCTTTAAAGATTGCTGGTATTTAAGAAATAAAAATGAGTTATCCTTCTGAGAATGGAGGGGTAAAGCCTTGACCCCTGATCCATCTCCTGTTCTGGAGGCCAGGAGTGTCCAAATTGGGTACACAAGTAAATCCATTGAGGGCCAGGAAAAAAAGCCGCAGAAACTTATTTATTTATTTATTTATTTATTTATATTGTGGTAAGAACAGTTAACATGAGATCTATCCTCTTGACAAGTTTTTCTTTAAATATGTCTTTATTGATTTGAGAGAGACAGGGAGATGAAAACATCAATGTTGCCTCATGCACGGCCCCTACTGGGGATCGAACCACAACCCAGGCATGCGCCCTGATTAGGCATCAAACCCACCACCCTTTGGTGTATGGGACGATGTTCAACCAACTGAGCCATACTGGCAAGGGTTCTTGACAAGTTTTTAAGTGCATAATGCAATATTATTAACTATAGGCACAATGTTGTTCAGATCATGTAGTGTTTGCTTTTTATCTAAGCCGTACTTCATATGTTATCAGTATAGATGAATAGCTTACAAATAAGAATATGTATATGGAAAGTTCCTGATCAAATCAGGTAGCAGTCAACAAAGTTTGAGGAGTATACCGTCCTAGCAGCTTGCACCTTCCATGCTACTGCTGAAGTCCCATAATTGGGGCCCTCCTAGCCTTCCCCTCAGGCGAACAGCTTCATACCTTCCTCAGGAGGAACCTGGGAAATGAGCCTCTCTTGTCGAATCCCCCAGCACCTTCCTTGGCTCAGTCTACTTCTGTTTTGTCTTGTCTAGGCAGAACTTTTTAGTTCTGAAGTCTGTTCCTCCCCAGTTGAGAACTTTCTGTCTAGTCTGATGATATCATCATTTCCCTTCCACTGTCTCCCTCCCTCTCCCTCCCGCTTTGAGTTTGAGGCACTGATGCTCACCTGCCCCAGTACACCACCTCCTCTAGCACTCAGCACCCCCCCTTATACCCCAGCCTGGCCTCCAGGTATCTATAATCCACCCTCAACAGGCCAGTGCCCGCTGTGGGGCAGTGTCTCCCTGGTTTTGGAGGAACAGTGATAATACAGCAATACCAGTAGTGACAGCTCCCACTTGGGTGGCTGCTGGGTGCCTGCGTTTTGCATGGTAATCTTCCACTCTCTGTAAAAATCATTGGAAAAATATCTTCTGTTGAGGATTAACAACAAAAATCTAAATTTCAGTCTATTTGTAGATAGGTAGCAAAATAGATAAAATAAGTTGTTTGCAAATACCTGAGGTTTATTTGGGGAAGAGTGCTGGGGTCCAGCCCCAGCAGGTCCAGGGGTCCCCAAAGGTGTGGATGGAGTCGGCGAAGAAGGAATGACAGGGAGACAGCATTCAGTTGATCAGCAGCCTAGCCAGGATCTCTAGCCAAGTTCTGGTCAGGATCTCCAGCGAAGTTCTGGTTAGGATCTCCAGCAAAGTTCTGGTCAGGATCTCCAGCGAAGTTCTGGTTCCATGTTCTCTTGCTAGATTTTCCAGCCAGGTTCTGTAGCCATGTTTTAGTCAGGTTCTCTTGCCATGTTCTATCCAGGTTCTGTAACCAGGTTCTGTCTCTCGGTTCTTCA
>NW_006300030.1:938617-958850 GCF_000327345.1 Myotis davidii | reverse complement strand
TTCTGCTGGGGAAGGGGTTAAGAGGTTTTATTCCCTCCCTAACTTCAGGGGAAAATCCCTACCTGGGGAAACAACCTTTCTCGGAGAGGTGACCTTGGTTAAAACACAGCGCCAAGAAGGTGAGCAAACATATTAAGAACAGTATGCCATATATGCCAGGTCCCTTGAAACAGCAAGGATGGACTGGCTCCCGGCACAAGAGTCAGAATTAAAAAGAAACTCCAATGTCTAGACCTTTGTCTAATTCCATATTACTGACATCACTCTTCTCAAAGCCCAGGCCTGAGAAATGACCAGGGGTTCCACCCTCTTATAAATATTGCTTATGTAAGCATTTAAATACCAACATCAGCCCTGGCCAGGTAGCTCAGTTGGTTGGAGTGTTGTCCAATGCGCTAAGGTTGCAGGTGTGTTCCCTGGTCAGGGCACATACAGGGAGCAACCAATGAATGCATGAACACGTGGAACAGCAGATCCATGCTTCTCTTTCAAACTGATCAGGGGGGCGATGTGGATGCAGCCCTGCACTGGCTTGTGGGCGGCCCTTCCATCTGTCCTTAAATAAGACTTCCAGTGCACAGCCACATTCACAGGCTGAAAATAGGCTCCCCACCCCCACTCCCATGCACATCACAGCCATGACCATGACCAAGAATGTTTCCCTCCACCTTGCCTCACAGCCAAGGCCACACCTGGGCCCATTTCACATTTCCACCTTTCAGGTTTGCGGTTGCCTGTGCAGCAGAATCAAAATGACAGATTTATGCGAGGCTGCGGGTTTGGATCAGCCACACATTTATTCTCTGCTTCTCCTCACCCTTAGTGGCTACCTGGAAGAGCTGATGGGGAGGAAAACATTGTGTGTGTTTTTTCAAACCCACCACAGCTGTTCTCCACACCTGGATACATTCAATCAACCTCGAAGTCGGGGCTGGGAGTCCTGGTTGGCCCATTTCCCCGACACAGGACAGGGACAGATTGGTGATTGCAAGTTAGAAAACCATTTCCCTTCCAGATGAGCACCTAGATGATGGTCTGGCTGCGAGTCACTAATTGCTGGGCTCTTCAGGGCGGCTTTCTCTGAATTACAGCCTCCAGAACTGGAGCCCTTGCCTGTATCACACTTTGCTGCTCACCCTCTCACACTGCTGGCAAACCATTCAATTTCTGTGACCTTTGTCTTCCCATAAAAGGGATCTGAGGGGATAATTCTCCAAGAAATCTCAAGTAGTTTTAAGATCAAAAGCTTGTTTTGGTTCTTTATCTCACCTTTTCCAGCTATTCAGAGTTTTGTTCTCCTGCGTTTGTGGAAGCTCATAAAAATGCATTAGTTATTTCCAGCTTTACAGGTGAGAGCAGAGGTCTTCAGAGGGCAAAGTGGATTCTGGCTGAGAGGAGGCCAGAAATCTGCTGTTGCCTCCATCCAACTCGCTTGTTTGAGCAGGCGCGCAGAGTGAATGATGAGCAGAAATGCTCCATGGTTTGTTCCTCTATTCCAAGAAGAGAGGTGCTCGAAGGCTCACTCCCCAACCTTTTTATCCCCCAAGTAGGTATGAGTGAATTGTTTGAATTTTGAGCTCCAGTCAAGATTAGAGAGTCTGCCTGGCCATTGACCTATGCACAAAGTTAGGGTTTGATTCCTGATCAGGGCACATGCCCGGGTTGCAAGCTGGTCAAGGGCACATTTCTGGATTGTGAACTCGATCCCCAGTAGGGGGCGTGTAGGAGCCAGTCAATCAACGATGCTCTCTCATCAATATTTCTACCTCTCCCTCCTCCTCTCTGAAATCAATTTTTTAAAAAAGAACAGAGAGTCTAAGTGGATCTTCCCTCTAACCAAAATATTCAGGACTTGCCTGCTGGCGTGGCTAAGTGGTTGAGAATCGATCTATGAACCAGGAGGTCATGGTTCGATTCCCAGTCAGGGCACATGCCTGGGTTGTGGGCTCGATCCCCAGTTGGGAGTGTGCAGGAGACAGCCAATCAATGATTCTCTCTCATCATTGATATTTCTATCTCTCTCTCCCTCCCTGAAATAAATAAAGAAATATATTTTTAAAAAGAAGTAAAAAAGTTCGGGACTTGTGTGTAGAATAGTGACTCATTCCTAACTTGCGGTCTCCTTGGTGGAAGAAAGGAAAGGATAGCAGGGGCTTCACTTTGTGTGTCTTCAGTGACTTAGAGAGCTAAGATGTCCCAAACCACAACTCAAGTCAGGTACCCTGACCCTCATTCCTAAGCAATAAAGAGCTCAGGAGGCTTCTCTCCCCAGCTGTGACACTGGACATTAGTATGCACATCCTGTCATTGTTATATAGTGAACTCTGCAAATTTTGCCATGAAAAGATGAAAAATTCAAACCTGATGATTAAAATTCACGTGACTCTGGATGTAATGAAAAATAGTTACACAGTCACACAATCTTCCTCTTACACACACACACACACACACACACACACACACACACGCCCCACTCATATATGTTTGGAGTTTTACTTTCCTCTGCTTTAATTATAAGCCTTGGTTTGGTCTGTGTTATCAATGACCAGGGAACCCAGAAAGACAGCTGGAGAAGCACCAAGCTTCCCATCCACTTGGGGTGGTTTGAGAGTTGGTCATAATTCTTAGGAGGCACCTCAAGTTCATGGCTGCAATGGATGCTGCCCAAAGTCAATAGCACAGGAACCTTCCTGCCATACAAAAGCCCCACCTAAAGATGGGTGCTATCAATAGGAAACTACAGCAGAAGATAATGTTTCCTGGGTAGGTAACAGGCTCCATGGAAACAAACCAGTTTCAGGTCTTGGTCCCTCTGGAGTGTTTTAGGGAGGTCCATGTATGTCAGGTTGCATAGGCAGGACACAGGAGATTGAGGTTGGGGCTTCAGGGCCAGAGCATACTACTAATGTCCCTTTATATATAACTACTAGAGGCCCAGTGCACAAAATTTGTGCACTGGGGGGGGGGTCCCCTCAGCCCAGCCTGCACCCTCTCCAATCCGGGACCCCTTGGGGGATGTCCGACTGCCGGTTTAGGCCCAATCCCTAAACCGGCAGTCGGACATCCCTCTCACAATCCTGGACCACTGGCTCCTAATTGCTCACCTGCCTGCCTGCCTGGTAACCCCTAACTACCCCTCCCTGTCAGCCAGATCACCCCTTAATGCCCCCCTTGCTGGCCTGGTCACCCCTCATGCCTCCCCACCCCCCGTCGGCCTGGTCACCCCATGCAGCCTGCTTGCTCAGTCATTTGGTCATTCCTCACTAACCCCCTGGCAGCCTGGTCATAGGTAGACATCTTGTGAAGGTGTGACAGTCAATTTGCATATTCCCTCTTTATTATATAGGATGTGTTCTTTGGTAAGGGATGGGAGGTTGGGGAGCAGACTCAAGGTAGTTTGGGAAATTCTGCTTTAAACAAAGCTAATCAGGTTTCTTTAGCCTTTACTATTCAGGTTTTACTGCAAATCTCTAAGAGGCAGAAATATAATATGGAACTTTTCCCAGACTTATTTTGACCTGGAGCCTTCACTGGGAATCTCTAACATGTCAAAGAACATTAATGTCCTACATAACCAAGTTTGGAGAATATCATTTGGAGAAATCAGGGAAGTCCCAGCTGTCCAGGGTTACTAACTCCATGGAGACTCAGCTTCCAACCCAGTAGAGACGTTCCATGGTAGTGGACATCACACTGGGGACCCACATCCTTGGGGAGCACATGAAGGCTTTCCAAGGATACATAGTACATGGATTTAAAAAAATAATTCTAGGCCTACCACCTCCATGTGCACACTTTCCTAAAATAGCTCTGCCAAGAGCTGAATGGCAATGCACTATGCGAAGGGAACAGAGGGTTTCCCACCTGTCCCCCTTTCACAACACCCATTTCATAAAAGCAAGAGGCTCTTCTCACTCCCTCTCGTCTTAGCATGGTGCGTTGCCCCAGGGGCGGCACATCTCTGGGATGTCAGACAAAATGCTGGTTTTTGAGAATGTGGATGAGTCTATTGACTGAGTAATACTTTTTTTTGTAACTCAGATAATTTCTAATATTTTGCTTTCATGAAGATTGAAGGAACACCTAATTGAGTTGTTAGAGAATTGGATCATTAAAATAATTTTGATGATAGATCACTGAATCAGAAGGAGCTCTGTAATTGACATTGCTATGATAAAATTCCTTTCATTCTCATATACTTACTTAAAAAATTTTTTTAAATTGATTTCAAAGAGGAAGGGAGAGGGATAGAGAGATAGAAACATCAATGATGAGAGAGAATCACTGATAGGCTGCCTCCTGCATGTCCCCTACTGGAGGTTGAGCCAGCAATACGGGCATGCGCCCTGACTGAGAATCCAACTGTGACCTTCTGGTTCATAGGTTGATGCTCAACCGCTGCGAACACTGGCCAGGCTCATCTACTTACTTTTATGAAAAAGGTTTTATAGTGTTAACAATAACTGTAACAACAATAATTGTAAAATGGGAATAATATTGATGAGGAACCCATCTATAGCAGTTTTTAAAATTTACTTTTTATGTTTAATAATCCTATATAATAAAAGGCTAATATGCAAATAGACCAAACTGTGGAATGACCAGTTGCTATGTTGCGCACTGACCACCTGGGGCAGACGCTAAATGCAAGAACTGCTCCCTGGTGGTCAGTGTACTCCCACAAGGGGAGAGCTGCTCAGCCATAAGCCCTGAGCTGGGCTCATGGCTGGTGAGTATAGCGGCGGTGGCAGGAGCCTCTCCTGCCTCCGCAGCAGCGCTAAGGATGTTTGACTGGGCCTCTAGTCATTTATAGTGTCTACAATGTTGATTCAGTCCAGAAACATCTCTTCACTACCTAGAGCTGTACAGTCACAGGAAAAAATTTAAAATTAATTTCAAATTAATTAAAGTGTGCAAGATTACTTTCTTGTTATATAGATTCTAGAGGCCTGGTGCATGATTTGTGCACTGGTGGGGTCCCTTGGCATGGCCTGCACCCTCTTGAAATCTGGGATCCCTCAGGGGATGTTGGACTACCAGTTTTGGCCTGATCCCCGCAGGCCCAGCTGAGGGACCCCACTGGTGCACGAATCCATGCACCGGGCCTCTAGTATGCATATAAGATCTTTGGTTAATCTCTTCCTGGCCTCCTCCCTCCCCGCTTCCCTTTGAGATTCATCAGTCTGTTCTATATTTCCATGCCTGTGCATTGAGCATCTGCCCCCTGGTGGTTAGTGTGCATCATAGCTACTGGTTGAATGGTCGAATACGGTTGCCCAGTTGCTTAGGCTTTTATATATATGGATTTTTGCTGGGTGATCAATAGTAAGATTTCAGGCATAAGATATATCACATTATCATAACATTACTTGGGGAGAGTGGAATGGAAATACAACTTTAAGGAGTAAATGAAATAACTTTTTGCCTATTAAACACACACTTGTTGGTGTATATTTAGAGTGGGTTATGGTGGATACCAAAGTGCTATGGTATGGAAACATTTTGTTGTTGTTAATTCTCACCTGAAGATATTTTTTCAATGATTTGTTTTTTTAGAGAGAGTGGAAGGGAGGGAGGGAAGAAGAGGGAGGAAGAGAGAGAGAGAGAGAGAAACATCAATGTGAGAGAGACACATCAATTGGTTGCCTCCTGCATGTACCCTGACAGGCGGGGTATTGAGCCTGTGCCCTCGACCAGAATTGAACCTGGATCCTTCAGTCTGAGGCCCATGCTCTAACCACTGAACAAAATCAGGTAAGGCACAACTATTTAAACTTTTAAAGACATGTTTTAGATGTTAATTTAAAAGGCTGTGAGAAGATATGCAATTTTAAATAATTATTTTTTCTACTTTGTTTTTATTTTATTTTATTTTTAAAATTTATCCTTATTGTTGAAAGTATTACAGATGTTCACTGTTTTTCCCCATTGACTCCCCTTCTCCCCACTCCCATCCCCTCCCCAGGTCTTCACCCCACTATTGTCTGTCTCCGTGGGTTATGCATAAATGCATGTAAGTTCTTTGGTTATATCTCCCCTTCCCCTGAAAATCCTCAGTCTTTTTCATGCTTTCATGTCTCTGGATCTATTTTGTTTGTCACATTATTTTGTTCATTAGATTCCACATATAAGCGAGATCATGTGATACTTGTCTTTCTCTGACTGGGTTATATCACTTAGCATAATACTCTTCAAATCCTTCCATGCTGTCTCAAAGGGTAAAAGATACCTCTGTTTTTGTAGCTGCATAGTATTGTGTAAATGTACTACAGTTTTTTGAAAATATATATTTATTTCAGAGAGGAAGGGACAGGGAGAGAGAGATAGAAACATCAGCAATGATCGCTGCCTCATGCACACCCCCTACTGGGGATTGAGCCCACAACACAGGCATGTTCCCTTGAAGGAATCGAACCCATGACACCCCCTACTACAGGCCAACACTCTATCCACCAAGCCAAACCAGCTAGGGCTGTTCTACAGCTTTTTTATCCACTCATCTACTGATGGGCACTTGGGCTATGTACAGATCTTATCTATCTATCTATCTATCTCTCTATCTATCTATCTATCTATCTATCTATCTATCTAGCTATCTATCTAAAACCCTAATATGCAAATAGACCAAATGGCGGAACAACCGAACAGCTGAACAACCAGTCACTATCGTGTGCGCTGACCACCAGGAGGCGCATGCAAAACATGGCAGGCTTTGGCAGCAGGCTGCAGAGAGTGGAAGATGGCGGGTGCCGGCCATAGTGGGATGGTGGAGCAGGTGAGCGGGGTGCCAGACTAAGGCAGGGTGCGGGTCGTTGTCATCGGGGTGAGCTTCTGGTGGTTCCTGAAAATTCTTTGCTCCCGTGCACCATGGTCCTGCCCAGCGCTTGCACCTGCTGCTGGCACCGGTCCTGCTCACATCCGCTGCCGGTGCCGGAGCTACCACTCACACCCGCTGTTGGCACCTGGTGCCTTCAGCGGGTTTGAGCCGCAGCTGCTGACTCCCATCACCCCTCAGGGTTTCTCCACTTCCCCCTGCTCCTGAGAGGTGATCGAGGCCGGTAGCCGCCTCTTTCATCCTCTGCTGGCTATGGCCCTGCTCGCACCTGCAGCCTGTGCTGGACCTGCTGCTTGCACCTGCTGCTGGAGCCCAGCACTGCCCGGATGGCTCGGCACTGCTGGTGGGTGTGGGTAGCTGCTGCTGGCCCCGATCACACCTGAGGGCTTCTCCACCTCCCAGTGCTTCTGAGGGGCAATTAGGGCAGCAGCCACCGCTCACACCCACTGCTGGCGCTGGCCCCAATTGCTCTGCGCTGTCAGTGTGTGTAGGAGCAGTGGCAGCTGGGTGTGGTTGCTGGCAGACAGGGGACAAGGGACTGTGGCGGGAGGGCCCGGTGGGGGCATGGAGGATGGGCTGAGATCCACCCCTATGCCCCACGCAGCCTCCTGGCCCACAGTTCCTTTCACGGTGCACGAATTTGTGCGCTGGGCCCCTAGTTGTAAATAACACTGCTATAAACTAGGCATTATACGTTCTTTCTTATTGGTGTTTCTGGCTTCTTAGGATATATTCCTAGAAGTAGATTACTGGCTCAAATGGCAGTTCCATTTTTAATTTTTTGAGGAAACTCCACACTGTTTTCCATAGTGGTTGTACCAGTCTGCATTCCCACCAACAGTATAGGAAGTTTTAAAAAATTATTTTAAAGTGTAATCAAGAAAGAAATTGAAGGTCTCACATCCAATAGCATGTAAGGAAAACAAAAAGGTAGGAATCCAGAGATGACAATATTTGGCTTAAGTCAAGCTTTAGGCTGCTCTGCCTTGCATTCACTGCACACTGCTGTCTCCCTTTGCTGTCCCTTTAGTTTGGCATCCTTGTCTATCCAGGTCTAGGTCCCTCAACTTCCAATATAATGTCCCACATGACCGCTAATCTCCTCCTCCCAGATGTGGTACTCGTTTCTTTCATGCTTTATAAAAACCATGTGGACTTGGCTCTGAGACTACTTCATGGGACTTGTCCCAGGGGACGTGGCCCCTGCCCCAAATCCCACAAACACTCAGATGCCAAAGTTGGTCTTGGTTCCTTGACCACTTACTACCATCTCATTAATTAGCATTAATTTGTAAATTTGTAGTTTTCAAAGTGCTTCCCTCTTTATATTACCTAATTTATGTCTCACCACAACCTGCTGTGATAGATGAAATTGGGGCTCAGAGGATTTAAGGGTTTGCCTGTGATTACACAGCAAGAAATGGCGGAGTTGATATTTGCATCTAGATCATCTGCCCTCAGACTGTGTACTTTATCCACGACATCTCACTGTCCCTGGGAAGTCTATTTTGGTCGAAAGCCAAAGCAAACCAATTGGGATCTCCTGAGTCTGGGGTGGCCCACTTCTCAGCTCTGGGGTTTCCTCTGGCGTCTCCTTCAAGACTATCCACTAGACAGCGAAGCAGAAATCAACACATTCACATGCTTAACTCAGAACAAGATATTATGGTATGGAGCCAAGATGAGATGAGTATAAACAAACATTCACATAAAAATGTGCAAGATTTTCCATGACTGGTGTTTTACTCTGTATTGTAGTTGTATTAGAAATAAGACTTGACATCTGAGAGTGGTGTGGAGAGAGGAGCTCTGAGAGTGAGGTGTAGAGAGAGAGAGAGAGAGAGAGAGAGAGAGAGAGAGAGAGAGAGAGAGTTTTATTGTATTCTGGTTGCTAGACATGCATGTTGGAAAAAAAAATTACTCCATTTTGGGGACATGGTTTTTTATTCCTCAGTGAGGTATTTCACTGAGGATGAGCCATCAAGACTATTATAAAGTTACTAGGATTCTCTAGGTCTTAAAGGAGTAAATCTGTAGATGAAAAACAGTGAAGGATTTCAGGCCACGTGGTGCACAAGGAAATACTTTACTAAAAGGACAACATCACTGTAAACAGCTCAAGGTCACCTTCAAGGACTACCTGGAAGTTCAAGTGAGCAGGTGGCCAGGACTTGAGCAACCTGGAACTTATTATACCTGTCCTCCTTGGATGGCTCCAGCTGTGTACTTGTGAGTACTATCAACTTGCTGGATAGTCAGGCTCCATTGATAGCTGGGGCCCACTGGCTTTTGTCAGAGTCATTCTTGGGTGGGCAAACATGTTAACACAAATCGACAGGGTTACAAATATTAAATTCTTGAGTTGAACTTAAAAGCAAATCTGGGTGAAACAGTGGGGCCTTTCCCAAGCAAATTCTGGGTATCCTTAAAAACACAAATGATAGCCTCCATGCCAGCTCTCTGTCCATTCCAGGTTCTCAAATATCCTCATCATGCTCATGAGTAGGGGACAGACCACCTGAACGAAGAACCTCATCTCTTTGTGACCGAACTTTCAGAGGCCAGTATGCATTGACTATCACACTGAGAAGGAAGTTAGAGGTCACTAACCAGTGTAAATGACCAGCCAGGGTGCTACTGGCATTGGGGGCAGGAAAGTCTTTTCCTGTGAAACTTTCTTGTGCAGGGAAAATAGCATCCTGGTCCCTACATATTAATAATGAATCCACTAGTTATTGTGACAACTGAAAATTGCCTTTCCCATGGTTCCACATATTGGGGGAGAGAAGAAAAACACACCGCTTTCAGCTGACACTGCTGTTTGCAGGGAGGACACCTTGGTCCCTGGAGGGGGAGTGGCTTGCCTGAGTTCATAATGCAAATTGGTAATGAAGTCAGAATTTTACTCTGAAGAACTGCTGGTTACCAGAGTAGAGGAGGTTTGGGGGACTAGTTGAGAAAGGTAGAAGGATTGAGAAGTACAGATGTATCGTTACTCAATAGGTGTGGGGTGTAAGTATAGCATAAGGAATATTTCCAATAATATTGTAATAACTGTGTTATGGTACCTGTTGGGTACTGGAAATATCAGGAGGAACACTTTGTAAAGTGTATGATTATCTAACCAAAATGCTATACACCTGAAACGAATACAAAATAATATTGAATGATAACTGTGATTGAAAAAAATATTAATATTAAAAAAATAAAAAAGAAAGAAGAATTTTATTCTGAGATATCTTCTTTTATTTATTTTTTTAAAATGTGTTTTTATTGACTTCAGAAAGAAAGAAGGAGAGATAGAAACATCAATGATGAGAGAGAATCATGGACCGGCTGCCTCCTGTACCCTCCCCTCCCTCACTGGAGATCGAGCCCACAACTCCGGGCATGTACCTTGACCCGGAATAGAACTGTGACCTCCTGGTTCATGGGTCAGTGCTCAACCACTGAGCCACACCGGCCAGGCTCTGAAGTCTCTTGAATCATCCTCCTGCTGTTATCCACCTATAAAGTAGGAATTACTTTATTAATTACTAAATTAATCATTTAGAAATTACTAATTATTAATTTAGGAATGACTAATTTACTATTCATGGCCAGTATTTGTGAAATGTGTTAAAGTCCTATACAAAAGATACTAAATAACTACCACAAATTATTTATGTATTTATAGCTCAAGGCACCATCAGCAGGAGTACAGATTTTAAAATAATAATTTGAATTGTAATCCATTCTGGAAGTACTTTTTGTAAGACGACAGATCAGGAATGGCTAGAAGAATGCAACTGCACTGAGGCTGACAGTCCCAGAGGGCAGGTCTAGAATAGTCTCTTGAGACGACAGTGCTGAGCACCAAGCCTGGCACGGAGCTGACAGCCGGCAGTGTTTGTTCATCTGCACTGACGCACATGCCTGTTAGCATTTGAGCTGCTCTCCCAGAAAGTTTGTCAAAAAGTGTCCCTTGAAGTTTCATTTCTAATTACTCTTGTTTAGGCTCCCCTGGATTGTGGTGAGGAAACTGGACTCTCAAAATAGCCCGGATTGAATGGGTACATGTGCGGGATGTGGCCCAAACATGCCATTGGTGCTGCTGGGTGGGGTGCATAGAACAGGCCTGCTTGCCAGCTCATGAATCCCTCCCTCCCAGAAGCTCTAGCAGTGTGAGCAAGATGCTGCCTGCCAAGGGCTTCGAGCTGCCTGGAACAAGGTGCGGAACAAATAGCCTTATTATTGTTGCTAATCTGCAGCTCCTGGGCTCTGCGTCTGGAAATACAAAGAAAGGAATGGGGCTGGGTAGACAGAAGCAAGTGTATCTGAGCACCCCGGGCTGCCGTTTGCTCCGTGCCTTTCCATCAGGAGACACTAAGCCTCTGCTTCTAATCCTCAGCAAATCCTATGCATTTGTCTGAGAGGAGCTTCCTCTTCTGGAACATAAATGCTACATTTTTTTTTTTTTTTATGAAACAATCAACTTTTGTTTCATCCCAACAGAGCTCCTACCCAGCCCCAGGCTGCTTGTCCTATCTGAATTGTGGTAACACTATTCTCTCCTCCAGCTCTGTCTCAAATCTGTTAGAGACCTCCCTGGAGAAAAGCTGTTTCTTAGGGTTCTAAGTCGTTAGTTTCATTCCTCCAACTGGATCCGGGGCAGAAATAGGGCAGGATAGGCACTCAGGTATATGCCCGCCAGTTTCACTAAATTTGCAATGCAGAGTGTCCCCAAGATTCAAGGGTGCTCCTTTGGAAGTCTTAGCTGCCAGGGAGTTCAAAGCTTAGAAATGGCTTTGCAATCATTTTGTAAGCTCATGCCTGATAATGGCTCTGCCTGCCAGCTTGCTATAGACCAGGTCACTGGCCTTTGCAGTTTTGTTTTCAAGTTTGACAGAAGCAGAACTAGTATTGAAGCAGCATTTATAGTTCTTTTAAAAAATGACCAAGATTGCCATAGAAACTAAAGGCAAAATGACAAAACTCCAAGGTGGGGGTGGGCATCCTTTGCTTAATTGGTTATGAAGATATGTGAAAGGAACAGAAAGTTCATGCCTGGTAAAATGATTGATCTGATCAAGAGGAGGAAATGAAAGAATAGGCAACACACCCTTCAGGAGGCCCAGACCAGCACTGTTGAAATCATTAGCTCTGTGGAATTGTCTTTAAAAACAACATTTTTAAAATTATAGTCTTTATTTTTATCTCCCATATTTTTTCTTTAGTTAATCCTTACCTGAGGATATTTTTTCCATTGATTTTTTTTCCGTTTTTTTTTTGGGGGGGGGCGGGGAGGGATGATGAGAGTGGAAGGGAGAGGGAGAAACAGACAGAGAGAAACACTGATGTGAGAGATACACATTAATTGGTTGCCTCCTGCATGCACCCTGACCAGGGCTGGGGAACCTGCAACCTAGGTACATGCCCTTGACTGTAATTGACCCCGGGACCCTTCAGTCCACCGGCCGACACTCTATCCACTGAGCCAAAATGGCTAGGGCTGGAATTGTCTTGATTATAGAGTTTTAGTTACATACCTCTAAGATTTATGCTGGGATAACAACAACAACAAAAGGTTATGTTACATTGACTATTATGTGATTAAATAGAATCGCTGAAGAGAAAAACAAATGATTAGCATATATGCTTCTTGGCTAGATTTTAAATCCTGCTAAAAAATATCACCTGAGTTTCATCAAGGACTAAGTAAAAATGTAGAGTGTTCCCTAAGTTTCAGTGAATTCAGTCACTTCACATTTTTTTCTGTCACTATGTAGAAAAGACATATCCCAGGTATTATATATATATATAATATATAGTATATAATGTATTGATTTCAGAGAGCAAGGGAGAGGGAGAGATAGAAACATCAATGATGAGAGAGAAACATCTATTGGCTGCCTCCTGCACTCCTCTCACTGGGGATCAAGCCCACAACTCAGGTAGGTGCCCTGATAGGGAATTGAACCATGACCTTCTGGTTCAGAGGTTGATGCCCAACCACTGAGCAACACTGGCCAATATCCCAGGTATTCTAAGGGCAGACAGTGTTATAAAACATGAGGTCCTCTCATTCTCGAAAGTTTTATTTAAAACTTAAACATGTAGGAGAGAACAAAATTAAACCTCTATTTGAAAAGTGTACTTTTGTTCCAAAATGTTCTTTGTAAAGATTATAGGCCTTTCAGAACTAATTCCTATAGATCTCTAATACAGAAGCAGCTTGAAAAAGCTGTAGGTTATTAAGGCTTCATGAGGAAAGTACTATTGCATATAATTTCAAGCCACACCTAGTTATCAGTGTCTAGTTAGAATGCTGGTGGAGAATGGCCATTTAACTCTTCTTTATGAGTAAAGTAAAAAATAAAGATATATTAGGATAAGGGATGATGTTTTGGTTCTATTAAGATAGTGCTATTTCCAGGTGCTATTTCAGATTTAAAGCAGAATTCAGAAGTACTAGAAATGAGCTAGAACTTGTGGGTTGATAATAAAATTGTTTTTCATCTCCAGTTTCTTCAAGAAAATAATTATCCAAGTAAATTTTCTCAAAGCTCTGGTTTGAAGATAAAAGCCAGAGTTCTAGCAATAAAATTTGGCCTCAGGGTCAAGGTCTCTATTAAGGCATCAGAAATATTTAAGGGGTATCTCAAAGATCCTCTCAGCTAGACAAGAAGACCTCTAAGAATCTTAAGATTATTTCCCTCATAGTACTCTGATTTGTAGCCCCAAACAGAGACTGTCTTCAAGATATTTGTGTCATTTTTGTCTAATAAAGTGGATAATAATTCATTTATTTCTTCATTTTAATCCTCACCTGAGGATATGCTTTTTTATTGGTTTGAGAGAGAGGAAGGGAGAGAGAGAGAGAGAGAGAGAGAGAGAGAGAGAGAGAGAGAGAGAGGAGAGAGAGAGAGATTGGCCATGTGACATCGATCAGTTGCCTCCCATACACACCCTGACCAGGGCTTGAACCCGCAACTGGGTAGGTGCCCTGACAGGTAATCAAACTCATGACATTTCAGTGAACAGGACAACACTGCAACCAACTGAGGCACACCAGCCAAGATGAGTGGATAGTCATTTGATACATAGAAAACTACAAATTTTTAATATAATTATATTAATGTACATTTAAAAGATAGAGACAATTCAAAATGAAAAGATGTCTCAAAACCCCCAAACTTTTATGGAGCGGAAGCAAGCTGAGAAGGAAACTCATCTACAAACCTGGGTCATTTCTTTTAGGGAAAAAATATATTGCAGAGAACAGAGCTTAGAGCACAGAGAGTAGAGGTAAGAGCCACAGAGAATCTCTAGGAAACAGAAATGGGCCATAGTAAAAAAACTGGCTCCATGTGCCTGGCTGTATTTAAAAATTGCCATGGACCAGGAAGTGCTGTGTGCCTTCCATTTTCAACCTTTTCAAGTGGGAGTTTGTATTGCAGTTTTCCTGTTCTTGCCTCCTGTTGTATGTGGGGTGTGTGAGGAATAAAAAACTTGTCCTTTTTGCTCATAACGCTTCAAATTAAGAGCAGTTGCACCCAAGAGACCTTGGTTGCATTTGGACCTGATTTGGATGGTAAGGTTCTCTACCTGATGCCATAATAGGATAAGATTTGGGGAGTTTTGAAGGGGATAAGTATATTTTGCATGTGAGAAAGACATGATCAGTTAGAGGCCAGACAGTACTTTTGTGAGCCTCAGTGAATCTCATCTCCTGGTTTCCAGACCTTTGTAAGGTTCCCTCCCTCACGGACTCTGGGTTTGGCCATGTGACTAACTTTGGACAATGGGACTTTAGCCACAACTGGAGATTTGATAATCACATGCATTTGGGGCTTGTTCTCTTGGAACAGTACTCCCTGAAAGCTAGACACTGAGCTATGTGAAAGCCCAAGCATCATCTGGAGAAAAACTGAGGCCCCAGAAAACACTTCAAACTAAGCCCCAGCCAGTGGCCAGCACCAACTCTCAGTCATGTGAATGAGGCCATGTTGGACTTCCTGTTACCCCATCACCCCAGCCAATAACACATGGAGCAGAAGAACCACCAGATCAAACAATAGAATTGCACAAAACATTAGTATTATTGTTTAAAATTATTAAATGTATGTGTGGTTTGTTGTAAAGTAATAGATAATCCAGAGAGGTGGATAATAATTTTTTGATAAAATTACATAATATCTTTTACCTCACATATGACTTCTGCCGTACAGTCACAAAAAGGGCTTTATGTAAAAATATTCAAGAGTTTATTTAATTTTTCCAAAGTGTGTTGTTAATCCTTTGATGTTTGAATCTCTTTATTTCTAAGTATCTTTTATGTAATCATTCTTGTTTATTTTCTCTTCTTCAATTGTTAACTGGCCAAATTGTGCTATATTTACATTTATTACTGGCTTGGCATCTATTTATTTTTTACATTTAAAAAAATTATTGATTCTTGGAGAGGGAGAGAGAGGAAGGAAAAGAGAAATAGAGATAGAAAGATAGAGAAAAACATTTATTTTTATTCCACTTATTTATGAAATTATGGGTGGATTCTTGTATGTGCCCTGACTGGGGATTGAACCCACAAGTTTGGCATGTTGGGATAATGCTCTAACTAACTGATCTACCTGGCCAGGGCCAGGCTTGGCATCTTTTTCAAGAAATTCTGAAATATTTTTTCAACTTCCTGAAATCCTGCATCTGTGAAATATTTACAATTTCTTTTCACAGTGACTTCTATTATATTTGAATTTATTATCTGCTATAATGTTGGTGGGATAGATACTAATGTCTTAAAAGGAAGGTTATTTGGGGATTAATTTCGTAAGTGGTCAGTTTATTAATGAATAGTTTTGCTTTATGATGACTTTGCTTCTCTTAACCAATGAAGATAATGGATACTTAGATAGTGAGGGGGCCCCCACTCTACTTATAGCTGAGCAGGCCCCAGTAACAGACAATGCTGAGCTTTCTGGCAAAAGCTGAGTTGAAACATGTGATTTAGGCTTATGGTCTAAGAGAAGCTTCCTACTCCTCACTCTGAATCTAACTCTTGGTACAACCCAGTCAGGTATGACTTGAAAGGAAAGAACTAGGGAGAGGTCTAGACCTCAGGCTTATTCTAGCATGCCATTAGAAGTGTGGGAGAGGGAGAAAGCAAAGACAAATGCTCTGAGAATTCAGTTTCTGCATAGTCTGCAAGAGGAGGCTGAAGGGAGTGGTCTATCCACCTGTGTTGTCCTAAAAGGTACCATTAGTCTGCTCACTGGCCAATGTGACCTAGTGAATGTCCTGGGCTCTCATTAATACGATTAGTAAATTTTCATCTCTTATGGGAAGGAGGATGGAGGAAGAGGAAGGTAGAAATATTTAGGAGTAGGAAAAGAGGACTGAAGACTCCCATTTGTGTATAATATACATTTTATTTTGGGAGAATCTACCCATTGAGTGATGGGAGGTTGGGAAGTTATAAAGCAGAGAAAGGAGGTAGGTGTTATATTATGAGGGCAGGCCACTCTGTATTTCTGTCTTCATTCTGCCCAGTGGAAAGGAGAAAAGAGATTTGAGCAAAGGAACCACACCTCTAGGCAGAATTGCTTTAGCAACAGACCAAGAGAAGCTGGTCACAGGATGAGTTCTTGTCCAAGTTCAAATTCTCAGAACTTATTGCTGAAAAAAAAAGCTGCATGATTTTTTAAAGCCAAGTTTTACTAAAGTCTGAATTAGGAGGGAACTGCCTTTAAAAGATGATTGGAGTAGAGCAAGAAGCTCTTGTGTGACAATCTGGAGATCAGTGAAAGATGTGGTTGTGATTGAGAAGAGCAGAAAGATGGGGAAGAATTGATGGTACCTCAAATTAGCTTATTCAAAAAAATATTCCAGAAGAGTTATCTAATTTTATTGGCAATTATTATTCTTAGTTATTTCCACAAATAGAACTTTTACAGCTGTATTATATTAAAGCCATAATCTACTTCTCAAAGCCCACATGAATTAAATATATGATAAGAGAACATTTAAACTGAATAAGCAGTTTTAGTGCTGAATAAACTGGAAAAAATGCCTGAAAGCTGAAGTTGTACATTTTTATGTAAAGATACATAAATTCATTTATTCATTCAACAAATATCAAATGTCTTCTCAATGCCAGTCATCATATCTAGTGTTCATTTATTAATGCAGGTTGGAAAACTTACTTTTAAAATATGTAAAGTGGGGTTACTGGCACTAAGTCATAATATTTTTAAATGGAACAAGGTCAGTAATGGAAAATTTAGGCAAAGCAAAAATTCTTCTACAAAGAACTTTAGCTTAGGTATAGAAGTTGCTGAAATATTGACCACATTAAGCCTTTGCAATGACAGCACAGATAGAAAGATCAATAAATGCAGAGCGAGTGAAAAATTATTTAGAGAAAAAATACACTAGTTGTGATGCCTTTGTGGTTTTGCTACAAATGAACCAGTTGGACTCTTTCTTGATGCAAAAAACAAAGGCTGTAATCAGCACCAGTTTTATTTACATTTCAGAGTAGTCTTTATTAACCCTTTTAATGCAATACTTTTATTATAAATATGAGAATATTCAAATTTCTTCCTCACTTTCTGTTCATTTCTTAACAGTCATCACAATAGCCTACTAAGCTGAAAATCCTAGGAGATCTTTCCTCGGGAATAAGAGGCCATTCCTCCAGCACGCTTTTCGACAGGGTTTTAACTCTTCTATGCAGCTGGCAAGAATATTGAACTAGCAAACTGAAAACACACAGTGTATGTATGCTTGGTGTGTTTATAAACTCTCCCATGCGTGCTATTCTATTAGCTTCACACATTCCCCAAGCAGCTTCTGATGAGCTGAGCTATCAGGCAAGTGCTTAGAGGTGCAAACTGGTCTGGTGTGCACAGTTTGTGAATTTCCAGCTGAATATGCCCAGCTGTGGGTCTCCCCTCCAGCTGGAGGGGTCTTGCCTTCTAAGAACTGTTCCACTCAATTTGCTATGGCTTCTATCATCTCTCCAGGAGACTCCATTTCCTATGAGAAAGAGCCACTTACTGACAACATGTCAGGGACACTCGGAGCAGCTTCATGATAATCACACATATTTCCTCTCCCACCCCTCCCCAACTGTGGCTTATTTCTTTGTTCTTTCATTTCGTTACGAGGAAATGGATGCAAAAAAGAACGTCAATGAAACCCACCTTGCTCTCAGTCTGAGGGTCGGTTTTCTAACATGTAAAGGGAAGCTTGGCTTCTTAGAGACCTGAGACCTTGTGCTTAATCTTAACTTTGTCAGTTACACATTGAAATGAAGGTGTTCAGAGGATGTTGAACAGATTTTCAAGCCATTATTTCCCAGGTATAGGTTTCATCTCCAAAGGCAAGTTTTTCTCTTTCAGATTTATTAACTGTAGCAACTTGAGTATTGATGGGTGTGTACTCCAAGAGGCATTCATTGCTGTAAACTCAGGGCCTAGAATAGTGTCCAATACATAGTAGTTGAAGGGTAAATGCTGAAAATGATTTATTAAAATGTAAATGTTGAATGATGACTTCAGAGGGTCAAAATGCTAGTAGTATCTAAAAAATTATGCAAGAGGATGTTGTAAATTTGGTTTGATAGACTTAAAATTACATCAAGGATTTTTAGTCTCAGCTTGGTTACTTGAAAAAATCAACTAGTCCCCCTATCTCCATTTTGCCAACTGTGCAAGGGGCTATTGACAGTGTCTCCATCATGACAGTAGAGTGAGGAAGTAAGCATAGTGCTTAACCAATGTGCTCATAACCTACCAAAGATGGACCCATTTCAATGGGACATTTGTCAACCCCAAACTTAGCTCATTCTTTCTCTGAAATGCAGATGCTTAAAATGGCATAGTTTAAGATATCTATCAAGAGTTTAGGTCCCTGATTTCTGTCCTCAACTGACAGTACAGAATTGGGATGGACTCACAGTCATTGGAAAGGTCTTTTAAGCTAAATATTGGTCTCCATATTTCGTGAATTTGGAACTATCATAGACAATGGCTACATGTCCTAAACCTGATTCTGAAAATGTAGCAAGTAGGAATGTGCAGGGGAGGAAAAATGCAGTTGTCTCTCAGCCGTCGCAGAACATTCCTTTTATAGAACAAGACTCCAACAGAGTTTTAACATACAAAGTTCTCTCATAAGAAGGAGGACCCATTTGGGAACCAGAGGATCCCAGGCAGGGATTCCTAACCCTAAGCCCTGTTCCCAGCACCCCAACTGCCTGCAGTTATGTGACCCTGGACAAGGCATTTAACCTCCTGAGACTGTAGCTTCTTTATCTATAAAATAACATTGGCTTCCTGCCTCCCAAGGATACCAGAAGGAAGAACGAGTTAACATTTATATAGGAGCCCCCAAGAAAGGCACCACATGAGTAGCGAATGTGATAGATTAGGAAAATGTCTTTAATTTTTAATTTGTTGGTCTCTGGTCTGAATTTCTGGACCTATTCCCCATATCTATGCAGTATTATAATAGCAGACAAGCATAAAAGAAAGTTCTAAACTGAATTCAGGTTCAGATAAAGAAGCTAATTCAGGTGGGATAACTGAATCACAGTTGCTAGGCTTTTGTTGTTGTTGGTTTGCTTGTTTGTTCATCATTTAACTTTGTAGAAAGGAGATGTGTGGGAGATAACTTGATTGCTACTGGGAGAAGTATCTGTCTTTGGACTGTATCTGTATTTAGACAAGAGATAGGCACTCCTACTGGAGAACAGCAATAGGCATAGATGGAGTGGCCACAATTTGGTCAACTCCTGGAAGGTAGGGATCATGTCTTATGTCTTATATCTCCAGCACCTTTCCACTACCTGGCATATAGCTACTACTTAGTTTGTGTTTATCTAATGCAGTGGTTTTCAAATAGTGTGCCACAAAAATTTTGAAAACATGCAATACCTGACTATTTAGCCAGGTACACTGACCTCTTTTCCCTAATATTGTTAAAAAACTGACAATAGTTAACACAGCAATAGCTGTCCGGTGTGAATGAATCAAAATTATACTTATTTTTTTTGTCAGATCAGCAAAAATAATGTTAAAATTTTTTTTTATTGTTTAAAGTATGACATATAGTATTACATATGTCTCCTTTCTCCCCCCATTGACCTCTCCCTGGCCACTCCCAACCCCCAGCACATGCCGTCAGCCCCCAACTGTCTGTGTCCTTTGGTTATGCTTACATGCATGCATACAAGTCCTTTGGTTGATCTCTTGCCCCTCTTCCCCTCCCTTCTCCTGCCCCCCACCCCCATTCTCTCTGAAGTTTGACAGTCTGTTCGATGCTTCTCTGTCTCTGGGTCTATTTTTGTTCATCAGTTTATGTTGTTCATTATATTACACAAATGAGTGAGATCATGTGATAGTTATTTTTCTCTGA
>NW_006300030.1:934855-937430 GCF_000327345.1 Myotis davidii | reverse complement strand
TAGTGTAGATAGTATTCCATTGTGCAGATGTACCACAGTTTTTTAATTCACTCATCTGCTGATGGGCACTTAGGCTGTTCCAAATCTTAGCTACTATAAATTGTGCTGCTATGAACATAGGGTGCATATGTCCTTCTGATATATGTTTCTAATTTTTAGTAACATGAGATGAAAATTGCCAACCTAATGAATAAAATGAATAAATTGAATGCATCTTCATTATGTTCCCTTTTTCCTTAAGTAGATTGGGAGTAATAACACCATCTTTGCAGAACTGTTGTGAGGGGTAGATGAGTAATATGTATAAAGTGCCCAGCACACTGTCTGAAACAATTTTGGGGTACACAGGCATAGTACTTGTTGTGATGACTTTTAGCCCTCTCATCACTAATGCCAGGGACACAGGGCAGTGCAGTGGCCAAAAGCATGGATAAGTCCACATCCTGGCCTTGGTACTTATAAGGGGGAGAGCAATGATTTAACCTCTTTGGAACCTGGTTCCTCATCTGAATGAAAGGGTGATTAAATTTGATTTACTTAACAGCTCAATGTCTAGATTATAGATCAGGATGGTAAAGGATCCAGGATATCTTTAAAGATCATACATAAGGAAAATACATAAAACACTTATGAAACACAGTGAATGACCTTCCAACTACAACCAAGGTCAAGACATGGACTATATAGCCAGCACCCCAAGAGCCCAGCATGTGCCCACAGATCATTTATTTTTTTATTTTTTTCCCACAGATCATTTACACTCCTCTGTGACTTAACATTATATCATGTACATGTCAGTTAGAATGTTAAAAATAAT
Source organism: Myotis davidii (assembly GCF_000327345.1). Taxonomy (NCBI): domain Eukaryota; kingdom Metazoa; phylum Chordata; class Mammalia; order Chiroptera; family Vespertilionidae; genus Myotis; species Myotis davidii. Next base: position 936,613 of record NW_006300030.1, on the reverse strand, counting down.
TTTAATTGTGATAAACTATTCAAATATATGAATGTGCTACAATTTATAAACCAGTCTGTGATGGTTGGCAGCTTGTGTTGTTCCTACACACTATTTTAAGTTCTTATAAACATTTATCTACACTAATAAAAGACAAAGATGCTAATTGACCATACCTTTGCTACACCCAAGCCACACCCACCAGCCAATCAGAGCGACTATATGCAAATTAACCCAACCAAGATGGCAGCCGGCAGCCACGGAGCTGGAGCAAGCAGGAGGCTTGGTTGCCCCAGTGATGGAGGAAGTCAAGCTTCCCATCTGCTTGGACAGGCTGTGGCCTCCACAAAAGGCACAAAGTTTCAATTATAGATGCTAAATAAATCCCAGATATCTGCTTCCAGCCAGCCTCCACTGGGAGCTTGGGTGGCTGGGGGCTGTGGCCAGCCTGCAAACAGCCATCAGCCCCTCACCCAGGCTGGCCAGGCACTCCAGAGGGGACCCCTACAGAGAAGGGGCTGTGGCCAGCCTGTAAATAGCCACCAGCCCCTAACCCAGAATGGCCACACCCTCATGGGGTGAGGATCCCTGCTGGGGGGCTTGGCCAGCCTGAAAACAGCCCTCAGCCCCTCACCCAGGCTGGCCAAGCACCCTAGCGGGGACCCCTACCCTGAAGGGGGTGTGGCCAGTCTGAAAATGGCCCTCTGTCCTTCACCCACAAGCCAGGCTGATGGCTGCCAGTACAGCGGTGGTGGTGGGAACCTCTCCTGCCTCCTCAGCATGGCTAAGGATGTCCAACTTCAGCTAGGCCTGTTCCCCGCTGGCAAGTGGACATTCGCTGAGGGCTCCTGGGCTGCCAGAGGGATGTCTGACTGCCAGCTTAGGCCCAATCCCCCGGGGAGCAGGCCTAAGCGAGCAGGTGGTCATCCCCCGAGGGGTCCCAGACTGCGAGAGGGCACAGGCCAGGCTGAGGGACCCTCCCAAGTGCACAGATTTTTGTGCACTGGGCCTCTAGTAAGAACTATAAGTGTTTTGTTCTTCTGACATGCCTGATGCTTCTTGTACAATGACCACACTGTTTTAAACATTATAGCTATACACTATACTTTAATATCTGGAAGGGAAAATTATTCTTGCCAATGCTCTTTTGAAAACTTCTTGGCTATTCCACTTATTTATTAATTTTCTTCTCAAACTTACAGAAAAGTTGCAGGTCCAGTTCCAATGAATTTTCTTCTGGAACCACTTGAGAATAAGTTACTCCATGATGCTCTACCACCTGCAAACATGTTAGTGTGTATTTATTACAGTCAAGGGCTTAGGAATTGAAAATTAGCATTGATATATTATCCTTATCAAAAGTTCAGACCCCATTCATATTGTACTACTTGCCTCAATAATGCCCTTTACAGTAAAAGGATCTAGTTCAAGATCATGGGTGGAAGTTAGTCTTTTGGAGTTTTTTTTTCTCTTTCAATCTGTAAAAGTTGTTGGATATTTTATTGATTTTTGTGAATTTCACACAAAGAGCATAGGTCAGTTATTTGTAGAATATTCGTCAATTTGTGTTTGTCTTATATTTTTTCATAATTATATTTACACTAGAGGTCTGGTGCACGAAATTTGTGCACAGGTACTAAGCCTGGCCAGTGATCAGGGCCAATAGGGACCTTCATTCCACGTCACCTCCTGGTGGTCAGTGCACATCATAGCGAGCAGTCAAACTCCCAATGGGACAATTTGCATATTAGCCTTTTACTATATAGGATTATACATCTT
>NW_006300030.1:923909-934791 GCF_000327345.1 Myotis davidii | reverse complement strand
GCAGGAATAGAAGGACACTGTATTCTCATTGCATTCTATCAGGTGGCACATGATTTCAATTTGTCCCATTACTCAGAATGTTTACTTTGATTAAGGTAGTACCTTCCAAGCTTCTCCAACTATAAAGTTGTTCTTTTTCCCTTTGTAATATATAAATATTTTGTTGTGAGCTATTTGTTACTATGTAAATATCTTTAAAGTCTTCTCTCTATTCATTCATGTATTACTAGTGTGGATTCATGATTTCTTACTTTATTCTATAAAATAAGCAATTAAGCTTATAAGCAATTACTATCATTATTAATTGTAATTGGTCACAGGATCCCCTTCAGGACAAGGTGTGTGTGTGTGTGCATGTGTGCGTGTGTGCGTGTGTGTGTGTGTGTGTGTGTGTAAATATGTCCCAGTTGTTCTTTGAGCCCTCCCTTAGTTTTTGTCATAGCAATATTGCTGGTTCATCTGAGAATTTTCATGTCCACCCCCAGCCCCCAACTAATCTGTGGAATCAGCTATTTCTGCAAAGAGCCCTGGTTCCTTTTAGTGGAGAATGATATTTAGAATGAGTGTTAGGTGCTCTCATTGCTACAGGAGTGTTACTGCCTAAGTTCTCTCAGTGGACAGAGTGAGTGAGTGTACATATGTATATATAAGGGTGTTCTAAAAGTCTTAGTGCAGTTTTAGGCTTTATGAACTTAAAAAGTACAAATTCACAAAAGCATCATTGGGAAGTTTAGTGATTTATAGTTCTTTACACTTAATTTTGTGAATATTAAAAAATGATTTTTTTTTTAATTTTAAGGTTTCATTTGTGACAGTTTTATGAAGAAGAATTTCTGAGACCAGTGACTTAGTATAGGAGGTTCTCTTGTTTGGCCATTTCTTTCACCTGATCTATCTCCATTCGATTTTTTTTTCTTGTGGGGTCATATCAAAACTGTAACATAATTCTTTTAACAAATTAGATAACCTAGATAAAATGGGCAAAATTCCTAGATCACAAAATACCACAACTGACTAAAAAAGAAATGGAAACTATGAATGGATTCATAAGTACAGAGATTGTGTCAGTAATCCAAAAACTTCCCATAAAGAAAAGTTCAGGAACACATGTGTTTCACTGATGTATTCTACCAAACATTTAAAGAAGAATCAACACCTATACATCACAGATTTTTCTAAAGTTAAAGAGAGGATACTCCCCCATCCATTCTATGAGGCTAGTATTACCCTAATACCCAAACAAACAAACAAACAAACAGAAAAGAAATCACACACAAAAAAATGAAGCTACAGGCCAATATCTCTTATGAATGTAGATGCAAAAATCCTTAAAAAAATACTATCAAAGTACCTGGATGTTATGCCTCAGTGGTTGAGCATTGACCTATGAACCAGGAAGTCATGGTTCAATTCCCCGTCAGATTGTAGGCTTGATCCCCAGTGTGGGGTGTGCAGGAGGCAGCCGATCAATGATTCTCTCTCATCATTGTTGTTTCTGTCTCTCTCTACCTCTCTATTCCTCTCTGAAATCAATAAAAAAATACTATCAAAGAGAATTCAGCAACATATGCAAAGAATGTATACTATGTCCAGGTGGGATTTATCCCAGGGTTGCAAAGTTGTTTCAACACATGGAAATCAATACACCATATTAATAGAAGTAAAGGATAAAAATCACAGGATGGTATCTTCAGAAAAAGAAAAACATTTGGCAAAATCTAACACCCTTTATGAAAAACGATCAACAAATCAGAAATTAGAAATAGGAGGGAACATCCTCAATATGGTAGAAGGCATCTATGAAAAATCCACAGCTAATATCATAGGTAATGGTGAAAGACTGAAAGCTTTCTCCCTAAGATAAAAAAGAAGTCATGAATTTTGCTCTTGTCAATTTTAGTCAACATTGAATTGGAAGTTATACCCAGGGTTCTTAGGCAAGGAAAATAAATAAAAGGCATCAAGATTGGAAAAGAAGGAATACTACATTTGCTAATAACATATTTTATACGTAAAATCCTAAGGAAAAAAGTGGCCATGATGGTAGGAATAGAGGCTACACATTTACTCGACAACATGGACTCACCCTCTCCAAGGCCAACCTTGCTAACACCACTACAGAGGGCCTGCTATGTCCGCAACAGAGACTAATGTTGATTCCCTAATACAGTCCCATTCACTGGGGGAAACAGTCAGCCACCTGGTGGCAGGTTGCTTACAATTGGACCTCTTCCATCTTGGAGGGGGCAGGTGCTTGTCCTCACTAGAATATATATATTCTGGACGTGGATACACCTCCCCTGACCACAATGCTCTGCCAGAGCACTATCTATGAACTCACAGAACACCTTACCCACTGTCATGCTATTTCCCATGGCATTGTTTCCGATCAGTGATTTCCATGGCATTGCTTCTGTTACAGCAAAGGGAATGCGGCAATGAGCTCTTGGCCATCCACTTAACTTGTTTTGTTATCAGAGAATCAAACTCCTCCCTCACTCGTGGGAGTGGGGTTAAGGTTCTTGGGGTCCCACTAAAATAAGAAGTTTCAGAAGCCCACATGGGAGAATGAGATGTGGAAAAAGGCTTTATTTGCATGAAGTGACATTCCTTGGGCTCTGAGGTGCCCTGCCCCTGAAGCCAGCCCTGAAAGAGGTACAGCCGGGGTTCCAGCAGAGCCCAAAGAAAGGCCAGTGTTTAGAGCTTCCATTCCATGTTGCAGCCAGGTATAGTTCAGTATCCACGCTAATTAAAGTCCATTAGTCTATTGTGTAGAGTCCGACATGGCTGTGAGCCACATGGGCAGAAGGGAGTGCACCCTGCCACAGGAGAGCCAGGAACCCAGTGTGCCAGAGAGAGAGTAAAAACCAAGAGGAGTGTGCTTCTTTGGACGTTTAAATACCCAGGTTTCTTGGGCTTGCAGTGGCCATGTCTATTCTGGCCACTGACTAACTCCCAGGTGTGACTGACAGAAAGCACTTTTCCAGGTTTCTCAGACCTTACTGGGCATGTGTCTAAACTGCCTTTGTCCAGTTCTTCTCCCCATCGATCAGCGGGGAACAGACTTGGAGAGTGTTAAATATAGATTTTTGGCAAAGCTGTATAAATGGCATATCTATATCATTGTTTTCCCTTTTCTTCATTCCTGTTAAGTAATAACCAGGTTATTATAACAGTATCAGTTTTACTACATACTCAATAATCTACCAGAAGAAGCCATAGGACATATTTTGATAGCATACTAATATAATTTAATGGCTTATTGAAGACTCAGTTATTATGTCAGTTGGGAGTCAACATCCTGAAAGGATGAGGTGCTATCTTAAAGGAGACTCTACGTGTTTTGAAACAAAACATTATACGGTGCTATCTCCCACATAGCCAGATCATACTGTTGTAATGTACCCCGCGAATCACAGAAGGATGCATCAAGAAGTCGAATTAAAGAGTCACATTTATTGCAATCCGGGACTATGAGGGGCCATTCCCCAAATCTCATAGTAACAAGATGGTCGCAGCTCCAAGGTTATACAGGCAAAAATCACAAGGTATTCATTACATCCCAGGGTTTGGAATGAGGACCCTGGTTTGCACAAAGCAGTTACAGAAGCGAGATTGAACCGATTAGTTATCTACAAAGATTAATTATAGTTTTTGGGCCTTGGGACCACTGAGTTGACAGAAACATATTATCTAGAGCCCTCAGGTCTGGAATGAGGAACCTAGTTTGCAAAAAAGCAGTTTATAGAAACACATTATCTAGAGCCCTTGGGTAACCTGGGTTAAACTTAGGCATGTTATCTAAATTACAGTTTTGGGTCTCCGGATCACTGAGTTGATAGAAACACATTATCTAGAGCCCTTGGGTCTCGAGACCACTGAGTTGTCAGGAATTCAGAGCCATCGAGGCAATTTAGAGTAATTGTGCTGTCCTGGTCTTGGGACCACTGAGTCAGCTGGAATGCATTATCTGTGGCCACTAAAACAATTTAGGATAATTGTGCTGTCCTGTTTCCCAGGTACAGAAGAATGTGCTTTCTAAGACCAGTATGACCCCAACGCATGGGATATTCACATTGTAATCAATAAGGCATTTATGATTTATATAATTCAGAAAATCAAAATAACCTATCCATTGTTAAACAAAGCAAATAGGTACCATACTTCAATACGAGTTTTAGAATCAAGGGTGGAATCAACTTGTCTCACTATTAAGCCCAAAAATGCACTCATAGAATTTTTGCCTCCCATCCTGGCTATCTAGAGCTCTGCTTGTTTGCCTTTCTCAATCCCCAGAAAGGAGCTGCTCACCAGGGGACACATCCATGACTCCAGGTAAAGAACCCCAGCCTGTGAGGTGCTCTGCCAGAACTTACAGAGGAGAAGAAAAGCATACCTGTTGTGCCTGTGAGGAATTCAGGCAAAGGACAATCTCTTAAAGGGCTTGCTCCTGGAAAAGACATTCTGGGTAGTTATTGGAAGAGTTTTGATTCTAAATTTATGCAAAAAGAGAGGAAACAGGTATACATACTGATTTTTATTTATTTGCTCACCTAAATGGAAAGAAAAGTCAGTGTTTTAAGATCTGTCGAAGTGGACAAATCTTTTCTAGGACTCTGAGACACTTGAAGATTCAATTAAAAAGAAAAACTTTCTTACTACCTTGTCTGCATAAGTTATAGCATAGGACTAAAGTTGAGCAGGGCTGCCACTCATACAGAATTAATGCTGGTCCTGTTACACCCTCACTTTCTAATCACTAGTGATTATGCTAAGGTTATTACTATTGTGGACAAAAAGGGGCCACATGCTAACCTGAGAAGCTCAGGGAAGCCTAGCGGCCTTGCAAACTCAGAGACCTAAAGAAACCACAAAGAATGTTCTAAAATTAATTAAAAAAACCCAAACATGTTTTTATTGATTTTAGAGAGAGAGGAAGGAAATGCTAGAAACATGGATGAGAGAGAAACATTGATTGGTTGCCTCCTGCCACCTCCCACTGGGAATTGAGCCTGTTACCCAGGCATGTGCCCTGAGTCGGAATTAAATGGCAACCTTTTGATCCATGGAACGATGCTTAACCAAGTGACCCATACTGGCTGGGCTGAAATGAAAACTTTAACTAAAAGCAATTTATGGCAGGTATTCATGTCCCAGGCTAGAATCTTCTCTGACAAAAGTCCGTCTTACTAGTACCTTAGTTAAGCCTGTCTAATGTCTTTTGCATCTAAGACAACATTCCTTTGGAATGTCGGGGTAAGTCCTCTTTTTCCAGACCCCTTTAGGGCGCAATCAATACAGCAAGTCAGACCAGAAATCCTCTCATTGTTATTGTTACCATATTAATTGTTGACTGTTGACTATCTTGACCCACCTAGGGAAAAGATGTATGTGTCTGTCATTGTACTTTTCATCCAATCCCAGAGGTTCCCCCTACCTTTGCTTTCTCCCACCTCCCTAATCTATAATCAATGGAGTTCATGTAACTCACTTATGCCTTCTCTTTTGGTTGTAATGTATAAAATAAGGTGCAAAACTGCCATTCTCTGAAGTATTATCTCAGTGTGTTGAGATTCTGCTTCCTGGAAATTGTCAATAGTTTGTCTCAAATAAACTCACAAAAGTTCTTTACAACATCAGTTCTCAACCTGTGGGTCGCGACCCTTTGGAGGTCAAACGACCCTTTCACAGTGGTCGCTTAAGACGATTGGAAAACACATATATAATTATATATTGTTTTTGTGATTAATCACTATGCTTTAATTATGTTCAATTTGTAACAATGAAAATTCATCCTGCATATCAGATACTTACATTACAATTCATAACAGTAGCAAAATTACAGTTATAAAGTAGCAACGAAAATAAATTTATGGTTGGGGGTCACCACAACATCAGGAACTGTATTAAAGGGTTGCGGCATTAGGAAGGTTGAGAACCACTGCTTTGCAGGTTTGAATGTTTCTTAAGTTGACACTATTCATATACTCTACTTAGTGCTAGAAAAAGGGCCCAGTTGCGTCTTTAAAACATTGCCTGCTTTGCCCCTATTCTAGTGTTGTAGTTAAGCTCATGGACTCTAGAATCTGAGGCCAAGGTTTGAATGCTGGCTCAGCCACTTTCTAGCTCTGTGATCTTAGGTAAGTCAATTAACTTCTTTGTGTCTGAATTTCCCTGTCTATAAAATGCGGATAATAGTGATATCCACTTTGGAGTGTTGGTTAGAGAATTGATTAACATAACATATGCAAAGTCCTTACAACATTGCTTGACCCATAGTAAGCAATGAATAATTGTTAGCAATTGTTAATATTATAATTTGGCAATGATTGCTCTAATTCTTTTGATTGTTGTTTAATCTTACCCAAAGGTATTTTTTCCATTGTTTTTTAGAGAGAGGGGAGAAGGGAGGGAGAGAGAAACATCAATGTGAGAGAGACACTTCCATCGGTTGCCTCCTGCATGTGCCCTGATAGGGGCCAGGGAATGAACTTGCAACCCAGGTACATGCCCTTGACCAGGAATTGAACCCGAGACCCTTTGGGGCATGGGCCAGTGCTCTAACCACTGTGACACACTGGCCAGGACCTTACTCTAGTTCATTTTGCCAGGAATATAAACCATTTTATATCTCTTCTCTCTCTTTCTCTAGCAAACCTGCAGGACACCTGCTAAATAACGGTGAGACAGGTCAGTAAGCCAGGACAAGTAGAATAAGGAAACTGAGACAAATAGTTAAAGAGCAGTTAGTAGCCATCTAGAAAATCTAGATGCTAAGCAATTTTTAGTCATCTAGTAAATCCTATCTTCCCTAAATCAGGGACACTAAAGAATAAATGATTTGCACTTCTCCCCAGCCAGAGGGTAAATAACTTAAATCACTCTATTCAGGGAGGTAGCAGAAATCCAATAGTGACATTTGCCAGCCACACTTAAAGACTGATGAAGTTAAGAGAATAAACCTCATTTTGGTACATCAGCCTAAAGCTGATGAATATTCCATTGAGATCCTCCCCTAAGACTTCCCCTAAATGCCCAGCCTTTAAACTCCCTCCAAATTGAAGGCCCAGTTTGCTATCTCCCTCCCAAGAGCATGCCTGCACCTTCTCCCCTCCCTTTTGTATCTCCTGAACTCCAGGGGACCCCACAAGGCTTGTAACCAGGGCCCCCTGGACAGCAGCAGTTCATCCCAGACTAGCATCCTGACCCTGTCCTCAAGGCCCCTTTTCTCCGACTTCCCAGTGAGCCAAAGTGGACCATTCTAGACCGTGGTATTTTGTTATGGAAGTGCTAGCAAACTGAAACAATGACATGGAAACTTCCGAATTCACATATTAAATGAGAGACAAATGAGCAGTGCTACCAGTGCCTCCTGTTACCTGAATGTAGTTACAGGTTGTATGAAGCCTGGTATCCGAGGGGCAGGTGCGGGGCAGGTCACAGCAGGGATTCATACGCCATCAGAACTGCTGTCCTCTTGTTTCCCTCTAACCATTTTTTTAAACAAAATGTACTGAGGCCTTTGGCTGACCCACAGGTGAGCAGGGATTATTTAGCTTCTGTGAGGAGCTCTCACTGTTATTTCTTTCTGTTTTTAGGCCCATCCCAGAGGATTTTGTAAGAATAAGAATTTGGGTGATTGAGTCACCAGATTCTAGACCAGTGGTTCTCAACCTTGGCTGCACATTAGAATCACCTGGGAATCTTTTTAAAATCCTGATTTCTGGGCCCCATTCTCCGGAAATTCTGTTTCTTTGTTATGGGGTGGGGCCACAACATTAGTAACAGAGAAACAGAATTTCTGGAGGATGAGGCCCGTAAATCAGGATTTTAAAAAGATTCCCAGGTGATTCTAATGTGCAGCCAAGGTTGAGAACCACTGTTCTAGACGAATGTGATCTATTGTCAGCTATGGCCTTTCATTCCTACACTAGCTGAGTATCACTGGCTGTGTTGTCAGTGGAAGCAGGGTGTCCACTGGTGGAAGTGGGGGATCCTTTTTCCCACTGGGTGCTGGGGGATCGGGTGCTTATGATATCTTGAGAAAAATAATTCTCTAAGACTCCAACAGGAGAATGAGTGATTTTTATTTGCATGGAATTACATCCTTCTGTTTCTTTGAAAAAATATATTTTTATTGATTTCAGAGAGGCAGGGAGAGGGAGATAGAAATATCAATGATGAGAGAGAATCATCAATTGGCCCCTGCATGCCCCCTACTGGGGATTGAATCTGTAGCCCAGACATGTACCCTGACCAGGAATCAAACTGTGAACTCCTGGTTCTTAGGTCAATGCTCAACCACAGAGCTACACCAGCCGAACCATCCCTCGGGCTCCTAAGTACTATTTCCCTGAAACCAGTCCTGGAAGAGGTGCAGCTGAGGATTCAGCAGAGCTAGAAGCTAGGCTAGTGTCCAAAGTTTCTGTTCCACAGTGGAGCTGGGTCCAGTGTAGCATTAGGCTAGTCAGTCCATTGTGTGGGCAAATGCAGGGGAGCATGCCTCCTGCAGCAAGAGAGCCAGAGCCGAGTGGCACCAGAGAGGGAACTCCTGTGTTCAGGTGCTTAAGTATGGAATCTTCCCCAGCTTGCAGTGGGCATGGCTATTCTGGGCAAGGACCTATTCCCAGGTATGATTGACAGACAAGCACCCTCCCCTACATCACCCAGACGTTATTGGGCATGCGTGTAAATTGCAGCTTCCTTTTGCTCCTTTCCTGTTATTAATAACTGGGTTAATTACAATGATCAACTGGAGTCCTGATCATTCCACTTCTGGGGATGCCCAGACCCCTTCCCCACATGTCTTCCAAGTCCCCTTCCAGGTCTTCTTCCTTCCGAGTCCCTGCTCTGCAGGGCTGGATCGTACCCCAGAGTTGCCTTTCAAAACTTAGATCATAACAAGCATGCATCCATGTATTCATCTTAACTGGAGTTTGAGAGCTCTCAGGAAGGAGATTTGGGAGTCGTGGGAGGTGAGGTCCAGCTTGGAATCTTCTCTCCCACTTCGGTAGCCTCTGTTTTGCTTATCTTTCTTTCCAGAATCCCCCAAGAATTCTTTCCCTCCAGTGCATAGAAGAATTCATTTGGGTCCAAGGCTCCAACTTGCAGAAACCTTAACTTATAAGCTGCTTGCAGAACAAAGAGCCTTCCATTTTAAGGCAATTTTGCTTATACGTTTACCATACATATATATGATATGATATCATGATATATACAGCAACTTGTACATTACATATGCATATTTATGTATGATATGCATACATATTATAAATATCTACTTATATAAAAACCATGGGTGGTGTTCATCAAATACAGACGAACAGCCGAGACCAAGCGGAAGGAAGTCAGTCCTACAGGGGTTGTCTTGGCAACGGCTGCACCCTCCCCCAAGCTGTTTCCTGGAGCTGTTTCCTGTAAGCTTGGAGTTTGAGGCAGGAACCCGCCCTGGGAGCATGGAGGCAGATCTTTCTAAAGTGTGCTATGCCAGCACAGGGTGAACCTGAGTGGGTCGGCTGAAAGGCTTAGAAAAGACAGACAAGAGAATGAAAGCCAGGTCTTGGTGGGACGCTGCTTCTCTGAGAGACACCGACCACGCCCACAGACATGCCTTTATTTTATAGCAGATGCTATGAGGCAAAGTAAGGGTGTGACCAAGATGTTTACAAATGTTGGGGTCCAACCCCAGCAGGTCGAGGGGTTCCCAAAGGTGTGGACGGAGTCAGCAAAGAAGGAATGACACTGAGACAGTGTTCAGTTGATCAGCAGCCTAGCCAGGTTCTCTAGCCAAGTTCTCCAGCCAGGTTCGGTCTTTATTGTCCTGCTACATCTGTATTTATACCAGTTGATTTTAATCTTATCCATCCTATTCCAAAGGTTAGGGTGTTTGTTAATCGAGTTCTATTGAGTTTAATCCTGTCTAGGTTAATCTCTGTGTTCCATTATAAGGGCTATTCCAAGGTCACTGCTCTACTGATAAGCTACAAGGAAGTGACTGAAGGAGATTATCCTACCCAGTAAAGGTTATGTCCTCCCAGCCTCACTGCTTGCTTTCCCTGGGACTGCCCTGTGTCAGTGAGTTTCCAGGGGTATAGGCTTTGGTGCTTTCCCTGGTGGGCAGACCCCTGGGGATGTGGGCCCAACAAGTCCCAAATTTATTGCCAATAGTCTTAGTCCAAGTTCTTCGTAAGTAGTACATGGTATTTCTATAACACTAGGGGGTTTCACTGATTTATTCTCTTCCGTAGTCCTGTTAATCCCTAACTCCAGGGAAAAAATCCTCACCTGGGGAAACAACCTTTCTCAGAGAGGTGCCCTTGGTTTAAACACATAGTGCTAAGAAGGGGAGCAAACATATTAAGAACAATATGTCATATACGCCAGGTCCCTTGAAACATATGCTGTGCAGATGTTTCTTCCCTGCAGCGACTGTGTCAAGCAGCAAGGATGGACCGGCTTACGGCATACAAACATTCTCTTGGGTTTCAATCCTACTCAACTCCATGCACCTGAACTCTATCAAGCTCACATCACTCAGGCACGTGGGGTCACGTGTTCGAACCATAGGTTCAAACTTACAACTACAGCTGGCTATAATTGTACTGGGAGGGCCCTGCCCTCCAAGCTGGGACTTGCATGTGACAATGAGAGGACTGTGCCCTCTCATCAGTCCAAGGCTTGAACCTGTCCAAAACACTGTAGTGGCTCCCCACAATAAAGTTTTAATTCTGTTTCTTTGTTACTAATGTTGTGGCCCCACCCCATAACAAAGAAACAAAGGAAAATTTCCCCATCGAATTTCTGAATAGTATTACTCCTTCGGGAATGCCGTGTCATAAATTAAAATTGAAAGTGGATGCAATCATCATGCTATTGACTAATC
>NW_006300030.1:922288-923547 GCF_000327345.1 Myotis davidii | reverse complement strand
CAGCACTCTGAAAGTGTTTTCTCTCGTAATGTGGTGTACAAGGAGATATTAGAATACGTTTAATCACTTTATCAGTCATTGTTTGCATCACTGTTGTTTTTATGTCATGTTTTTATTGTTTTCATATCATGTTTTTGTCATATTTATATCATGCCTCTGTTGTTGTTATATCCTTTTGCTACTGTTTATTTATTAATAAATTTATATATTATTTTCATAGACATTTTACTAATTTCTTTTCATCTCTCACACTTCTATTATAGAGAAAGGGCAAATAGCAATGTTAAAATATCTCTGCTAATAAATTCCATTTTAAAAAATATATTTTATTGATTTCTTACAGAGAGGAAGGGAGAGGGATAGACAGTTAAAAACATTGATGAGAAAGAAACATCGATCAGCTGCCTCCTGCATACTCCCCACTGGGGATGTGCCTGCAACCAAGGTACATGCCCTTGACCAGAATCGAACCCGGGACCCTTGAGTCCGCAGGCCGATGCTCTATCCACTGAGCCAAACCAGTTAGGGCAATTAATTCCCTTTTAATGTGCACGAATTTCATGCACCAGACTACTAGTATTTATAAATAACAAGCACCTCGTTTTTCTTCTTTTCACTACATTACAAACAGTAAGGCAATTTAGAGATAAAAGGAACTGCTAAGTTTAGAGATATAGATAGAACTGTCCAGTCTGAGTCTCCTCAAGATTCACCCATTGCCTTGTGAAAAGCTGTTTGGAATTGACCCCAAAATTTGTTATGTGGAGGGTGTTGAGAATCTGGAAGCAGGAATTATGTAAATTATGTACCTTTAGAAACATCAGGGTAAAATGGGTTTGTTAATCTTTTATTATGGCTTTTCTAAGATCATGATTACATAATGAGAGAGAGAGAGAGAGAGAGAGAGAGAGAGAGAGAGAGAGAGTTTATTAGTTCAATCGAATTTCCTAGCTAACCCCTGTGAAGGTCAAGTCAGATTTGATTCCTATGTATTTTGAGTCTAAATGAACTACATAGAAAACATAAAATGAACGAAGAGTAGTCATGCTACGGAGCAGCAATGATTTTAAGGATGCCACGCGCTTGGAGCATGCTTTACTTCTGGAAAGCTTTGCCCCAGTGCCAGAGTGGGGGGCAGGAAGAGGGCTGGGCGGTGTTCCCAGCAGTGACTTTTTCGGGGCGCTATGCACCCCCTTCCAAACACCACGCCTGGCGGAGCGGCAGCCCCTGCGGCTCCGAGCTTCCTGCGCGTCCCTGGC
>NW_006300030.1:904157-921999 GCF_000327345.1 Myotis davidii | reverse complement strand
AGTGGCGACCCCTGAGCGAGGGCTGCCGCGCCGAGCTGGCCGAGATCATCGTGTACGCCAAGGTGCTGGCGCTGCACCGGGAGGTGCCCGGCCTCTACAACTACCTGCCCTGGCAGTACGAGGCCGGCGCGGCGGGGCTCTTCTACTCCGCCGAGATCGAGATGCTGTGCGACCAGGCGTGGGGCAGCATGCTCGAGGTCCCCGCCGGCTCCAGGCTCAACCTCACCGGCCTGGGCTACTTCTCCTGTCACTCCCACACGGTGGTCCAGGACTACTCCTATTTCTTCTTCCTCAGGTGAGCCCGGCACCTCGAACCCACACCACCCCCTGTGTACCTCTGGGTGGCCTCCCGAGGTCACAGTTACCTGGGGCCAGGTCAGGACTCCCACAGAATCCTGTCCCTGCCCTGTGAGAATATGCTTTGGGGTCCTCACTCTTTATTCGACGTCTCTACGAAGATACCAGGTAGCTTTGGCTAAGGGTGGTTATAAAACAGGAATTTCTGTACTTCATGCAAAGAAGATGTTTCAGGCAAACGCCCAAGGGGGTTTCCAATACTTCCTTTGAGTCAACTTAAAAGAAAAAACAAAACTGGACTCAGTGGGAGTAGCTTGGGCTGATGAGGAAGAAAAAGAAAAACCTTTGAAACCAGGCTGTTGGAATTCTGGTTCTGCGCCTCCTGATTTTGTGCGAGTTACTGACCTCAGAACCTCAATATCCTCACGTCAGTAATGTGAAAAGCAAGGCTGATTGAGACTAAAACAGAGTAACTGCTGGAAACACCTGGTGCAGGTTAGCTGCAGGGACAGTGCACTCTCTTCTCCCCACCTGCTTGAATGTCAGGATGTGACTGATGCGGAATGCAGACCAGCTGTCCTAGTTTCACTCCTATTCATCGGAATCAGTCTCATATCAGCTGCCGACAGACCTCAGTGCCACGCTATTCAAAATAGCCAAGATTTAGGGAGGGGGTTGGGCTTCTGGGGGTAAGACTGAGTCACAGTGCTTCCAAGAGGATGGAGGTGAATCAGGCAGGAGGCCCTCTCTGATTGGAGACTCCTGGAATCTTGTAAGGTTCCGTGAAAGTTGGCCTGTGGTCCAGATGGAGTGCATGCGCATAAGAATTCAGTCAAGGGGTTCCGCGAAGTCTGAAACCAGAGAGCAGCAGGTGGAACCCTGAGTGCATTAGTTGTTTCCGATTGCAATAGGAGAGTGATACAGAGCAGCTGAGAGAAACACCAAAATGGAATCTAACATCTATATTCAGAGAGTGAATTACCGAAGTTGTGATTGGTACTAGTTCTAATCTGCCCAGTGTGTGAAGTAGCAATAAAGATATTTGAATGACTGTGACCTGGGTCTGCAAATTCACTTTGAGCTTTTGAGATTTCTCTGAGACGGAAAACAGTAAGTTCCACAGAGGGCGTCCGTAAGCCCCTGGCAACACATGTTTTCCATATTGGAGCCAGAATATCTAAGTTTAGAATACATGCGTGCTTTGTTTTGGCGTGAGTGGGTTAGCTAGATTCAATTGAATTTTTTTCTCATTGCTGGGGAAATATAGTTTCTAAATAAAGTCAGTGTGGACTGAGACTGTACCTTATACAGGAAAGCTTAACTCAGATTTTTCATATTTTTATTTAGGGAAAACACTGAGAATCCAGCTATAAAACTACACAACAACAAAACATTTTTTTTCCAAAGGAAAAAGCCGGAGTACTAGAGTAGACATCGTTTGTTTGTTTCCCCCCCAACTTTATCATGAAATAGAGTTTTGACCACTGGCTCTATGGTGGCCAGCCAACTCTTTCATCTTCTGCTCTGATATATTTACAAAGAGTTAGGGCAGAAATACAGAGTCAGCCAGTAGTCTGATAGGATCTCCGTTCCACAGGGCTGTGTTGTTAAGTGTGTATATAATTTTCCAAGTACAGGTCTTTTACCTCCTTGGTTAAGTTTATTCCTAGGTACCTTTTTGTTGTTGTTGTTGCAATGGTAAATAGGATTGCTTTTTTAGTTTCTCTTTCTGAGTGTGACTGGTGAGCTGGAGTGTGACTCCATCACCCCTTTTCCTTTTTCTGACTTTGTCTTTCCAACAGGCTGTTACACTAGGCTCTATAGAAATGTTAGCTAACATTTATGCTGCACTCACTTCACGCCAAGTGCGTCACTCACATTTCCTAATGCAGCCCTTACACGGCCACTAAGGAGTAAAGTGCTAATATCCTGTTTTTCCAGATTGGAATACGAAAGCAGAGAATTTTAAAAATGTGTTTCATGCCAGGCAGAAGATAAGTAGTAAGGGCAGGATTTGAACCTGGGCCATTCCAACTGGCCTTCCTTTCACCAAGAAACAAGAAATACTCTCTATGAGAAGGAATGCTTCTTGGGAGATACATAAATGGGCAAACATACACGCAAGCACACACTTTCCCCCCTGCCTCACCCAAAGTCATCTTTTGGAAAAATTTAAGAATAGATGCATGTACCTGAGGCAGAGAAGTAATTAGAAACAGTAACTCCTCTGATGAGAGCTGTGTGAGACATTGTGTAATTGGCAAGACTGTCAGTGTTCTCTGACTCTTGATTAAAGCTGGTACACCCCATAAAGTGTTTCTTCTACATCTGCTTTTTTCCTCTTTCCTCACTAGGATGGATGAAAATTATAACCTCTTGCCTCATGGAGTCAATTTCCAAGATGCCATCTTTCCAGACACTCAAGAGAACAGAAGGATGTTTTCCAGCCTTTTCCAGTTTTCAAACTGTTCCCAAGGGCAGCAGATGGCAACTTTCTCCAGTGACTGGGAGATCCAGGAAGACAACAGGGTAAGAACTGGCTGTGCCCTGTGCAGCAGCAAAATAATAGAATAGCCACATCTTGTATGAGTTTTGTGACCAAAGGAGTCAAGAATACTCTTCCCAAAGCCCAGACCAAAGTATTATCCTCCCTGCCAGCAGTTAAAAAACACCACTCAGAAACTTCGGATTCCTGAGGCTTTGTTATTGGCATGGGGTTCCTCACAAAGTGAGGGGGCGATATGGGAGGAAGGTTGCACACTGTGCCCCAGTTTCCTCTTCTGTAAAATGAAGACAATTGTAACTTCTACATCCTAGGTCTGATGCAATATGATTTCACTATGTAAAATGTGTAAATATGTAAAGCCCTTAGTGTAGTGCTTGATGGGGTAAGCACTCCACACATGTGAACCATTGTGACTATCATCATCATTATTATTGTGTTGGTGTTGTTATTGATAGCATAGGACTCTAAGAAATTTTCTCAGAAGAAAGAAATGTCCTTAAGGAAATGAAATAGAATAATTATCATAGCTAACACTTCTATGATCTTTCACAATAGTTGTTAAGGCATAGCCAAGATGGTTGGGAAATGTAAGGGTCAGGATGATTCAGGGGATGAAAATATCAAAGGGATCTTCCTATCTGGGGCAGATGCCAGAGTTGTGGGGAAATTTTGAGGGCTGTTACTTTCCCAAAGCAATGGCACTGCCGCAGTGCAGGTGGGCTGATTGTGGGACCAGGCCAGTCCCCTGCCTGAGCCTTTTTAGGAAGGTGACAGACTGCTGACGAGAGTTCTGCTGTGGGGATGGGGTATCCCGTGGGAAAGGGACTGTTATATGAGTTAATGAACATGTTTGGGGGCTCCCTTCCTTCCATCTTCACGTGATGGGTTTGGGCGAAGTGCTCTTCTCTTCTTTGGTGCATTGTCCTAGGGTAGCTTCTTGTTCTTCCAAACTTCCTTATCTTCTGCCCAGGGCTCCCTGGCGCCTGGAGGCCTTCTTCATGCTCTTGCACAGAAACTGTTAGCGTGATGGGCTGGTGCCCAACTAAGGAAAACTGTCTATTTTTACTTCCTGGATATTACCAAGAGGCTCTTCCCTTAGACCTACTTTATTAACAGCAATCTAGGATCCTCTAACCCTGTGGTTCTCAACCTTCTGGCCCTTTAAATACAGTTCCTCATGTTTTGACCCAACCATAAAATTATTTTCATTGCTACTTCGTAACTGTAATGTTGCTACTGTTATGAATTGTAATGTAAATATCTGATATGCAGGATGGTCTTAGGCGACCCCTGTGAAAGGGTCATTCGACTGCCAAAGGAGTCAGGACCCACAGGTTGAGAACCGCTGCTCTAACCTCTCCTCCATGGTTCGTCAGAATTTTCTGAACACTCGTCCTGTCCTATATTTTGCTTCCAACATGGTCCCAAGCGCCTGTTTCTTCCCCCTTTTTAATCTGCACCAGCATCCACTCCACACTGGCCTGGACCTGCCAAGTGTAAGCCTGAGTATCCCCAGCCCGAGTCAGGTCTTAGCACATTCCAAATTTTTTTAGGCTTGGCCATTTGATTCTCCTTTTTGTAGGAGTTTTGCTTATATTCCTAGATCCTTGATAACGATAAATTTATATCAAGAGATCAGCTATTATTCCAAAAATATCTTAGTAGCTTAGTTCCAAATTCTTTGGCTATATAACTTATTAGTCCTATGGTCACATAATGAAGCTATTAACATTTCCTGGAATTAGATTTTCCATCATCTGAAAAAGCAGAACAATAGGACTGTTGAGAATTGCTTCAATGTGAAGGCAGCCCTATTTCTGGTGGTCAGAGGTTGGTCTTGGGGAGAAGTCCTTTTGGCCACTTAGATAACAAATGGAGGGTGTGCTGGGTGGCTCCGAGGAAGAGCCAGAAGCTTTGGGGGAGGAAATAGTTGCTCTAGCTCCTGCATAGCTGCGTTTAGAAGTTAGATCTGATGTATTGTGTACTTTTCAACTCCTCTTGAACCCCTTCCACTTTATCGCTGCCCACTATGAAAGGTAGCACATCAGAGATAAGTTAGCTAGCTAGTTTAGAATTTAATTTTAAACTAAAATTAAGTGTCCTTTTTGGGGCCAGCATTATGATTTAAATTTTTTGATGCTCCTTGAGAGATTTTTATGTACTCTGGAGTATTTAAAGTAGTTGTGAATTGATGATCTCAGAGTTGGATGAGGAATTGTGGATAATTACTTGTTCCTTTCTTCAAAAGAATGCTAAACTTTTCCTGCCTTTTCTGTGTGAAGGTGAGCATCACATTGTCCCACCCAGGATGAATATATTATGTCAGATGCAGTCTGTGTTTTTCTCCTGGTGGTCCTTATTTAGGGAGGGACCAGAAGAGCTGTTCAGGTCACATTTTTATTCCAGAAGGAATAGGTCTGAGGACACTTTTGAAAAATCAGAACCCACGAATGCTTTGCATGGTCCGAGACCATTATAAATGGCCTGGCTGCTGTACACTACATGCCTTTCATGTATTATGTGCCGTATCTTAGATTACAAGATCGGCGAGTTCTTGGGCTTTCTAGTGTTTATGCTGTTGCTCTCAGCTTCCAGTCAGCTCTGACAGTGATCTGGCCTATGGTTGTGAAGGCATCTTTTATTCTCTTCACTGATAGTCTCATTTTATCATGGGGTGGGGGTGGGGGTGGGGGGTGGTAGGTGACTCTGGAGTCAATCCAGAGGTTAAGAAGTAGAGGAGGAAAGCACACATAGGGAAGCTTTTGTGATGTACACCCAGGGCCACATTCACCTCATCCTCAGCAGCAAAATCCTCTCACTCTCTGGTCCCACCTTCAAGCGTCCCGCCCGTGCCTCAGTAATTAGAAACATAATCTTTCAAGAGTTGCCAGGACGTCAGCAGTGTTACTGAGTGTTCAGTGCTGCTCTGGTTCAGTGTCTTGGTGCTAATGGGACCTTGGGGATGTCTCTGGCAAGTTGGAGCATCCACCAGATTTCCTGGCAGGATTCTCGCCACACCAGCCAAGGACATCTTTCTTCTTTTCTATCCTGCTGTGTGAGTATAACTGTCAAAACAAAAGTTGGATATTTTCCCTTCTCTGTAAGTACTATCCCCTAGGACCAAGACCCAGACTGGCCCATGCTTGTCTAGGTCTGTCACAGAGTGTCATGGGATTGAAATAAAATTTGTGAGAGTCCTCTGCCATCTCTGTTCTCTCTTTTTTGGAATTGGGAAGGATGGGGGAGTTACTGTCTGAGCTGCATTAGAAGGAACATAAATTTGTAATCTGAAAGTCTAGATCAGCGGTTCTCAACCTGTGGGTCGCAACCCCTTTGGGGGTCGAACAACCCTTTCACAGGGGTCGCCTAAGACCATTGGAAAACACATATATAATTACATATTGTTTTGTGATTAATCACTATGCTTTAATTATGTTCAATTTGTAACAATGAAAATACATCCTGCATATCAGATATTTACATTACAATCCATAACAGTAGCAAAATTACAGTAATGAAGTAGCAATGAAAATAATTTTATGGTTGGGGGTCACCACAACATGAGGAACTGTATTAAAGGGTCGCAGCATTAGGAAGGTTGAGAACCACTGGTCTAGATGGCTCTGCCACTTCCAGAGGAATGACCATGGGAAGGGCCCTTCATTTCTCTCAACGTCTCTTTTCTCATCTATAAAATGCTACAACATATATACTATCTAAGATTGTTGTAAGGACCTAACTAATTAGAACATATTTGAAAGGGTGATGGAAGGGTTTATTACTATAAATTGATCATTTTAAAGTAAGACTTCAAAATTTCATATTTTAAATGACATATTTTAAAAATTAAAAGCTTCCTGTTATTTCCCAGGGGAGTGGCAGAGTAGTGGCAGTGGTGTTGATGGAACGTGTACTGGGGATAGAAATGGTGACAGATAAGCCATCATATACGCCTCCATTCATCTAAAAGAATTTATTGGATTCTATGAAGGGAGAACTTAAAAGAAAACTCATATACTGAATTATAAACAGATGACATACTCATATGGATTCTCAAATCTAGAAGTCAGTAGAGATTTTCTCCACTTCTGCCTCCCATCCACCCAGTTCTCACCCACCCCCTAAACAGTAGCTGCTGTTATTATAAACATTCATTAAGTATTTTCATCCAAGCAATAATGCAGACGTATTATTTGCCACCTTTTAAGAAAATCTAAATTATTGTTGAAAGTATTGCATATGTCTCCTTTTCCCCACATTGATCTCTCCCACCCACTCCTGGCCCCCAGCACATGCCTGAGGATTAGGTTTTAACATACGAATTGTGGGGAATACAAACATTCAATCTTACAGCACTAATGTTGAACATCTTTTCATATTATTTGCCACCTTTTTAAAACATATTTTTGATTTTAGAAAGGAAGGGAGAGGAGAGGGAGAGGGAGAGAGAAATATCAATGATGAGAGAGAATCATTGATCGGCTGTCTTCTGCATGCCCCACACTGGGGATCGAGCCCTCAGCTTGGGCATGTGACCTGACAGGAATCAGACTATGACTTCCTGGTTCATAGGCTGACACCCAACCACTGAGCAACACTGGCCAGGCTTATTTGTCATCTTTTTATACCTCAATTTTTTTAAAAAATGTATTTTATTGATTTTTTACAGAAAGAAAGGGAGAGGGATAGAGTTAGAAACATTGATGAGAGAGAAACATCGATCAGCTGCCTTCTGCACACTCCCTACTGGGGATGTGCCTACAACCAAGGTACATGCTGTTGACCGGAATTGAACCTGGAACCCTTGAGTCCACAGGCCGATGCTCTATCCATTGAGCCAAACCGGTTAGGGCTGTCATCATATTTGGCACAAATGGCAGCGCACTATACTTTGCTTTACCTTGCTTTATTCACAAGGATGCTTGATCTTTCCATATGAATGCATACAAAGTTGCTTTAAATAGCTGCATAGTATTCCATCATATGGATGTGTCACAATATATTTAACCAAGTTCCCTACTGATAGGGAATTAGGTTGTTTCCAATACATTGCTGTTATAAAGAGTGGACATGCAAATCAATAAACATGATACATAATCTAAACAAATTGAAAGACAAAAATCACATGATCATATCAATAAATGCAGAAAAAGCATTTGACAAAATCCAACACCCATTTTTGATAAAAACTCTCACCAAAGTGAGAATAGAGGAATCATCTCTCAACATAATAAAGGCCATATATGACAAACCTACATCAAACAGCATACTCAGTGGGAAACATACTCTTAGGAAAAACCATTTCCCTAAGAACAGGAATAAGAGAGGGATGTCTGCTTTCACCTCCCTTATTCAGCATAGTACTGGAAGTCCTAGCCATAGTAATCAGGCGAGAAGAAATAAAAGGAATCCAGAGAGAGAACCAAGATAGTGGCATAGGTAAACGTCTATACTCGCCACCGCCTACAACCACATCAAAATTACAACTAAAATACAGAACAACAATCATCAGAACCACCAAAAATCTGGCTGAATGGAAGTCATACAATTAGAGAAGTAAAGAAGAAAGCACATGGAGACTGGTAAGAGGGGTGGAGGGGTGGAACGGGCTGGTCCGACATCCACATGTGCTGTTTTTTTTTTTAATCGGGAGGGAGATTGTCTCTGCAGAGGTCTCCCCTGAGGAGCAAGGGGTCCAGTCCCGCACCAGCCACCCAGCCCAGGGCCCCAGAGCTGGGAAGAGAAATTCCTGCAACTACAAGCTATAAAAACAAGTGGGGATTGTGGCTAAGTGACACGGAAACTGCTGGAGATGTAGGTGTTCCATTTAAAGGGCTGGTACACAGTTTTACTTGGGCTCCCAGCACTGGGTGGCTCTGGGGGACCCAGACACATATGGGGAAGAACTGGATTGTTTGGCATCGGGGTAGGAACTTGGGGGAGGCTTTCTCCCAGATGGGAGTGCTGGCAGGGGTTATTGTTCCTGTGCTAGGACCTCTCCTGTCCCAGGGCTGACTGGCAGTCATATCTGAGTCTCCATCAGCCTGGAGCACGTTGTTTGCTCCACCCTGGGGATTCCCTGAGACCCTGACACATCCAATTTGCAGTCCCACTCAAGCTGTTTGCAGCAGCTTTTCCATATGAATGGTCTGTCCTGGCTCAGGCTTCAGACTTTGCTAAAATCTCTCAAGCAAGCTGCAGCTGGTAACAGTGTGCCCCAAACCTGTCAATAAAAGGCCCAAGATCCAACACTAGCATGAGCTTTCCTTGCTTCAGAGCTAGGCCTCACCGGGGCACCTGCAAACCCAATACAAAATAGCGATTAGCAGCCATCTGCAGTTCTCTCTGTAGCTTCGGCTGGGTGGCCCCAGGGAGTGGCTGACTTTGCACCTCCCTGGAGGACCCAGAATCAGTGCACCTGGTGGACAGCTTCAGACCATAGCAGATTACTACACATCCACAAGCAAAACACTCAAGAGGCGACTCAGTGAGCACCAAAGCTCTATCAAGGCAAGTCCTGCTCCATATGGATGTTTCCTGCACAGCAGCTCTCCCACTGTAGTTGCAGCTGCTCCCCATAGCCAATTGGACTTTAGGTCAACTTCTTCCAGTGACTCCAAGAGCTATCAAGCTTCAACTACCATAAGACTGTGCATAACCCACATAGATGTGCACCTAGAATGCCTAGCTCAAGTGACTGGGGAGGCTGAGCCACCAGCCCCTAAGGATACTTACTACACAAGGCCACTCTACCAATTCCAGGAGACATAGCAGCTCTACCTAATACATAGAAACAAACACAGGGAAGCAACCAAAATGCGGAGACAAAGAAACATGTCACAATGAAAGAAATGGAAGCAAATGAATTACTGGATACAGAGTTCAAAACCATGGTTATAAGGTTACTCAAGGATTTTCATGAGACTCTCAAGGATCTTAGTGAGAATGTGAAAGACATGAAAAAGGACCAGTCAGAAATGAAACATAACACTAACTGAAATAAAGAATAACTTACAGGGATTCAATAGTAAAGTAGAGGATTCCAAGAATCAAATCAACAATTTGAAATACGAGGAAATAAGAAAGACCCAATCAGAAGGGCAAAAAGAAAAAAGAATCCAAAAATATGAAGATAGTGTAAGGAGCCTCTGGGACAACCTCAAATGTACCAACATTTGCATTATGGAGGTGCCAGAAGGAAAAGAGAGAGAGCAAGATATTGAAAACCTATTTGAAAAAATGACAGAAAATTCCCTTACCTGGTGAAAGAAACCAACTTCCAAGTCCAAGAAAATCAACTTCAGAGTGTCCCAAACAAGAAGAACCCCCCAAAGCCAAGACACATCATAATTAAAATGCCAAGGGTTAAAGACAAAGAGAGAATCTTAAAAGCATCAAAAGAAAATCAGTTATTTACCTACAAGGGAATGGCCATATGACTGTCAGCTGATTTCTCAACAGAAACTTTGCAGGCCAGAAGGGAGTGGCAAGAAATATTCAAAATTCAAAGTGATGAATATTAAGGACCTACAACCTGATTACTCTACCTAGCAAAGCTCTTATTTAGAATTAGGGGTCAAATAAAGAACTTCACAAACAAGAAAAAGCTAAAGGAGTTCATCACCACTATTTCAACACTACATGAAATGTTGAAGGGTATTCTTTAAGAAAAGGAGGAAGAGGAGGAGAAGGAAGAAGAAGAAGAGATAAAAATATGAACAATAAAATAGCAACAAATACATATCTATCAACAATTGAATCTAAAAATCAAAATAAATGAACTAAATAAACTGGTGAATAAAATATAATCATAGGCATGGAAACATGGAACAGACTGATGAATCTCACAACGGGGGAGTGGGGCAGGAAGAGATTGACCAAAGATCTTGGACACAGACAGTAGGGTGGTGAAGGCCTTGGGTGTTGTGGGAACAGGGTGGAGGGGGGCAATGGTGGAAAGAAGGAGGTGCATCTGTAATACTCTCAACAATAAAGATTTTAAAAATGGCATTCAAATTGGAGAGGAGGAAGTAAAACTCTCATTATTTGCAGATAACATGATTTTATACATAGAAAACCCTAAAGGCTCCACCAAAAAAACTACTAGATTTAGTAAATGAATTTGGCAATGTAATAGGATACAAAAATTAACACCCAGGAACCAGTGGCATTTTTATACAACTAGAGGCCCAGTGCATGAAATTTGTGCACTAGTAGGGTCCCTAGCAGCTGCCAGCTGCCAGCTGGGTACTGTCTTCCTTTCCCTGGCTGCCTGCTGCTGCTGTGGACTGGGGCCTCCAGGCCGCCGCTGAAAAGGCTGTGACCATGAGGGATTTTAGGGTGAATGGACTGCTCCTGCTCCTAAGTTCACTGCTGCTCAGCCTGAGGTTGAAGACTGGTCTGAAGGTGCAGGTGCCCACTTTGCCCATTCAGAAGTTTCCTACTGAAGATGAGCACTCACCTGCCATTGAAGACTGGTCTGCAGCCCCCACTGCTCAGGTCACCGAATGGGTAGGAACAACTACTGAGTGGTCCTAAGCTGTTCTTCCATAAACTCTTAACAGAATGGAGATAAGGTTGATGGAAAATAAACAGTTTCTAAAACATAAAAAAATAAAACGACAATGAGGAAGCACCTCACACCTGTCAGAATGGCTACCATCAACAAATCAACAAATGACAAGTGCTGGCGAGAATGTAGAGAAAAAGGAACCCTAGTACACTGTTGGTGGGATGCAAACTCGTGGAGCCATTATGGGAAACAATATGGAGTTTCCTAAAAAAATTAAAAATGAAACTCCCATTTGACCCAGTGATCCCACTCTATGAATATATCCTGAGAAATCCAAACACCAATCAGAAAGAATGCATGCACCCTTATGTTCATAGCAGCAGAATTTATAATAGCTAAGATCTGGAAACAGCCCAAGTGCTTATCAGTAGATGAGTGGGTAAAAGAGCTGAGGTACATCTACACAATGGAATACTATGCAGCAGTAAACAAGAAGGATTTCTTACCCATTGAGACAGCATGGAGGGAGTTGGAGAGTATTATGTTAAGTGAAATAAGTCAATTAGAGAAAGACAAGTATCACATGATCTCACTCATATGTGGAATCTATGAATAAAATAAACTGAAGAACAAAATAGATCCAGAGACACAGAAGCATAGAACAGACTGTGGATTCTCAGAGGGAAGGCAGGGGAGGGTAGATGGGTCAAAAGATTTCAACCAAAAAACTTGTATGCATATATGCATAACCCATATACACAGACAGTAGGGTGGTGAAGGCCTGGGGCAGGAAGTGGGGGCAGGGTAGAAGGGGTCAATGGGGGACAAAGGGGACATATGTAATACTCTCATCAATAAATATTTACTTAAAAAAACAAGGAGTGTGGACATGTATGGCATTATTCATACATCATTTTGTGGGATTGTTGAGTTCAGTCTTTAGCAAATACTTATTGGGTATCTACTGTGAAGGAGCTACTGTGTTATATGCTAGAGATTCTTTTTAAAAAAATATATTTTTATTGATTTCAGAGAGGAAGGCAGAGGGAGAGAAAGATAGAAACATCAAGGATGAGAGAGAATCATTGATTGGCTGCCTCCTGGTTCATAGGTTGATGCTCAACCACTGAACCACACTGGCAGGGCTAGACACTAGAGTTTCAGTGTTGAACAAACTACAAATTCCCTGATCCATAAAGCTTATAGTCCTAGTGTTGGTGATTGACATAATCAAATGACCACATTAATGACTTTATAATTTCAAATAAAAAATGTTCTAAAAGAAATAAAAGAAAGAATCAGGGAGTTTGACCTAAACTTAGGGATATATAAAGCCTTCTCTGTTGCATTGATACTGGAGCTAAGAAATGCTGGATGAAGAGGCATTGGGGGAGATGAGAACAATCTAGAGTAGGACAGTATGTGCAAAGGCTCTGTGGTAACAAGGTATGCTGTGCCTTTGAGGAAATGAAAGCAAGCCTCTGTGACTGGAGCAAAGGGAGTGAATGAGATGAATGAGCAGAGAGCATTAGATAGGACCAGACCATGAAGGGACTGATAGGTCTTGGTGAGGATTTGCGTTTTGTCCTAACAGTAATGAGAAACCTTTTATGTTTTGATAGCAAAGAGTGATAGAATAGAATTTACACTTTGAAAACACTAACTGGATTGGAAGGGATGCAAGTGATGTGGTGAGAACAGGTAGGTTGTTAAAAAGCTACCAGATAGATGCTGGACTATGGGGGAGGCAGTGGGGATGGAATAAAATAGGCAAATTTGTGAGATTAGTAAATAAAATCAGTAGGTGTTAATGATGGTTTGGATTTGTGGGGTAAAGGAGGCAGTCAAAGATAATTCTGGTGTTTTGGCATGTAAACTATGCCAGGACCAACACTGAGAAATGGGAATAGGTTTGGTAGGGGAATTCATGAGTCTAGTGTTGGATGTATTGAGTTGAGGTGGTTGGGTCTATAAGTTTGGAGTTTTGAGAAGGGTGCTGAGTGGAAGATATACCTTTGGAACTGAACAATAATTTGATGTCAGTTGAAACTGGATCAAATGAGATTTCCAAGGGAGAGGACATAGAGAGGAGTAGAGATCTATTGTTGGACCGAGCCTTGTGGAATTCTATCGCTGGTTGAGAAGGAGCAGTCAGAGGTAGAAGAGGAATAGGAGAGTCCTGGGCACAGCATGTTTCCAGAAGGATAAGTGATCAACAGAGCCAAAAGCTGTTGAAGTCAAGTAAGATGAGGACTAAAAACCCCTCAACTTTGGTGGCCTAACTGACAGTTTCCATGGAGGGAGGGAGGAGAATTTAGATTGTGAGGGTCTGAGGCATGTGGGTGGACAAGAGGATATGGAGATGGATATGGAGATGGTGAGAGTGGACAGCTCTTCCATGAAGTTTGGCTTTGGGTGGATTAATACATACACGGCTGTAGGTGAAGGGTGCAGAACCAGTGAGGGAGGGGTTTTGTTACGTTTAAAGATGGCAGCCATTCTAGTTAAGCCACCTTGGTCCCTGTTTTCTCATTCTTCAGACACTGTCTAACCAAGTAGACTAAACTACGCAAAGGCAGGGATATCTGTTTTGTTTACTGTTGTATATTTGGTGGATTTTTATGGTGCCTCACACATTTGTTAAATGAATAATGTCTCTCATTCAGGGAGCTCTGAAGTCTAAGAAGGGCTCTTCTCTGCCCCTCCCTCCTCCTTCCCCTGCCTCCTCTCTTTCCCAAGTGATGTGGTGAGAACAGGTAGTGGTTGTTATAAAGTTACCAGATAGATGCTGGACTATGACAGAGTCAGTGGTGGGGGTGGGGGTGATGGGGAGGGGGAGGAGCAAAGTAAACAAAATTGAGAGAGATTTTTGTAGGTTACTTACTATTTAAAATCCATATGCTGTAAAATTTACTCTTTTTTCATGTACAGTTATGAATTTTGACAAATGCACATGGCTGTATATTCACAACTACAACCACGATACAGAAAAGTTCCATCATCACAGAAAACCTTCCGTGTGTCACCCCTTTATAGTCAGATCCTCACCCAACTCCACTTCTGAGAACCACTGATTTGTTCTCCACCACTAGTTTTGCATTTTCCAGAATGTCATATGAATGGAATAATGCAGTTTGTTAGTATGTTGCATTTTTTACTTTGGCCTTTGTTTTTTACTTATCAGGATGCACTTGAGATTCGTCCATGTTGTGTGTCAATAGGTCACTTCTTTTTATTGCTGAGAAGTAGTCTATTATAGGAATGCACCAGTTTCATTTCTTTACCTACCAGCTGAGATATATTTAGGTTGTTTATAGTATTAGGCTACTGGAGCTTCTATAAACATACATGTGCAGGTTTTGGGTGAACATAAATTCCAGTTTCTTTTGGGTTTGCTGAATCATAGGTAAATGTATGTTCAACTTTATAAGAAACTGAAACACTATTTTTGAGAGTGGCTCTACCATTTTGCATTCGCATTAGCAATGTGGGAGCACTCCATTTCTGCATCCTCATCAGTATTTGGTGTTAGGTAAAAAAAAGTGGACATTCTCATGGGTGTGTGGTAGTATCTCATTAAAAAAAAGATTTCAGATATAGGTGGGATCATATGGTATTTGTCTTTTTTGCCTGACTTATTTCACTTAGCATAATGCTCTCAAGGTCCACCCATGTTGTCCAAAAGGCAGAATCTCCTTCTTTTTAAAGGCTGAATAATATTTCATAATTAATTTCTTTATCCATTCACCTGTCAACAGAAACAGGTTGTTTCCATATCTTGGCTATTGCGAATAATGCTGCAATGAACATGGGAGGGAAAATGTCCCTCACCTTTACCTAATGATTTCTTTTTTTGGGTTATATACCTAGAAGATGGATTGATGGTTATTATGGTAGTTCCTTTTTTAATTTTTTTTTGAGGTAACTTCATACTGTTTTCCATAGTGGATGTACCAATTTATATTTTCACCAACAGTGCACCAGGGTTTCGTCTTCCTCACATCTTTGCCAACATATGTAATCTTTTATTTTTTTGGAAAATAGCCATCCTAACAGGTGTGAGGTAATATCTTATTGTGGTTTTGGCTTGCATTTCCCTGATGATTAGTTGGCTATTTGTATGTCTTCAGATCTTCTGCCCATTTTTAAATTGGGTTATTTTATTTTATTTTTTTGCTGTTGAGTTGTATGAATTCCTTATATATTTTGATTATTAACCCATTACCAGATATATGTTTTGCAAATATTTTTCCCATTCTGTAGGTTGCCTTTTCATTTTGTTGATGGTTTCTTTTGCTGCATAGAGTCGTTTTGATGTAGGCACTTTGTTTATTTTTGCTTTTATTACCCTTGCATTTGGTGTCAAATCATTGCCAAGACCCATGTCAGGGAGCTCACCGCCTAGGTTTTTTCTAAGAGTTTTATGGTTTCAGGTCTTACATTCAAGTATATAATCCATTTTGAGTTGATTTGTTGTGTATGGTGTAAACAGTGGTCCCACTTCATTCTTTTGTATGTGGTTGTTCAGTTTCCCCGCCATTTATTGAAGAGACTGTTTCTTCCCCATTGTATATTCTTGCCTTCTTTGTTGTAAATTAACTGGCTACCTATGCATGCATTTAATTCTAGATACTCAATTCTGCTTCATTGACCTGTGTGTCTGTTTTTATGCCAGTACCATACTGTTTTGGTTACTGTAGCTTGTAATATAGTTTGAAATCAGGAAGCATGATGCCTCCAACTCTGTCCTTCTTTCTCAATATTGCTTTAGCTATTCAAGTTATTTTGTTTATTTTTTTGTATTCCATATGAAACTTAGAATTATTTTTTTAATTTCTGTGAAAAATGCCATTGGAATTTTGATAGGGATTGTATTAACTCTCTAGATTGCTTTTGGATTCTAGTAACCTAGAATCCAAATTAATATTGCTAAAATGTTCCTATATTACATTTAGCAAATACTTATTAATTTTATATTAATTAAATGATATTAATTTTTCCAATCCATAAGCCTGGGGTATGTTTTCATTTATTTTTGTCTTCTAAAATTTCTCTCATCAATTTTTAAAAAAATATATTTTTATTGATTTCAGAGAGAAAGGGAGAGGGAGAGAGACTGAAACATCAATGATGAGAGAGAATCATCGATCAGCTGCCTCCTGCACGCCCCCTCCCCCCACTGGGGATCGAGCCCACAACCCAGGCATGTTCCCTGACCTGGAATTGAACCGTGACCTCCTGGTTCATAGGTCGCCACTCAACCACGGAGTCACACTGGCCAGGTTCTAATTAATGCTTTAAAGTTTTTAGCGCACACATCTTTTTATCTTCTTGGTTAAATTTATTCCTAAGTATTTTATTCATTTTGATGCTATCACAAATGGGATTGTTTTCTTGATTTCTTTTCAGATACGTCATTGTGGGTATAAAGAAATGCAATTGTTTTTTGCATATTGATTTTGTATCCTATAACTTAACTGGATTTGTTTATTAGTTCTAATAGTTTTTTGGGGGGAGCATTTAGGGTTTTATACATAAAAGATCATGGTATTTGCAAACAATTCAATTTCTTTAATAGACAGGACTATTCAGGTTATCTATTTCTTCTGGCCTGTGCCACTACTGCAGTGCAGACCTGGGGTTGGCCTTAGGGCAAGGCTGGGTGAGAGAAAACCAGGGACTTTCTCCATACTCTCCAGTACACTGGAGCCCTCTTGCTGGGTCTTCTGGATAGATAGGGGATTTTTCCTGTAGATTTTGCTGCATAATTCCATGATTCATCCTCATTTGTTCAGGTTCTATTGCCTTTAATTATTTAGTTTTCAGAGTCCACAGGTAGTTGCTCTTGGTATTATGTGCAGAGAATTTTAATTGTAAACAGGAAAAGTCATAGGCTTCCAGCTTACTTCATCTTGACTGGCACTGGAAGTTGATGTTTCTTTTTTACTAGGCCCATTAAGAACATTTGGTCAAACTTGGGTAGAATATACTGCAGGGAAGGAAAGAACAGTAATCATTTCTGATAATCAAAAGCAAATGGGAATGGGGAAGATGATCTGTAGTTTTTAAAGTGAGGTTTCGATGAAGACAGTCAGAACTCGGTTTATCGAGATCTTCTGTGCTGCCGTAGAAGTATTTGATTTAAAATGTTCCTGGAAGTTTGCTGAGACAGTCTAGTTTACCAGGCTGTTTGTTCAAGAACATAGACCCCTCAGGGATGGAGGAACGTAACTTCAGTTTAACAGATATTTTAGCACCTGTATTCTTCTTTGACACATCAAAACTCCAAAAAGTGATATTTTCATAGAAGTTAGTTTCACTGCAGAATCTGAAATTTTATCAATGAACTTTTTGTATTCCTCTATGAAAATCCATTAGTCTGTCATGCACTTTGAATTTTTTTTCCCAATGCATGATTTTTGAACATGGTGAATTTACCATTTAGAAAATTCAGTTATACAGATTTTGCATATGTTAATTTATATGATATTAATCTGTACCTTCTGCTCAGTTTTTCTATAAACCTA
>NW_006300030.1:899954-903325 GCF_000327345.1 Myotis davidii | reverse complement strand
ATAGAGAGTCAGAAACATCGATGAGAGAGAAACATCAATCAGCTGCCTTCCGCACCCTCCCCATTGGGGATGTGCCTGCAACTAAGGTACATGCCCTTGACCGGAATCGAACCCAGGACCCTTGAGTCTGCAGGCTGACGCTCTATCCACTGAGCCAAACCGGTTTGGCAGGGACATTCTTAAATTAAATTGGCTTTTCTTTTCCCCCTACACAAGGCACTGAAGAATATAATGCCTATTAGTATAATTTGCTGTCACTGCCTTGACATGCTCTATGTGCCAGCAGTTTTACTCACCTTTGTTTTTGCACCAATAGTGCAAATGTCAACACAGTAAAAAATACATCTTAGTATTATTCCAAAAATAGTTTTGATCTCACAAACCCCCTGAAAGGATCTCAGGATCCCCCAGAAATTGTGGACTTCAAGAACCACTGCGGGAGACCAACTTGGTGATAGGAGAATGGTACAAGAGGAAGTGTTACTTGAGACAAACACTCAAAGTTAGGGGCCATTTCACAATCTGAGCTATGAAAGGGGGATGTGTGATCTCATAATGGGGCCCAGAATTTCAGAAGACATGGAGTAAACATTGATTGGGATGATTTCAGCCATTGGGCTTCTAACATTGAGAAGAGCGGGAAATTGCCTAGCTAGAGTTGGACCAGATTGTAGAGGGCTGTGGATACCTTTGGAAAGAATCCAGTGCTGGGATTCAGGAGAATCTGGATTCTAATCTGGACTGTCCTTACTAACTAATATTAATCTTGGGCAAATCCATTCACCTTTATGGATCTTTGTATTAAGCACGTAAAACATGCTCAATAAATGTTTTGTTTGTTGACATTAAATGATTTTATCTCTGGAAAATTATGTGGTAATATTTTATTTTTCTGAGGGTTCTATAAACACTTTAATTATTTCTGATATTAGTAATCACAGTTAAGTGAACTGAGGCCTGATAAGTGAAATGGAATGTGGGTAGACAGTGATAGGACTAAAAGTGAGACCATGGTCTCCTGATTTTAAGTCCATTCTATTTTTGGCTCACTGGTCTTCTGCCTCCTACACTGGAGAGACTTTCTGCTTACAGAGTAACTGTTACTTCCCTGACCCACTTCCTACCTGCTTTCCTTCCTTTATCTAGCTGGTCTGGTTTTGTCCTCCAATTATGCTGTTTGTACACACTTTTCTTCGTGTCACTTACCACAAATATAGTCAAATAATGAATTATGCAAATACTGTTTTAATATCTATGGCCTGAAACCAGGGCATAAATTATATATAAACTCCTTATTCATCATTATATTCTCAAGACCCAGCAGGGTTCCCTCACATAGCAGGCACTCATACCAATGAAAATACGGGGATTATTACATATCCCATGGGTAGTGTGGGCAATAAAGCTCTAGGAAGTCAGAGCAGGGAGGGAGTAGAGAGGCCTTGAGTATTCCAGGAAGATCTCAGAGAAGAGGGGGGGCTTGATCTAGACCTTGTAAGATGACCTATAATTATACTATTTTCACGGTGCTTTTAAGGTTTCTATGATCATGTAATTCATTTATTTCTTAGGTGAAGGCTATTACTCTACTCTCAGGTTGGCATTACTAGGCCATTTGTTTGGCCAAATAGAGCCAGAGCTGTGAAGTAGGTAGGGTGGTGGTCTTTTTCTTCCTTCCTGCCTTCCTCTATGCATATTTATTGAACACCTACTATGTGTTAGGCACTGGGAATACAAAAGAGAACAAAAGTAAACCTCTCCCTTCCCTCCTAGAACTTACATTGCAGTGGGATGAGGGAGAGATAGGCAATACATCAATCAATGAAACAAATGTCAGATAGTGATAGGTGTTTGGCAAAGAATTAAAAGAAAGTAATATGATAGGTACTGGTAACTACTTTGGTTGAGGCGAGAACACACTGAACTTTGAATGACACATGGCCAGGTAAACCAAGGTCAGGCAGAAAAGCATTCCAGGTAGAAGAGAAAATGCTACTGGCCAAGACAGATGCCTGGCACACTTGAGGGTTGGAAAAGTATGTGTGAGCATTGTTGGTAGAGGAAGAATGGAACAAGATGAATTTGGAGAGGTGAGCAGGAGCCACACCATTTAGAACTTTCTAAGCAAGGATAAGATGTTTAGATCTTTGTGCTTTGGGAAGCCATTGAATGGAGTGGTATGATCTGAGGACTAGAGGCTCGAGTGAGGGAATAGATAGTGGCGCTGGGAGAAATGCCTGGATTTAGGATATATTTTGGAAGTGGGCATTTTCCTGTGTTCTTCCAATTTGTCCTTGATCAAATGTCTTTTAAGACATTTATTCTCTGCCCTCTTCCTACAGGGCTTCAGCCACTTCCAAGGTGTTGGCTAAACACTACATCTTGTGCTGCAAAACGTTACACCTCCTTTGTGAAGATTTGAATTTTAATAATGAACCTTCTTAAAAATAAAGTTTTAATGTGGCGATTTGCAACTTGGTAGGGCTTTAGAATGAGTCTTGGGTTCTAAACCTGAATCAGTATCAACTGTGACTTTGGAAATCACTGAATATTCTGAACTCAGTTGCCTTACCTGTAAAATGGGTCTAATTATATCTACTATGCCTCATTCACAGCACTGCATTGAAACCAACTGAAATGACATTTGAAAGTACAAAGTAGTGGTTATGTGTGAAACGTTTGTCATGGCTCACATGTCTTCACATGTACCCATTCTCCTTCATGAGAGTAAGAATAAAAGACCTCAAGGCAGACCGGATTTTCTTCCATCAACAAGGATTTTTGAGTATCCCCTACATTCTTAGCATTGTGTCATGTATTATGGAGAATACAGTAGAAGGGCACCTGGTGTTTGAACTCCAGTATGCAGTTGGAGGAATACAATTAACCCACATGAGAAGATGGATACTGCTTCTGGGCCTCATGAGGAGGGAAGGATTAGGATAGGTGGAGGAAAGAGAAGAGGATGAATTCAGACAGAGAAGAGCAAGAATGAAGATCAAGAGATGATAGTTGAGGTGCATGCAGGAAAATAGAGGACCAGTGAGGATACATATGTGGTCCACACTGGATGTTCTTGACTTTTTTTTTTTATTAATTAAATCTTTATTGTTCAGATTATTACATTTGTTCCTCTTTTCCCCCCCGTAACTCCCCTCCACCCAGTTCCCACCCTACCCTCCTCTTGTTCTTGACTTTTTTTTTTTATTAATTAAATCTTTATTGTTCAGATTATTACATTTGTTCCTCTTTTCCCCCCCGTAACTCCCCTCCACCCAGTTCCCACCCTACCCTCCTCTCTCACTCCCCACCAACTGTCCTCATCCATAGGTGCACGATTTTTGTCCAGTCTCTTCCCCCATCCCCCTCAC
>NW_006300030.1:897584-899094 GCF_000327345.1 Myotis davidii | reverse complement strand
TTTATGGTGCCATGGAGCTGCAAACCGGATGGTCCCACTCTGACCTCTGGGTGGCTCCTGGATCTCTAGGGAGGTGCTAATCTAGCCTCTGCCTGAGGCTATCCAGCAAAAGCCTCCCTGCAGGGCTTGGGTGGGGCGGGTCCCACGGGAACAACAGGGCGGGGCTAGCAGTTATGGCTGCTCTCAGTACTGCCCTCAGAGGCTCCGCTTCTCAATGTCCTGGTAATCGCTGCAAGCCCCTCCAAGAGAAAGCTGCCCTCGAGTTCCAACTGATGCCAGGCAGTCCCGCTTCTGGGTCCCCAGAGAGTCGCCTGGAACTGGAGTTCAGAGCCTGAGACCCCCTCCCGATTGAAAACGACAACCGCGCCCTCAGCCGCCAGTCCACTCTGTGTGCGCCTCCGTACCTTAGTATTTTACTTCCACACTGCGCCTCCTCTGAGTCTCGGTACTCTTCTCTCTTTCCTTCTAGTTGTAGAATTTCCACTCAGACAGCCTTCCTGTGGTTCTGGATGATGTCTGTTCTGTCTTTTAGTTGTATTTTTGAAGTGGTTGTTCGAGGCAGCAAACTCTGGTGTTTACCTATGGCCATCTTGGTGTGCGCCTCTGTACCTTAGTATTTTAGTTCTGCTCTGCACCTCCTCTGAGTCTCGGTATGCTTTTCTCTTTCCTTCTAGTTGTAGAATTTCCACTCAGACAGCCTTCCTGTGGTTCTGGATGATGTCTGTTCTGTCTTTTAGTTGTATTTTTGAAGTGGTTGTTCGAGGCAGCAAACTCTGGTGTTTACCTATGCCGCCATCTTGGTTTTCCCTTGACTTGTTTTTGAGTATGGGCATTCACAGTAAGAGGAGAACTCCCTCCTACACATAGAGGGGATGGTGTGTGGCTGACTGTGCTGGCTGTCATTTCTTTTCTACTTTTGCCATCAACTATGAATTTTATTGAAACACAGCAATTATTCCTAAACATTGACTAATGCTTTACTATATAATTACTGTAAAAAAGACTTTATTTTGGAGTAAATATAGATTCACTAGCAGCTGCAAAGAAATGGAGAGAGGTTTTTGGTACGCTTCCCTCATTCTCCCCTATGGTGAACATCTTATATAACTATAGTACAATAGCAAAACCAAGTAATGACATTGGTAAAGTCCACAGAGCTAATTCAGGTGTCACCAGTTATACATGCACTTCTCTCTCTCTCTCTCTCTCTCTCTCTCAAATTTTATGTGGATATATATTTTCTTTTTTTTAAAAATTTTTTATTACAAAGGGTATTACATATGTGTCCATTTTTTCCCCCCGCCCTAGACAGTCCCCTAGCCTCCCCTAACCCCCAGTGTCTTATGTCCATTGGTTATGCTTATATTCATGCATACAAGTCCTTTGGTTGATCTCTTACCCCCCTACCTCCTGCCCCCCAACCCTCCCTGGCCTTCCCGCTGCAGTTTGACAATCTGTTTGAGGCAGCTCTGCCTCTGTATCTATTATTGTTCAAAAGTTTATAATGGTC
>NW_006300030.1:895302-896452 GCF_000327345.1 Myotis davidii | reverse complement strand
ATCTTAATTTTTTTGGTGCCATGGTAAACGCGATTGTTTTTATAATCTCTCCTTCTGAAAGTTCACTATAAGTGTAGAGAAATGCCTCAGATTTCATGAGGTTAATTTTGTATCCTGCTACATTGCCAAATTCATGTATTAAGTCTAGTAGCTTTTTGATGGAGTCTCTAGGGTTTTGTATGTATAATAAATTTTATGTGGATATATATTTTCATCTCTCTTTGGTATATACCAGTGGTCGGCAAACTCATTAGTCAACAGAGCCAAATATCAACAGTACAAAAATTGAAATTTCTTTTGAGAGCCAATTTTTTTAAACTTAAACTATATAGGTAGGTACATTGTTATTAACTTAATTAGGGTACTCCTAAGGCTTAGGAAGAGCCACACCCAAGGGACCAAAGAGCTGCATGTGGCTCGCAAGCCACAGTTTGCCGACCACGGGTATATACCTAGGAGTAGAATTGCTGGATCATATGGTAACTCTATGTTTACCCTTTTGAGAATTGCCAATGTATGAGGATTTTACTAGCATGTAAAACTCTAGACAAGTTTGTCACATGTGTAGCTTCCTGTTACTACCACCTCAACCAAGATATAGACTGCCCTATCACCCCAGGGCCTCTCGTGCTACCCCTTTATAGCAACATCTTCTTCCTCACCCATTCTTAAACCTTGGTGGCCACTAATCTGTTCTCTCTAGAATTTTATTTCAATGGTTGTATAGGTAGGACCTTACAGTACATAGCTTTTTGAGATTGTCTTCTTCACTCAGCATAGTTCCTTGAGGTTAATCCAAGTTGTTGTCTTTCTTTTGATTGCTGAGTAATATTTCTCATTATAGGTGTGCCATCCTTTGTTAAATCACTCACTGAAGAACATTTAATGCTAGTTTCTAGTTACTAGCTATTGTGAATAAGCTACTTTGAACATTCATGTATAGGTTTTTTTTTTAATTAAATCTTTATTGTTCAGATTATTACAATTGTTCCTCTTTTTCCCCCCCATAACTCCCCTCCTCCCAGTTCCCGCCCCACCCTCCGCCCTCACTCCCCACCCACTGTCCTCATCCATAGGTGCACGATTTTTGTCCAGTCTCTTCCCGCATCTCCCACACCCCTTTCCCCCCCCCCCCCAAGAATCATCAGAC
>NW_006300030.1:893042-894366 GCF_000327345.1 Myotis davidii | reverse complement strand
ACAATTTATATGTATAATATTCGTTATTTCAGTCAGTGTATGCTTAGCTTCTAGTTGGTTCTTTATCACAACATCCAGGGTCTCATTAGATTTCTTGAGGATCTCAGTACATTTATCGGCGGTCTCACCAGTCTTTTCAAGGGCCTTACTAAGTTTATCGGCAGCTTCTAGACAGTTCTTGAGAGACCTTAAAAGTGTGGTTCTGAACTCAATATCTTCCATTGACAGTTTTGTCCTGTTTCTTTGTCTCCGCATTTTTTTATGCTTTCTTGGTGCACCCCCTAGTGGTCTTTGTGCGCAGTCTTGTTGTTGTTAAGCCTTGATTGTTGCCGGGGGTGATTTGACCTCCAGGCTAACTGGCTATGATAGTCTAAGTTCTGTCTAGGTTTTTATATGTACTTAAGTTTTCATTTCTCTGCAGTAAAATGCCCAAGGTTGTCATTATTGGGTCATATAGTAAATCAGTTTTTTCATTTTAAAAGAAACTTCCAAACTATTTTCCAAAGTGGCTGAGTCATTTATATTTCCACCAACAACGTGCGATCCAGTTTTTTGCATTGTTGCCAGCATTTGCTATTATCACTTTTTTAGCCATTCTGATAGGTATGTAATACTATCTCACCATGATTTTAAATCTTTTTTTTTTGAGATATAATTCACACACTGTAAGACTCACCCTTTTAAAGTGTACAGTTAAATACACTTTGTTCACTGGTATGTGAAACCATCATCATTTATTTCCAAAGCATTTTCATCCCTCTGAAAATAAACCCAGAACCCATTACCAGTCACTCCCAATTCTGCCCTCTTCCCAGCCCCTGGCAGCCACTCAACTTCTGTCTCTAGGGTTTTGCCAATTTTGGACATTTTATCTAAATGAAATCTAATCTAATAAAGGAGAAACATGCAAATTGACTGCACCTCTGCTATGCCCAAAGCCACGCCCACCAGCCAATCAGAGCGACTATATGCAAATTAACCCAACCAAGATGGTGGCCTGCAGCCACAGAGGTAGAGCAAGCAGGAGGCTTGGTTGCCCTGGCAATGGAGGAAGCCAAGCTTCCCACCTGCCCTGGCTGGCTGTGGACTCTGCTCAAGGCAACAAAGTTTCAATTATAGAAGATAAATAAATCCTAGATACCTGCTTCCAGCCAGCCTCCACTGGGAGCTTCGGTGGCTGGGTCCATGGCCAACCTGCAAACAGCCATCAGCCCTTCACCCAGACTGGCCAGGAAGCCCAGCAGGACTCCCCACTTTGAAGATGGTGTGGCCAGCCTGAACATGGCCCTCAGCCCCTTACCCAGGCTGGCCAGGCACCCCAGCG
>NW_006300030.1:870190-892443 GCF_000327345.1 Myotis davidii | reverse complement strand
CGGAGTGCACAAATTTTTGTGCACTGGGCCTCTAGTCTTATAATATGTGGCCTTTTGTGTTTGGCTACTTTCACCTAATGTTTTCAAGGTTCATCTCTGTTGTAATATTTTACTGTATAGGTGTACCACATTTTGCTTATTCATTCATTAGTTGATGGACACTAGGTTGTTTTCACTTTTGCCTATTATGAATAATGCTGCTGTGAATATTTATGTGTAAGTTTTTATGTTGATAGATAGTTTCATCTCTCTTTGGTATATACCTAGGAGTAGAATTGCTGGATAATATGGTAACTCTATGTTTAGCCTTTTGAGAAATTGCCCAACTGTTTTTCAAAGCAGCTGCACCATTTCCCTTCCCCACCAGCAATGTATGAGGATTCTAATTTCTTCACATCTTGCCCACCATTTATTATGTTCTGTCTTACTGAATCAAGTATCCTAGTGGGAATGAAGTAGTATCTCACTGTGGTTTTGATTTGCATTTACTAAATGACTAGTAATGTTGAGCACCTTCTCACGTGCTTACTAGTCGCTTGTATATCTTCTTCGGAGAAATGTCTCTTCAAGTCCTTTGCCCAGTTTTTGTTTACATTTTTTAAAATTGATTTTAGAGAGAGAGAAAGGGAGAGGGGGAGAGAGAAATATCGATAGGAGAGATATTGATTAGCTGCCTCCTGCATGCCTCCTATAAGGTGTCAAGCCCACAACTTGGGCATGTGATCTGATGGGGAATCAAATGAGCAACCTTTTGGTGCATGGGACAACACCCAACCAACTGAGCCACACAGGCCAGGGCTAATTGTGTTACTTTTTATTATTTCTTTTTTTTCTTATTATTATTTCTTAGTGTTTTCATGTGGACATGGAGGCTGAATGTGTTGACTATCCTTGCAGAGGCTTTACAAAGGGACATGAGATCCTTACATATCTTGGACACTAGACCCTTATCAGATATATGATTTACAATCATGTCCTCCCATTCGTTGGAGCATGGTTACCATCTGCATTGCCTTTTCAGTGAAATGTCTCTTCATGTCTTTGGCCATGTTTGTCATCTCTTTTCACTAGAGCTATGGCTGTAGACATTTTCCTTTATAGTATAGGTGAAAAGTCTTCAAACTCTTCTTTGCAGCAGCACTAGGAAGGAGTAGACACAACTGTTAAGCTGCTCACAGCTATAGATATTTTCTCATTGTGATAAAACAATATAACATGAAATCTACCCTCTTCAAAATTTTTAAGTATATAGTACAGTGTTGTTTACTACATGCAGTTACACAGCAGATTTCCAGAACTTTTTCATTTTGTATGACTGAAACTCTGGACCCATTCAACAGCAACTCCCCATCCTGCCCCTTCCCAGTCCCTGCCAACCACCATGCTACTTTTTGCTTCTATGAGTTTGACTACTTTAAAGACATCATATAAGTGGAATCATTTAGTGTTTTTCCTCCTGCGACTTCCTTATTTCACTTAGCATGAAGTCTTCAAGGTTCACTCACGTTGTAATATGTGACCATAGCTGTAGATTTGATCCATGCTAGTCAATTCTCATTTTTAATAATCTCATTTTGATAATCACATGATCTCACCACAATTCAGTTTCTCCATCAGCAAAATGGATTACAGTAGGTCCTTATGGTATGGAACTTTGAGGGTAAACAAACTCAGAGCTTTGTAAATAATTGGTACTCAGATTCTGCAGATAGCCTCCTATATTCCGTCAGGTATAGCTCCTGTGCCCAAAAGTCAGAAGTCAGCAGGAGGAAGTTCTCACTGTGGTTTGTTGAAGAGACTTCACTGAGTATCCTTTTTCTTCCTTAATTTTATTTTCTTGCATAATAATGTTCAGTCCTGAAGCCTTTCTAGAGCACTTCAGTTCATAAGCACTGAGATGGCCAGGGAGGAAATCAAAATGAAGTATGGTCCTCCCTGAGGGTTCTTCTATGATCCCAAAGAGGAGAGTCCTCCAGCCTCCACCTGGCCTCATGAGGCTCCCCGGTTCTTAGAGTTACTATGGAAACGTGCTCCAGTATTAAAATGAAATTAAATAAAGCAATCTGAGAGTCTTGCCGGCTAGAAAATAAAAGTTCTCACTTTTGTTCCTGAAATCAGTGGTTGCTTTCTTCATTAAATTCTTTTTCAGTGTTTCATTGTCCCCAGATAGATTTGGAGGTTGAATGGGTTGTCCTTGCAGAGGCTTTGCAGAGGGACACAGAGGTGTGTAAGATCTCTGGCCATTAAGCTGTGGTTTTAAATATGAAACGATGATCATTACCTCCTTTCTCTCTTGGAAGCAGAACATCTGTCACCATCTGAGCTCTCTCTGTGGACATCCTAGCTCATGCAAACTTCTCTTGGGAAGGGGAAAAGTGAATTTGCCTTTATGCTTTCTTCTTCCCCACACTCCTCCACCTTTCTGTAGGCCCTACACTTTTGCATCATCCTGTCCCTTTGCCCAACAGCTTCAGCTCTCACCTTTCTCAGCCTGCACTGTGGTTTTGCACACAAGCAAGCACATAACTGGGCCCTGATCACAGTGGCTACAGCAAGCACTGCCTGTGTATCCTGGGCAGAGGAGATCTCCCCTATCTCCCCCACACTGCTCTGGCTCTCACTGGACAGACCCTCAGGGACGCTGTCAAGCATCAGTTCCCTCTGGCTGGTTCTCATCTTTCTTTTATTTAAATCAGTTGTGACATCTGGCAGAATCATGCTTCCCCCCAGGGCCTGGGCAACCCCAGATGCTGCCAGCATGTTCCAAGGTCATTGTCTTCAGAGTGCACACAAGGCCATTCCATTTACTTTGTACAGACACAGGATGAAGAATGCAGGGCCGGGGGGAGCTGGGAAGTCAACTAGTTCAACCCCTTAATGCCACATCACAAAATGATTTTACAGGAAAACAAAAACTCCACAGCTACAGTTGTTAGTGGTTAGCGTGTGGCCTGGTGCTGCTGTGTTGACTTTAAATAATCATAATTGCAATCATAAGACTATTTAAAAATGTTAGTAGAAACCAGCATAGGGTTCCAAAAGTGTCCAATCCTTTGTTATAGCTTTGTAGTAGCAAAACTGTCATACTGAAAGTCAGAGGAAGTGGACCGACACATACATACCTATAGGTGCATGCTGACATAAAAGGGAAGGGAAGGGCATTCTTGCAGGGTACCAGATGGCAACGCTGTAGGTGCTTTCTTTGTTATTTCTATTTATTTGATCTGAGAAGAGGATCCTTTTCCATTTTCTTATTCTGTGACTGCAGAGAAGTGTCGATTTCTGTTTTCTGGGAAATGGTTGTAGCTGTGTTTGGAGACCAAATGGGACAACCTGTGCTGTCTGTCTGTCTGTCTGTCTTTCTGTCTTGTTTTCCTCTCTGGGTTCTCCCAGCAGACCCCAGTTTGCCCATCTGTCTGATGCCTCCTGCCTGTCTCTTTCTCAGTGTCCCATTCTCCAGGCCGCACATATTTCATTTCCTGACCTGTGCCATGTAACCAACCCCAAGGCTGCTAGACAGTTGAAGTTGATCCCAAGGAATAATTCAGGTTAAAGTGGTAAAGAGTAGCCGTGGCATTGTTTATTACCATTCCATAAACATTTGCATTTTAAAGCTTTTGATCCCTTAAGTAAAAAAAAATGTGAGTGCAACAGGCCATTCAAGAAAATAGCTTTTCTTTTCTGGATGATGCATCGAATCACTCAAGCTGTATAGTAGGCAGCATCCATATTCCATCCATGCACAAGCCCAGGCCAGTCCCTTCCTCTGTCCTGTTGTCTAAGAAAGGCTATACCCACATTTATTCCAGGTGTTTCATGAGTATTTATCTGTCCTTAATTAGGTCATCATAAGCTACTAGTGAAAAGGCATCAAAAATCCAATTCTTTTCACAATCAATAGGAACTTAATATGTGTTTATTAAAGATGAAATATTACTATGGCTGAGGGAGTCAGCAATACCAGGTGTACCGGTTGATAATGAGGATTTTTTTCAATAGATGGAGTTGCACATGTTCATATATATGCGATTTGATATGTATGCTATTTTGTTGCATTGACAGCAAGCTTCAAAACTTCATATGTCAAATTTGCTGAAGGTGTTAACATCATAGATATTTTTACCTTTAAAAATGTCGAATTTCATGCCAAAAAAAAGAACATTTGTGGGAGGTTTTAATTCATTATTTTATTTTGAAGAAAAGTGCTGCTGAAAGTTATCGTATACTTTGGGAAGCTTATGATGAACATGCTCCATCTCAAGATACTTGTGAATGCTGGTTTAAACGCTTTAAAAGTGATGATTTCAATGTGATAGACAATGTCCAGGTCAACCAAAAAAGTTTGAAGGCCAACAATTACAAGCATTATTGGATGAAGATGCGTGTCAAACTCAAAAACAACTTCCAGAAAGATTAAATGTTGCTCAGCAAACAATTCCTGATTGTTTACAAGCAATGGGAAAGATTTTAAAGGAAGGAAAATGGGTCCCTCATCAACTGAACGGAAGACAAATAGGAAATCAAAACGTCATCAGTAAAATGTTGCTTCAATGGCATGAAAGAAAGTCTTTTTTGCATTGAATTGTGACTGGCGATGAAAAGTGGATTTATTTTGAGAATCCCAAATGCACAAAATCATGGGTTGATCCAGGTCAACCATCATCATCGACTGCAAGGCCAAATCGCTTCGGAAGGAAGACAATGCTCGGCGTTTGGTGGGATCAGGAAGGTGTGGTGTATTATGAGCTTCTAAACCCAGGTGAAACCATTAATACTGATCACTACTGACAACAAATAATCATTTTGAACCACACTTTGATCGTAAAATGACCA
This sequence comes from Myotis davidii, assembly GCF_000327345.1. NCBI lineage: Eukaryota > Metazoa > Chordata > Mammalia > Chiroptera > Vespertilionidae > Myotis > Myotis davidii. The sequence goes on along the minus strand of NW_006300030.1, from coordinate 887,610 downwards.
GAATGTGTCAGAAGAAATGGCAAAGTAATTTTGCTTCATGATGACGCACCATCACACACTTCAAAACCAGTTAAAGACACATTAAAAGATCTTGTCTGGGAAGTATTAACCCACCTGCTATATTCACCAGACCTTGCTCCTTCAGATTACCACTTGTTCTGATCGATGGCACACACACTTTATGAGCAGCACTTCAAAACATATGAAGAAGTGGAAAATTGGGTCTCTGAATAGTTTGCCTCAAAACAAGAAAAATTCTATTGGGATGCTATCCACTAATTACCTGAAAGATGGGGAAATGTGTAGCTAGCGATGGACATTACTTTGAATAAAGCACTTTTGATGTTTCTCTTGAAATTATCGTGTTTTCTTGGATTACAAAATCCGCATTATTAACCGGTAAGTCTTTCCTAGTGTTTTGAGAACTGCTTATAAAGCCTTATTGGAAAGACCCTCTGAAGGCTTGGTTTTTGGTTAGAAAAAACACTAATTAGTTGAAACCCTCCAGTGAAGGTCATTGCTTTTCCCTATAGCCAGTTCATGTTGCAAATATGTTTCTCTCAGGGCTGGGATTTTATGCTTACTGGGGAGACCTGTCCCTGAAATTAGTGTCAGTGCTCTCATTGTCAGCACTGTACTCAGCTACTAGCTCTATGGGGCATGGATTTGCTCTCTTCCCTTGAGAAGCTTTATGGACCCTGGTATCTCCAGGCATTTATGGATGCCAAGAACAAACGTAGAAGGCACTGCTTACCTTCTTGTGGACACTTAAAAGTGGTGGATACCATTGGATCGGAGCCCACCCTGCAGTTGAATCCTAGTACTCCTCCAAACGAATTCTGTGACACTCGGCAAGTCATTCATCTCCTCTGAGCCTCCACTTTTTCTATAAAACTGAGGTATTTCACAGGATTATTTTGAGATTTAAAGACATATTCATGCAAAGAGCTTGGCACAGAGTAAGGAGTGGCCAGCTGGTGAATGGGACCTCTATAATTTGGTAAAGTCCCAAATGCATTTTGCATTTGCATTTTGGGCCATTAAATTGCCACCTCAGAATGATGTGTGTGGGGGTAGTCTTTCAGATCAAGAAATTTGGGCTTCCAGGTGTACATCTCTTTATTTTTTTAAACTGAAAATGTACTTTATTTATTTACAACATTTTGTAAACATACTGTGCATTTTTAATTCAATAATTATTTTTTCTATGGACTTATAGCAAACTCTATATAAAGTTAGTAAATTAATACAAGAGTGAAGATGAATAGAGTAGAATAATTCCTGAAAATGTTAAATTATAGCACTCAATACAAAGACAGTAACTATCTGTACCATAAATATTTACATACCACAAAACTTTTATTTATCATTTTAAATATGCTGTAAAACACATTTTCAAAAAAGCATCAACATTAATTTTATTATAAACCAATGAATTACTCAGAGGAATATTTATTAAAACTTACTAAAAATCAGTAAATATTGCACCCGAGTTAAAAACTTATAAGCAGACAAAACTATTGTTTATAAGGGCCAAAAAGTAAAGGAAACGCCTGGGAATACTGGGTGCTGGAGAAACAAACGTAATAATCTGAACAATAAAGATTTAATTAATAAAAAATAAATTTAAAAAAAATTAAAGGAAAGGAAAGGGCAGACAACACTTTCTGAAGACTGTCTACCCCTTGGTATTTTGAACAGCTTCCATAAATGTGACTCAGCAACCTGTTGGATGCTTCTATAGCTCAGGGCTACAGCTAAATCCATAGAATTATATCCAGTGTCAGTTTCATTTGTTGGGTCAGCTTCATTTTCTAAAAGCATTTTTACACATTTCACATGATTTCCATGTACAGCACAAAGCAAAGGTGAGCCTCCAAAAGTATTCATCAATGCCACAATCAAGCAGCACTTTGACAATATCTATGTAGCCATTAGTACAGGCCAGGGACAGTGTAGTTTCTTGACCTTTTCCTAGAAGCTGGGGATCAGCACCCTTCTAAAGTAGAAACTCTACTACAGCTATTTGCCTGTGTACTCCAGCCCACATCAGAGGAGTAAATCTGTCTTCATCCGTGTGATTGATATCATTTTCTTGTTCCATACAAGTGGCAAGTAGAGCATCTCTCACTGAGCAGCCAACTGTTGGACAGATAAAGAATTGCTAACAGAGGTGTGGTTGAGACCTCATTTCCTCTGTGTCTACTGGTTAGAGTAATTGACTGTTTTGTGGGTGAGAAGTGCTTTGTTGTAGAGGGACTGTAGACATGCCTTACTTGGATTCCTGGAGGAGATGTATGGATATTGCATTCAGCTTTAAATAGGACGGAAGCCACCTCCAGGTCAGAGTTTACTTGCTCTTGAATATTTTCACTATCCTTTTCATAAGGACTTCACAGATCGAGAACACATGCTCATATCAGATCAGTGAGGCAATATGAATTTCATTCCATGGTAACACCCTGAGCTGATGCTTCTGCATTTGACTCCAGCTGATGTCCTATTTTAATGCCAGTTGGACTATAACTGTTGGGACACTCTTCCATTATCAGCGGGGCTCCATGTCCAGATTTGCTGATGTAGCATGTTTTCAACTGTAGCTTCAGTAGTATCAACATTTCTTCATAATTTTCCCTTGGTTTTATAAGAGTGGTATCCAGTGTATTCTTGGAGTTTGGATATTAAGAAATATCTGCAGCGGGCAGTCATGAGGCAGCAGGTGAAGGCCCACCCGGTGGGAGCGCAGGGCCTCACAACCACCTTCCATAGCCAACAGCAAGCGAGCAGGATCTTTTCCATTTGAGGTCACCAATTCACCGCAGACACTCAAGTCCCAGCTTGTTTTGATTGTGACGTCACTTCCGGTTTCTTTTGTTTCTGGACAAAAAGCATTCCACATCCTTGTTGCGGCAGCCAAGAGGATCTCCAGGTCCTTCCCACCACTGCGCTTTGCTTTGCGGTGCTTACTGCCCGGGTACTACAGAGACACGGTCATTTCTGTGGACCACTGAGTCACTGGGCAAGGCCCAAGTCACGCCCCCAGGTCACATCTCCTCCTCCCCATCTAGGTGGTCTCATTTCAACTCATTGGAACCTGGGGAAATTAAATTTTGCACCTGAAAATTTGGATTGGGTTAACCATATCACCCTTGTAACATGATTAAAAGATGATAAGAATGAAATACTTTGAGGCCTTCCTGTAAGAATTTCTGGCTAAATGCACAATGTCCATTTCTTCTGTCAACTGTCAGGGGGCACCCCTTCTTACCAGAGTGTGCTGGTAAGAAGACTGTTAGTAGGACTTGTCCACATGATGCCTGGCAGGTGGGCACCTGCCTGTTCTGAGCGCTCTGCTGCAGGCCTGGCCATCACAAAAGGAGGCGTGTGAGTCCCAGGACCATTGGAGGAGTGGCTCAGTATTGATTTGCCCATCATTCCTCTAGTTGAAAAACAACCAGGGTGAACTGATTTGGTGGATCTGTTTTCTCTTTAAGCCTTTCTCTTCAAAGGCTGCTGAAACCCATCATGTTCTTGCTCCCTTATAAGGCTCAACTAATGCCCAGTAGGTGGAGTTGGGGCTGAGCAGAACATGGGAAGGTTCTTGTCTATTCAGAACTTGGGCTGGGGCTTGGTGCAAAATGAACCTTGGTTGTTTCCATTGGTGGGTGTGGGAGGCCTGGAATGAGCATGCATGGTGGGGATAGGTGGTGTGGGGTGCGGGGGCAGCAAATACCTTCCTCACTGAGCCCTCTGAGGTGATATGGGCAGAAGACTGGAAGACCCTGAATGGAAGACATTTATAAGGGGATTGGCCTCTGCTTCCTGCTGGGTCAGGGGCCTGGGAAGAGAGTGTGAATGGTGAGATCAAAGCCCACAGCACCCAAAACAATTTAAACCTTAGAATGGGACCCATCAGAGAAGCCCACGAATGACTAGAGCAGAATCAGGCATAGACTTGACTCCTGACCTTACCAGCTGTTTGACCACTGGGAATCCCTTAACAGGGGAGTCTCAGACTCTTCATTTGTCATGGGACATACAAGGAAGACATGAAAATACTTACCTGGAAGGGTTGGGTTGAGGATTTTATGAAACAATGTATATAAAACACCAGATATTACAAGTCTGTGCTAAGGAGATAAAGATCTGGTCATCAAATCTTCATCCCTGGGTAGGATTTGAGGATCTGGTTGTGCCATGTGCTATGTAGTAAGACCCATCCAAGAGGCTGAAGGACCAGAGGCTCACAGAAAGCCCTTCAATTAGACAGTGATCTAGGATGATGAACACCTACCTTGTTGCTCAGGGAGGTGGGTGCCTCTGCTGGTGGGCCAGCACCACAGGGTGCCCATACCCTCAGGGCCAAGTTGTATTCTTCCTTGATACTCTGACAAACCTCTCAATAGCAGGTTGCCAGGCTCCCATTTTGTCATATGGAATGGCATTTCCCAGACAAGTTGGCCTTTTCTTCTTGGCCATTCAGAGTGATAGCTGTGTCTTGGAGGCCGTGGGGACATTTTTCAATACTGGCTGTGGGATCAGTTTCCTAATCTAAAAAATGAGGTAATAATAGAACCTACCTAATAAGGTTGTTGGGAGGGTTGAATGTATTAACTCATGTTAATTGCTTAATGTACTTAGAGTAAAGGCTCAGTAAATACTGGCTGTAATGTTATTACTATGATTATTCTTTCTTCTACTTTCTTCTCCCCCCTACAATTCTATCCTTTCCTTCCATCCCATACCTTTGATTTGGGTTCCAAAATGTTTCCAGGGAGAGCAGGGGTTTGCTGGGACTGTCATGTGGAAGCTATGTTCATCCTGTTTTCATCTCCCACCTGCCCACCTCTGTTCTGACCACTGAGCCAGCCCACTTTTCTTCCAAGTGCCTGGCAGCAATCAGGTCTTGCTCTCCATGAGGTTGGTCCCTACCATTGCAGGAGCTGGCAAGAGAATGTCCTTGTCTGACCTTGAGGATTGGGCCTTGGGGGCAAAGGGGAGATGAGCAGAGCCTTGGGTCAGGTGTGCACGGGGTTTCTCTGGGACAGCAGGGAGAACTCTCATAAAACACTGCCAATTCCTTTTATAGGATTTAGGGTGGAGATCCTACCACTAGGAAAAACTAGGCCTCTTGACCCTGACCATCTCATTTGCCCTTCCTTTTCCCCAGAAATATGGGGGTGTCCTGGTGGCCTGGGGGTACACACAGCTTGAGTAGTCCTGACTCTGAGCTTAGCTTGAGGCTACTCTATGGCTCATGTGGAGTTCACGGTCCTGCTCCACACCCTTGGCTTCCAGTAGCGCTTGTTCCAGCCGGGCCCTAAGGCCCTGTCCCCTCCATCTCCCTCTTCTGTGCCATCTGAGGATGTGATGAGATGGAGGTTAGGTGAATACAATGGCCACATACAAGATTTCCCAATTCCATATAGTTGAAATCGCTAAACTATAACAAACCTACCATCAGTAGCTCCATCCCCTCAGCCAGTGGAGATACTGTAAAAACACACTAGGAGAGGAAAACAGGAGGAGAAAAATGTGGCCAGTCCCTGCCAGTGGGACAGTCATTTTGGCAACTAAACCTCTGGCCTTTGCTCAACTGTCCTATCCTTTTGCTCTGTTGATGAAGCCCCTCGTGGAACCGTCAACAGCCAACAGCTTGGCCAGCTCCAGAAAACAGCCCGTCTCACAAATGGAAACTCTAGACTGGAAGTTTGGAAATCTTGCCCTGATCTCTGCATGGGATGAGATTTTTTTCACTATACCCAGCAGGCCTTTCCTATCAATATATTTCATTTTGGTGGCTTAGGGACTTCAGATTTGGGACACTCTGTTTACCGCCCCTTATTTCCCACTATTGGAAAGCTATTGACCATGCTGTTGACCATCTTTGACCTTTCTGGAATGCTGCCTAGTTCTCGGGGGACTTTCATTTCTCTTCTCTTTTGACCTTCATACCCACAGATGTCACGACAGATGAGTACGTGGAGGTACAACCCACTCAAGGTCACAGAGGTTGTTAGCAGCTAAAGAACAATAATTCCGGTCCCCTAATGTCTGACCTGGTTCCCTCATACTATCTCATACTACTTGGGGAAAAGCTGGGGTCATGTGCCAGGAGCCTTGGGGATATGAGAACTGAGTCAGGTTTACCTGGAAGCCCAAAGACCAGAAATATCTCGATTTATTGTGCTTTGCAGATACTGTGTTTTTACAGATCAAAGGCACAACCCTCCATCAGCAAAAAGATTACAACTCCCTTTATTGCAGTCTCTGCTTTATTGCAGCATCTGCTTTATTACAATAGTCTGGAACAGAACCCACAACATCTCCAAAGTGTGCCTGTACAGTAGAAGTTGGGTAAGATGCAGTGCGTGAGAGAGATATACCTTCTCATTGAGATGGAGGCAGCAACAGCTTTTTGGTGGCAAAACCCACCATATAATTGCTGCTTTTGACCATTCTGGAGACTTCCATATTGCAAGAGCATAGTTGGCTCCCCTTACCTTTTCCTGCACAGACAGTGCTGGTGCAGAGAGGCAAGAGTCGGTGGCATTCCCCAAAGACACTCCTTCAGGACTCAGGAAACAGGCCAGGCCGTGTGCTGCTGCCTATTTCCCTGTCCTTTCCTGTTGCTCAGAAATTGCTCAGGAATGGTCTCAGGAGAGTCCTTGGCTGGTCTCTGTGGAGCATCCTCCCTTCAGCCATGCAGCTCACCCTATGGGTTGGACTGCTGTAGTGGGCTCCATACCAGGACTCAGGGCTGGGGCAGGGCTTGCACTGTGTTATGATGTTCTGTCTCTTGCTTCCCTAAGGGCAGATCTCATCTGTTCTCCTTTCCCTGATGATCCTTCAGACTGTTTATTAACAAAAGAGACCTCATGTCTTTAAGAGAGGGCTTTGCTCTCTCTGTCTCCTCCTGGCCCCTCGCAGAGCACCTGGCACAGAGTAAGGGCTCTCTAAATGGTAGCTCAGTAAATCACAGCCCATTGTTCTTATGATCTCCCTTATTCCTTGGAACTCCAAAAGCAAGGGGATGATGTCCCCATTTTATAGACGAGGAACCAGGTTTGGAGAAGGCTGCCTAGTCACACAGTCAGTGAGTAGGTGTGAACCCAGGCTTATCTATATCCCCAGTTGGCGCTCTTTCTGCTATACCAGCCTATACCCTTGCTGCCATGTTCACTCCAAGTCAAGCTGATTTCTGGGATTCCTCATTTTAAGAGTCTGGAATGTGACTTGGGGTCTAAGTAGTTTTGGGACATGGCAAGAACTACGAAGGTATCAGAGCTCCAGCTTAGAATGGGACATGGCTTAGGGTAGGGAGTCAGGTCCAGCAGAAAAACAAGGCAGAAGCCAACTGTGTGGCCTGTACCTGTAGCAGAGATTAGGGGGACTTGCCTCTGGCCAGCTTTAGAAATTGGGGGTGAGGTATAAATGAAGCCCAAGTACACTAGGCATTCGTAGAGTCTAAGCCTACTTGGCTGTAAGCACTATGACAAAAATAAAACAACAAAAGCAAAACAGCATCACAAGTGAAGTTGGGGAGAGGGGTTGCATTCAAGGCTTTGGGGAGGAACCATAAGTGTGGATGGGTTTTTGGATGGTGTGAGGTGACAGTTTGATAGTGAAGATTGCTGTACTGCAGACAATGGGGGTGAGAAGTGGGGAGATAACACTTCCAGCCTGGGAGGTGATGGTTGCAGCTGTGAGCGGGAATGAGTCCTTCTTGGAGGAGGCAGGAGAGAACCAGCCTTAGGGGTTTGACTGCAGAGGGTGGAAGGAGGGACAAGACTCTGCAGAGAGGGAGCCATGGGAAACGGTGGGAGAGCAGGAGACTGGAGGGTGGTGGGATGCACATGCAGAGACAGCCAGGAGGGAGAGAGCAGCAGTGCCAAGAGCTGAAATTCAAGGTGCGGAAAGGACACTGGATTTGGGAAGGAAGAAGTCATTGAGGACCCCAGGGAGCTGTGTCCTACTTTTCCACATCTCCACCTACAATTGCACAGTGAGAAGTTGTGCTCTGAGGGAGGGATCTGAGGTCCCCAGGGAGTAAGTTGTGTCAACTGTGCAGGACCAGTTATGGCAAGAAGATGTCCTGGTTCATTTTAGAAAAGATACCAGCCACTGTGTTTTCTGCCCAGGCTTGGTTCAGTTGACCACAATGGTCCCTTTCCTGCCCATTTCAGCAACTTAAGAGTTTACTCTAACACAGAAAATGAAAATAGTCTACCAGGCCCCAGGGACAAGGAGGGTGCAGATGGCTTGGAGTCTGATTCCACATGTTGACAGTCAAGGACTCTTCTTCTTCTTCTTTTTTTAAAAAAATATGTTTTTATTGATTTCAAAGAGAAAGGGAGAGGGAGATAGAATCATTGACTGGCTGCCTCTTGCATGCCCTCTCCGGGGGTTCCAGCTCACAAATCAGGCATGTGCTCTGACTGGGAATCGAACCGTGACTTCTTGGCTCAGCCACTGAGCCGGGCAAGGACTCTTCTTTCCTTCAAAATGAGAGGATTTGGTAGATTTATGTGTTGAAGTAATTAGCCTTGACACTACACTGCTAAGTAGACATTCCCTATTTAAACTGTAGATACCGAGAAGTTGAGAAGTAGAAGGGTTTAATGATTTGACTGACTTTGCAAAGTGCTTTATAATTGCTTAGTTTATTAGTTTGTGGAGCGACTGTTAAAGAACTTTTAAGAGTCTCAAATTTGGGTAGAGACATAGTACTTAAGAATGAAAAATAGGTCATTAAAATAACAAAGGAATCAATATAATTATCTTCTCTGCCTGGCAGAAGCCTCCAAAGCTCAGAACAATTAAAGTTTGGGCTTCCAGTAAATTATTTGTCTCTTTACTACATGGCATCAAAGTCAATAAGTTGTGTAGGATACTAACGCAGCCTTACAGTGCAGAACTGCTATGTTGTGGGGAGGTAGAGAGAGGTGGGTCCACATCCTGCCCCATCTTTGCTAAGGCACTCAACTCATTGGACTCAGAGCATTGGAGGAAGTTGAGAGGGAAAGAATGAACAGAAGCATGGCAGCTAGAGATCTGGAAAAATGTATGGACAAGATCACTTAACATTTCTGGGTCTCAGTTTCCATGCCAGAGTCTTCTTGGGGCAATAAACCCTCCCTTTCCTCCAGGTTTGTTGAGAAGGCTCAAAGAGATAAATTACAGGATAGGGCTTCAGTGCCATCAAGCACTATACACATACAGGTATGGCAAAGTCTCTCCATTTTTAGAAAATGGGGTTTCAGCAAGTTCAGTAAGTAGCCACCAGCCGCCTCCCCATGTTCTGATTTAATTGCATTGAAGATTGCTTTTTTAAAAAAAATGATGGAGATGTGTTTGGAAAATATGGTTCCTACCTACAGGTGAGAGGGCTGTTACCCAAACTCAGGATTTGCTGGACTTGCCCATCCAGGCAGGCACAGGTGGCCCTGGAAAACCACAGCACATGGCCTTGGGGTCTGACACTCTAACATTTTCTGCTTTGAGAGAATACTTGGCCCAGAGCTCCCAAGAGGACAAGGAGAGAGGGTGGGACTGAGCAAAGCATGTGCAGTTCCCGTTCCTAATCCACCAGTCTGGATTCACTCCCTATTCCCAGGGGCCCTGGAGAAACCAGAGACATACCTGTAATGAAGAACCCACTATACAGAAACTAGATGGCAGGGAGGAGATTTCTCTCAACAGATATTGACATTTAGAAGGAACTCAGCCTCCACGAGCTGATGCTATGGGCTCTGAATTCATTAAAACCCATTTGCAGATGTTTCTACTTCCAGATGTTTCCTGTCCATAGACCATGGCAGATATATTGAGACATTGCTTTAGGAACATCTGGAGAAAGGTTGGCAAAGAGGACATATAAATAAGATGCTTGGATAGAAAATTTCCCTTCTATCCTGGAGACTTACTGATGTGTGGTCACTAAAAATGAACTCTCTGCTTTCATAGAACGCAACGATTTCTCATCCAAAGGGAATTATACTTAGAGTCCCACTTGGTTGGGGTGTACCTTCATGTATCATTTTACAGCTCGTGTAGAGTAATGAAGCCTTCTCTTTGGCGGGGGTGGGGGGGGCGGAGAGAGACATCTCTGGATTCCACTTTATAGCTGAAATCTTCATAGTGCTGGTGTCCACAAGTTTGTCATTGCACGAGAAAGCGAACATTAATAGTTAATTGATTACTGCTATATTTATATACTTTGACCATCTTGGCTAATCACTTGGTTTTACTAAGATGAACTGTTAATGCCAAAACCATTAGAATTTAATAAAAAATGATCATCTATTTGCCTTTCTAAGGGCTATGACACTTCCAGGGACTTATACCTATAATCTCTCACACACAAACAAACTCTAACAATCATTGGGAGTAGGAATAAAAAATATATATATTGAGCTCTAGTTGATGATTTGCTAACCATTAGTTAGCAAATCATCAACTAGATTAGCTGTGATGTGACAGTGTGTGTGTGTGTGTGTGTGTGTGTGTGTGTGATTATAAAAGTACATGAGCATATAATGTACTATAAAATGTTGGTGTTCGGAATTCCTTCTCTTAGCACTTCTTTTTAGTTTTATGTATAAGCTTTAGAGCAGTGGTTCTCAGCCTTGGCTGCACATTAGCATCACCTGGGAATCTTTTTAAAATCCTGCTTTCTGGGCCTCATCCTCTGGGAATTCTGTTTCTTTGTTACTAATGTGGCCCCACAAAGAAAGAATTTTTGGAGGATGAGGCCCAGAAATCAGGATTTTAAAAAGATTCCCAGGTGATTCTAATGTGCAGCCAAGGTTAAGAACCACTGCTTAAGAGGCTAATGTGTGCATGTGATTAGGACATTTACTAAACCTGATTGTAGGTAAGTCACTTGCTCTCTTAGCCTCTTTTTTTTTTTATTTGTAGAGTTAATTATATCATTAGGAATGCCTTTGGCTGCAAGAAGAAAAATCTGGACTCACCTAATAAAACATTTGGGAAATGTACATGAAGTAAGAAAGCAAAAGCTCCAATAGTTTCAGACACAGAATCAGGGCTCTGGGTGCCCTCTGGTTGACTCTCTGGGCTTGGCGCTCTCTCTATGGTGCCTCTGCCCTGAGGCTATATTCCCTCATGGTTGCAAGAAGGCTGCAGCAGTTCCAGGCATCAACTCCAGACCCATCTAGATCACAAAGAGGAAGATACCCTCTCTTCCTCTGTGGCTTTTATTAAGAACAACAAAAACAGTATTCTCACAAACTAATTCCTCCTCCCCACAACCAACTGACTTTCTTTTGCATGTCACTGGCCAGAAATGTGTCACATGCCTGTACCTGGTAGGCCTACTTGATTAGCTTAGACCAGTGGTCGGCAAACTCATTAGTCAACAGAGCCAAATATCAACAGTACAATGATTGAAATTTCTTTTGAGAGCCAAATTTTTTAGACTTAAACTATATAGGAAGATACATTGTTATTAATTAGGGTACTCCTAAGGCTTAGGAAGAGCCACACTCAAGGGGCCAAGGAATCGCAATGTGGCTCGCGAGCCTCAGTTTGCCGACCACGGGCTTAGACCAATAAGGACCCATCTTTTAGGTCAGCCCCTCCTGAAGTAATGGGCATGTGCAAAAGGGTGAAACTTAAACAAAATTGGGGTTTATTAGAAACAGAAGAAGAATTTAAACAACAAAATAAACCCCATAGGATTCTTGTGAGGTATAAATGAGATAACCTATTGTTTAATGAGGGAACATATATAAAACTCTTCAAACAGTGCTTAGGACATGGGAAGTGCTATATATGTATTAGTTTACTGTGATAAATAAATGTCTCATTGGTAAGTCTCTGAATTCCATACCAATATGAAATAGTAATATAACTGGTGTTTTATTAGAGGTAAAAGGAAACAGATGGATGTCAAAGATAAACAAGAGAGGAAATCTAGCTGATGCTCAGAGGCAAAGAGGAGACAGTGAGCACTTGGCCCATATTTGGGCATAGTCTTTATACTGGGAGGAGTTAGGGCAGCCTTCTAAGTAAAGGAAAATGATTGCCCAATGTGTTAATGAATTCCAGTCCCAATGGTCTCTTCTTTCCCACAGCTATTTTTTTTTTCACTAGTTGAAAGTGGCATTTAACTGCTGAAATATTTTTAAAACAGCTGGCGGTCTCTTAAGCAAATAAAAAGTTTTGATTTTATTACTTTTGATGTGGGGAGAATGGAGGTGGAAAATCGTGTGTTGTGTGTCTCTGTATGTAAATTTAAATATCTGTTTATGAAAAACACACACACTTACTTATAAGAAACTATATAAAAGCTATAGCAATCCTAGCCAAGAAAAAGTAACAGAAAAAAATTGGCTTCTTGAAGCTTTTAGCTATAACTAAAAATAAACTTCCTAGTTCATGTTTGAAACATTACTCAAGAAAAAAATTTACTCTGTGTACCCTGAATGACTTTAGAGTTCATTTGTCATTCCATGTGAGTTCAAGAAGGTCCCTGCTATATCTGATGGCATTTTATACCATTTCAGACAGGCTTTTGTTCTGGCCACTTGATATGGCATTTTATATGTAGCGAGTGACAACTGTAAAACTACTTGTTCATGTCTTTAAAAGAGAAAAGGAAGATGCAGTTTTAAAGGTAAAAGCTTATTTCACTTTAATGCTTCAAGCTTTATTTTGATAGCCTTGAAGAGACTTGGAGGTTTGTTGATTGTTATGTATTTTTCTTAAATACAAAGCAAATTACTTTAAAGAGAGCGTGTCCATCTGATTTGTCATATCAAATCCTTTTCCTTCAGGGAAACCAAAGAAGACACAGAGAAATCTTGGAGCTCTTAATTCTGGCATAAAAAGAGCATTTCTGATTTCATCCTTCTTGGCCTTTTATCAACTTTTACTTCCAACCTTTTCAGAAAGCAACGTTCCATTATTTATAATCAACCTTGTAAAGCTGATGTTTGCCAATCCTCTCTGGTTTGGCACTGAGCATCTACAAGTCCAAATTATAATTTCTTCCTTTACCAGAGATTTTCAGTTCTTCCCACTCATTCCTCCTCATAGGAAAATGATTGCCCAATGTGTCAATAGAGGGGTCAGAGGGGTATTTTCTACATTGCAGAGTACTGTCTTTGAAGTGAGACTGCAGCAAGCTGCAGGGCCCCATGGAGAGGATTGAAATGGAAACTACTGATTTTAGCTGATTACTTGGGATGGGAGATCCTTTCTGCTTCTCTGGTACTATGGGCTTCAGCTGCATTAACTTCCTAATGCAAAGTCCTCCTTTGGACATCAATCTAATGGACTTCACCAGCTGTCCTGAGTTGCTCCGGGCTTGAGAGCAAATACTGTGCAGGGCAAGGATATATTTATATACAGTGATCACAGAGCCTTCAGGAAAAAGCAACAGAATAAACACCCAAATGATGTACACCAACATCTTTTCAAAGGCTAACAATGACCATATCTACTCATAGATTTGTTCTGTAGACTGTAGTTAGGATAATTTAAGGCTGGTGGAACTTTTTCCCCCTTTCTCCACTTTTCATGTTCCTTGACTTTATTCTTTCAAGGAAATGTTAATCTTCGGGAAGGAGTTGCCTCACCTGCTGTTTCCTTTCCTGACGCATTCTTGGGAACAGCAGGTTTAGTGGGAGGCAGTCACTTGGGCAGGCAGCCTAGTGGTGTGTATACTGTTACTACTCTTGTGTCATTGATGTGGAAACTGAGACGTGGTGGGATTAAGCCACTTGCTCAAGCCACTGAGCTAGTGAGGCCACAGTCTGGGCTGGGGCTTGGGTCTGTGGGATTTCAAAACCATGCTTGTGTGTAGCATCACTCAGAGCTGTTTCTGGGTGGTGGCGCTGTCTGCTAACTCCTTAAAGTATACTTATATTGTTAAGTGGAGGTTGTATTTCTAGGTTTCTCCCCTGCTGTTAGACACTTCTGTTCCCCCTTCTGCCTCCTCTCCTCCCACTGAGATATCATATTCTAAGAATACCACCCAAACTGTAAAGAGTAAGAAAGTTGGAAGGTTACCCCAAACTCCCTTTGCGTTTGTGCAGGCACTTTATACCTGCAGAATGCTTCCCATTTCCTGTCCTCCTTGGTTTGGTCCATAGGGCTCCTTCTGTGTGTCAGGTCAGAAGTCTCAAGCTGGGGGAGGAGCTTGGGCAGCAGTTACTCTGGATCTGTGTTGACAGTTCCAAACCCTCAGCTCTAGGGAAGGGTTGTGCAGCCCTGACCCCTTCAGGGGCCTCCTGGCTATTTCCCACACCTCCCTACTGACAAGTTCCTGCCACACCTTGTGTTTCGACTCTGTGTAGTTTGCCGTGGTGGTGGGAATGCTTCTTGAGCCTGTCACAAAAACACTAGATGTACATTGAGTATTATGGGCTTTGGTCTGTTGGATTCACATGGATCAAGTCTGGAATATCACATTCTAAACCTCTGTGCATGGAAGTGCCTTCTCTGGGCCAATAAGAAGAGGAACCTGGAACCCAGGGAAGGGAATTTCCACCCTCTGAGGCACCAGGACCCAGACACATTCTCATGTCCTAGTCTTTCTCCATTCTGGCTCCCTTCCTTAGCCCCTCTCCCCCTTCCCAAACATACACAAAGGAAGGACATACACAACAGATATTCAAAAGACATATGTCTCTTCTTTTCATTGCTTTCCCCCTCAAGGACAGTACAGTTTTGTTGAGAAAAGCCTTAAGAAAGGGGAGAAAATTTTAATTTTCCTTGGGTCTCACATGCAAGCATTCTGAGTGCATGTGACACAGTGGTAAGCTTGAGCTGGGAAGAGGCTCCAGCCCTGGGTTTGACCTTGACCAGCCCTGAGATCCAGGCCATATCATTAACCCTCTCTGGGGCTCAAGCTTTTTTTACTGTAGCCTGAAGGTACCTTTCAGCTCTGATATTCTGTTGTTTGAGCAGAGGAGATACTGTGTCCACAGGGATGGTTTCTCAGAGGCTGATCCTTGGCTCACCCTGATGCTGTATATTGAAATAGTAGAACTCTTGGCTAATTAGTATTTGAGTGTCTATGATAAGCCAGGCACTGTGTTAGGAAATCATAAAGCATATTTCTATTCTTTGCAGCTTGTAATGTGGTGGATGAAATGGCAGTGGGGGCCATAGCTAGTTTACAGTGAAGTGGGGCAGCTGTAGTAATCTATTGGTCAGAGTCTAAGATTTAATTCTTCAGTCCCCCATGTATGTATATCTGCTGTTTCTGTCTGCCTCTTGCTTTTGGCAATGGCACCCCGACTTTCCTGTGGCCACCCTTTCCCACTGGGTTGATCACATTCCTGTGATCTTGGCCTGGCCAAGAACTCATATCCTGGCTATGGTCAGTGGTTAAAGAAATGGGCAGAACCTAAGCCAGGCCAATTAGACTTTTGTTGTAACTATAGGAACAGAGCCTCCCAAGCTGGAAAAAATGTATGCTTGGTGCTGCTTCTGGCCGTCTTACCATGACAGGGGGCAGACCGACTGAGATGAGGTTGTCACAGGGGGAAGCAGAGCAGAGGAGGAGGGAGGGGCTGCTGATGGCACTGTCAGCTCACCTGAGTCCAGCTCTGCCCGCATCTAAAATGAGGCCAGGACTTGTCAGTCATGTAGGCCAGCATACGGATCTTTTTTCCCTGCTGAAGTTTTAGATGAGTTGATGTCACTACGATTGAGTCACAGTCAGCACTACTGTTTAGGCACTACTGCCTTTCTGCCACATTCTCTGGGCAGTCCTTTAACCAGCTAGGATGCAGTTTAGTCTGTTAGGATGCATTTGACTTCAAGACCTTACCCAAATCAGCGTAAATGGTAGGTGTTATCAGTCTCCTGTAACAAGCCGAGGGCAGCGTGGGTCCAGGATTGGTACTTACTGTCACCAGAGCCTCAGGTTGTCAGGGTCCTGGCACCTGCTGGGTTGCCCTTAAGTTTGTCCCTGTTTGGTACAAAGTTGCAGTTCTAGAAATGGCTTTCTCACAGGGCTGCTTTATCCCAAATGATAATTTCTCCCAAAATTTCTTCATAGTTTTGTATTGTTGGGTTTTTTCGGTTTGTTTGTTTTTTTTTGTTTCATTTTATTATTATTATTATTATTATTATTATTATTATTTCTTTTAATCCTCACCTGAAGATATTTTTCAATCGGTTTTTAGACTCAGTGGAAGAGAGGTAGGGAGACAAAGAGAGAAACATCGATGTGAGAGAGACACATTGATTGGTTGCCTCCCATATGCATCCGACCAGTGCTGGGGATCCAGCCTGAAACCCATGTATGTGCCCTTGACCGGAATTGAACCCGGGACCCTTCAGTCTGCTGGCCAACACTATATCCACTGAGCCAAACCAGTGAGGCCTGGTTTTGTTTTATTTTAGATCAGAAAGAAAAAAATTCTACTTGCAGCCCTTTAGCAGAATTGGCTTTATGTTTCTGTTAAAGAAAAACTAAGTCTGACACTAGTTAAAGGTGGTGAAGACAGATTTCATTCAGTGTTACTGAAGGAAGGGAAATGGACTTAAGTATCTATAGAACTAGGCTCCACTCTGATCCACGTAGAAGTGACTGGGAGTTTAAAAGGCAGAATTTGGAGGAATGAATAGAGGCTCGACCGGAGAAGGGAAGTGGAAAATTACAAAAAGCAGGTAGGTTGGTCAGTTTTATGAGGCCATCTGGGTTTGCTAACTGGTGCTTATTGAAGTTAGGCTCCTATCCTCCTACAAAGACTGGGAGACAGGGGTCCTGTCCTTCCTGATGATGACATTTCAACAGAATGGCTTTTAGGTCCTTGAGAAGGACACTCCTGCATTGTAGGAGAGACGTGGACATCTCAAAGAGACAGAGGAAGGATTCACAATTGTAAGTTTTTAACAAAAATGCTTTAAGAAAAGGGAAGACAGGGCCTCTCAGGTTGTTGGCTGGAAAAAACTAAATTCTATTGGTAGCCTTGAATTTTTTCAGACAAGAACTCACGGGGGCTGTGTCGTCCCAGGGGCATGGCCTTAGGCTGCAGGAAGCCATGTTAGAGTTTGCTCAAGTCACTTACTAGCAGTGGGGTGGGGTGGATGGAATTGTTTGTGCCAAAAGTTGCAGTTCTGTTTTTAGTTGTGTTACTCCTCACCTGAATATTATTGTTCCATTGATTCTTAAAGAGAGTGAAAGGGAGGGAGAGAGGCAGATAGAGAAACATTGATGTGAAAGAGACACATTGATTGGTTGCCTCTCGAACACATCCTGACTGGGGCTGGGGTTTGAGCTTGCAACCAAAATATGTGCCCTGGACTGGAATTGAACCCAGGACTCTTAGTCTGAGGGCCAATGCTCTATCCATGAGTCAAACTGGCCAGGGCGAAAGTTGCAGTGCTTATAGGCCAATGTTGAAGCCTCGTTTGGAAAAAGGCTCAGGAGCTCTGAC
>NW_006300030.1:858875-870149 GCF_000327345.1 Myotis davidii | reverse complement strand
GAGTGTCATTTCCTTGGCCAGAATTGCATTATCAGTCCCTGATCAACCAAGCCACCAAAAGCTCTTTAGTGGCAAAAGAATTTTAACATTTCATTATTAGTTTAGAGTCTAACCTTGGACTCACCTTCTGGAGTTGGGAAAGGCATTTTCTCTGAGCCCAAGACTGGGAGGAAGGTGACAAAATCATGGTTCCATGGGCAGAAAGAAGGGGATGAGGAGTGGTTTGGGGTCTACACTGGGTTCCTGTGCCAACTCCCCAGCTGTGATGATGGGTAGAGGGACAATTATTGTCCATCTTAATCATAGTCTTGCTCCATAGAAATGCCAGATGGAGAAAAATTGGTCTGAAGAGTATAATTTGTTTAGCTCTCTCAGAGACAGCCCAGTATACCTTGAAAGGCATAGAGTGATGGGATAAGAAAGTTTCTTGCCCTGGCCAGTTGGCTCAGTTGTTTGGGGTGTCATTCTGTACACTGAAAAAGGTTGTGAGTTCAGTTCCCAGTCATGGCACATATCTAGGTCGTGGGTTTGATCCCCAGTTAAGGTGTGTACGGGAGGCAAACAATCAATATTTTACTCTCACATCGATGTTTCTCTCTCTCTCTCTCTCTCTCTCTCTCTCTCTCATCCTTGGGTGAGGATTAAAAAAATAAAGTTTCTCTTTTTTATTTAAAAAATGTATTTTTATTGATTTTAGAGAGGAAGGGAAAGGGAGAGAGGGAGAGAGATAGAAATATCAATAGTGAGAATCATTGATCAGCTGCCTCCTGCATGCCCCCTACTAGGGATCCTGCAACCTGGGCATGTACCCTGACCAGGAATCAAACCCGTGACCTTTTGGTTCATAGGTTGATGCTCAACCACTGAGTCACCCTGGCCAGGCTCTTTTTTATTTTTGACCATGGAGATGGCGGTTTGGCAGAACAGCAACATAGTGGTTACAAGTCCCTGAAACAAGGATGAAGTTATTGAATCTGGGTCTTGGTTACAAATCAGATAATCCACAGTGCTCACTTCGAACTTACTTCACTCTCCTCATTCCCAATATCCTGCCATAATAACTGCAGATAGGCCTAGAGATCACTTGGTTTTGCCTCAGAAAGGTGGTATTTTCAGACAAAAATCAGAATCTAAGTGATAGAGTGGAGGGAGGAGTGGAATACTAGTCAGAGGGTTTTCTTAAGCAAAATACTACAGGTTGCCTAACATGAATTTCTTTGAAAAGTGAATTATATTTTACCTGCATCAGGACAGCTTGATATTTAAAAGCATCTTATACTCACCCTTTATGGAAATGGAAGTAAACAATTTTGGATGACTCATAACTCTATTTGGTATACTAAAGAGTCTAGATACCAGACACATCCGAACAATTGCAGAATTATTCTAAAACATTCTAAAAATAAATAAGTAATCAAAACAATTGAAGTACAGCTTGTTGTTGTGTGTGGTGGGTGGTGATTGTGTGGAGTACTGGGCTGGGAGTGACAAGTGGTGATGGCTAGGTTGCCAGTCTCCATGCGGAAAACAGAGAGGCAGATGGCAATGGACATTTGCAGGCCTGTCATCGAAGTCTCATGGGCGACACGTGCATCAAGACTGTCTGGGTCCCCCCGGGCCAGCATGGCTCAGTGGTTGAGCATTGACCTATGAACCAGGAGGTCACAGTTCAATTCCCGATCATGGCATATGCCTGGGTTGCGGGCTTAATCCCCAGTGTAGGGCTTGCAGGAGGCAGCAGATCTATAATTCTCATCATTGATGTTGCTCTCTCTCTCTCCCCCTCTCCCTTCCTCTCTGAAATCAATAAAGATATATATTTTTAAAAAAGACTGTCTTGGTTCCTTATATGTTTTCATTTATAACAGTGGTTTTAGAGTGTTGGATTATAATTGGGCAAATATATATTACATATCCCATTCAATAATTTGTATCATGGAAAGGTAAACACAATATTTCAAAACAAAAACATTTGGGTTGGATGAAGTCTTTTATGAAGCATGTTTGTTTGGAGTCAGAATATCCAAATTCTGATGACTTAGAGTAGGTCAGAAAATGGGCGTTCTACGACAGCATTTGTTTTCTAAGTGAAGATCTTCAGACATTACATAGCATGATTTCCCCACACTAGACTAGAGAGCAGCAATTGGGCCCACAGGCCAAATCTTGTCAGTTGGTAGCATCCAGCCTACTGCCTATTTTTGTATGGCTCCCAGCTAAGTATGGTTTTTACATAAAAAATTTTTTTTGAGACTCATGAGAATTGTGTGAAATTCAGATTTCAGCGTGCGTACATAGGTTAGGCTTTCTGGGCTCGCAGCTGGGTGGCCATTGCCTATGCGTGAGGCTGCTTCGGGGCCCGAGGCCCTGGAGGAGGGGTTGTCAGAGGCCGTGTGGCCTGCAAAGCTGAACGTATTTACTAACTGGCTCTTTCCCAAAAGCACTTGCTGACTCCCGCTAGACCCTTTCAATGGCTTCTGTTATTCTCCTCTTCCCACATAGGAGGTTCTTTCTTGGGCATCAGTCCTTCTGAACAGTCCCTCAGCTTAGTGGCTGTGAGATCCCTGAGGCTTTTTGGAGCCACAGTCCCACAGGGTTAAAACCTGAGTGAGGGGGTATGGGGCAGGGTGGAGGTGGGCAAAAGGGGTGGGGACTGGGGAACATCTATAAAAGCATCAACAATTAAAAATACTTAAAAAACAAACAACCCGAGTGAGCCATGCACTTAGCTCCTTATCCCTCAAGTCAGCATGAGGCTCAGGAGAAGTTCCCTGCCCACATTCACTCAGTGGGTGCTGAGGACAGACTAGTAACTGCTCCATGGTATGCCTGTGAGAAGGTGATCAACCACTTCCTATTTTCCTCTCGCTTCAGTCCATATCAGTACTTTTCTTGCATGTGTATATTTTAATCTTTTTCTTTTACTTCTTCAGTATTACCCACATATGTACTCCTTAGGGACATGATGAGATGGCCTAAGGGTGGGCAGAGGGACCCAGGAGGATTATCATTCGGATCAGAGGTGCAGTGTGCACACAGTGCAGAGGTTGCATGGATGAGAACTTGCTTCACTCTGCAGAGATTGGGTTAAGAACCGTGATCAGGGATGGCTTTGAGGAGGTTAAACCTGACTTGGGCTCTCAAAGAAGACAGAGGACACTGGATATGCAATGGCACCAAGTCATGAAACACTTCCATGCATTTGTAGACTTTAAATAAGTTCAACATTGCTAAAGAATACATTTCAAGATGGGGTAGAGGGAGGGAAATGGTATAGCTAGAAAGATAGGCAGGAACTCAAGTATAAAGAGATGGCATGGGCCCGGCCAATGTGGCTCAGTGGTGAAATGTTGACCTATGAACCAGGAGGTCACAGTTTGATTCCCAGTCAGGCACATGCCTGGGTTTTGAGCTCCATTCCCAGCGGGGTGCATACAGGAGGCAGCTGATCAATGATTCTCTCTCATCATTGATGTTTCTATCTCTCTCTCCCTCTCCCTTCTCTGAAATCAATATATGTATATATAAGATGGCACAGGCTAGTTTAGCGCTTCATCCATCTGATGCCATCAAACATTTCAAGCAGGAGATGAATAGTCTTAGTTCTGCTTCTAACTAGTTCTCTAAGTGCAGCTGAGGATACTTATTGCATCTCAGGGCAGGGTTAGCTAAGTGTCAGTAGTAATTATTGAGTTTGGGGATTGTCCTCATTCATTGCTTCATTAAATTATTCATTCAATTAATATTTATTGAGGGCCCACTTTGTGCTGGGGACTGTTCTGGAAACTGAGGACAGAGCAGTGAGCTAAATAAAGCCTTTTCCTCCTGGGGCTCACACCATAACTAGCTATTTTGGGCTGTTCATTGTTTGGCTACATAGAAGGTTTGAGAAGGACCACACGGGCTTGTTTTTTGGTTTTACTGGATTTTAGCACACTCATTGTGGTTCTGATCTGTGTGGCCTCAAGAAGTCATTTCCTATTTTGCACCTGTGTTTCTTTACCTGTCAAATGGGCATAATCATGGCCATCTTTGGTGAACACAGCAGGAGACTGAATCAGATGTTGTGTAGATGGGGGTCGAATTAAAAAGAGGAGTTCCCAAGAGAACACAAGGTATCCATTCTTTATTAAGTCTTGGCTTAAACCATTTTTGGCTATGGCTTGCACAAAGAACATTTTAGATCCAAACAGATGTTTCACAAAATTATGAAAGTGATGCCCTGATACTCTGTCTATTCTATCCTGCTTTATTTACAAATGTTGGTAGAGACTTGCTACATTGATTTCATAGCCCACTGCAGCTGGATCACACACAGTTTCTGGGCTACGAAAAACTGCCGTAAGTTGAACATTCCTTGCCAGCAGGGTTTTGAACATTATTTCTCCCATTTCTCACTGAGTACTTGTTGATGGATTGTTTCAGCCTCTGCTTGGCCTTTTATAACCTAACCAACTGTTCACAGACTGAGCCATGGGTCACTCAGTCTGTATTACCAGGGAACCAGTCATGCATACCTCCTATACTCTGTACATGAGGTGACTCTAGCTGCCCTGTCATCATCATTCCAGTTGAGCATTAACTGGAGTCAGATATGGTGGGTGGAAAGCCATCCATCCCTCCTCATCTCCCTGCCTCCCCTGTTTCTTCCACAGGGTCTTGCTGTCAGCTCTGAATAAAGGATCATGACGGGACACCTTTCCCCAGAGAGAACCACAGGTCTGAGCTTGTGCAGCCAGCTCTTGCTGGGGTGCATGGGTTCCTCTAAGGAAGGGTGAGGAGGTGGTAGGTTTAGAAATGTTTGTCTTCCCTATTCTAATATGTACAGAAAAGCCAGGATAAGGGGGAAAATGACAATCAAATGCATATTTTTCTAGGGTTCACCAACTCCAACATGTTAAAGCATTTCACATTGTTTGTTTTGATAGAGAACACTTCTTCTGCTGGTTGCCCCGGAGCTGATCTCAGTCCCAATGGCTAGAATCTGAGGGTGATGGAGGATTGCTTTCCTTTAGATTCTGGCTTAGTGTCTCAGCAGAGCCGTGCCCCTTCTTTATTCTCAATTGAAACAACCTGACTCCTCAGGTTGATTCGCTCTTGCTCTTAAATATACTAGTACAGTGAGGCCTTGACTTACGAGTTTAATTCGTTCTGAGACTGAGCTTGTTAAGGAGCTCACTAACTCAAATTACTCTATCAATTCAATGCAAGAAATCGGCCGAGAGACAGCTGGTATCTCAAAAAACTCGTTTGTCAGGATACTCGTAAGTCAAGGCCCCACTGTACATTGCTTCAGGCTTCCTGGGGTGCTTTGGAGAGAGTTTTCTGTTAGATTGAACTCTGAGGCCTGAGGCCCTATTGATCATATTTAGTTTATTTATTCATCCCACAAGTCTTTTTTCTCTCCTCCCCTATTTCACTAACTGGTGAAATAGGTCTTGATTCTCCACAGTTGGAGTGCAAGGAATTGGGGGAAGAGAGGTGAAGGGAGTAAGAAAGGTCTTACTTAATTGGTTCTATATGAAACTGGATTAGTGCTTTCTGGGCCAGACTACATATTTGGTTTTTTAAAATATTTTATTTTTCAATTACATATGTCATACAATATTATTTTACTCTCAGGTGTACAGTATAGTAATTATATATTTATACTAGAGGCCTGATGCATGAAATTCATGCATGGGATGGTGGAGAGTCCTTAGCCCAGTCTGAACCCTCTCCAATCCGGGACTCCTTGGGGGATGTCCGACTGCCTCTTGCAACCTGGGACCGCTGGCTCCTAACTGATCACCTGCCTGTCTGCCTGATTGCCCCTAACCCCTCTGCCTGCCTGCCTGATCGCCCCTATCCACCTGTGCTTGCCTGATCGCCCCTAACCACCTCTGCCTGCCTGCTTGCCTGCCTGATCACCCCTAACTGTTCCCTTGCTGGCCTGATTGCCCCTAACCACCTTTGCCTCGCCCCGCACCCAGGACCCAGGATTCTCCCCTCTGGCCCATTGCAGGCACATGGGACATGGCCATAGCCACCCAGGACCCGGGCCAGCTTCACCCAGGCCAGCTGCAGTCACAGGTGCCTGGGACCGCAGGGCTGGCAACTTGTCCTTCTCCCGGGCTGCAGGAGCAGCCACTGGTGCCTGGGACTGTGGGGACCGTGGGACATGTGGATTGTCCCTCTCCCGGGCCGCAAACACAGGCACAGCCACTGGCGCCCGGGACCGTGGGGCGGGCAGCTTGTCCCTCTCTTGGGCCGCATTCTGGCTGGTCCCCATTCCTCTCTCGTGAGCTCATTTGTGCCTGGCTGGTTCCCATTCCTCTCTCCCCAGTGTTGAGTGTCTGAGCCATTATGGCATGAGGGTATGATGACCATTTGCATATTAGCTCTTTATTATATGTATTAATTTATGAAGTGATCACCCCCATATGTCTAGTTCCCTTCTAACACCATACATAATTATTACAGTATTATTGACTATATTAGAGGCCCAGTGCACAAAATTCATGCAGGGGGGTGTCTCTCAGCCTGGCTTGCACCCTCTTGCAATCCAGGACCCTTTGGGGGTTGTCCAACTGCTGGTTGTCGGACATCCCTCTCACAATCTGGGACTGCTGGCTCCTAACCGCTCACCTGCCTGGCTGCCTGATCACCCCTAACCACTCGCCTGCCTACCTGATCACCCCCACCCCCTTGCCTGTCTGCTTGATCGCCCCTAACTGTTTGACTGCCTGCCTGATCACCCCTAACTGCCTCTGCCTGGCTGCCTGATTGCCTCTAACCACTCGCCTGCCTGCCTGATCGTTCCTAACTGCTCACCTGCCTGCCTGCCTGATCTCCCCTCACCACCTCTGCCTCAGCCCCCACACCCGGGACCCAGGCTTCCCTCTTCCAGCCAGCTGCAGGCAACCAGGACCCGGCTTCCCTCCCTCTGGCTGACCGCAGGCACCTGGGACCTGGGCTGGCTTCCCTTAGGTCAGCCTCAGGCACCCAAGACCATGGGCGGCTTCCCCCAGGCCAGCCACAGGCACCCGGGATCGCAGGCAGCTTCCCCCGGGCCGGGCCCTGGCTTTGTCATCCGGTCTATCTAGTCTAATTAGCATATTACCCTTTTATTAGTATAGATTCCCTATTCTGTACTTTGCATCCCCATGACTGTTTTTCTAACTGGCACTTTGTACACCTTTATCCCTTCCCCTTTTCAGCCACCACCACTCCCCCGACCCCAACTCCTCTCCCAAACTGTGACTATGAGTCTGTTTCTGCTTTGTTTGTTCATTTATTTCTTTGTATGTGTTTTTAGATTCCATATATAAGTGAAATCATATGGTATTTGTCTTTCTCTGACTTATTTCACTTAGCATAATACCTCCTAGGCCTCCTAGGACCATCTATGTTGTAGCAAATGGTAAGGCTTCAATCTTTTTTATAGCTGAGTAATATTCCATTGCATATATGTACTACATCTTCATTATTCAATTGCCTGTCAATGGACACTTAGGCCGCTTCCATATATTGGCTCTTGTAAATAATGCTGCAGTGAACATAGGAGTGCATATATGTTTTTGAATTAGTGTTTTGGATATCTTTGGATAAATACCCAGAAGTGGGATTGTTGGGTAATATAGTAGTTCTATTTTTAAAATTTGGAGGAAACTCCATACTGTTTTCCATAGTGATTGTACTAATTTCTAATCCCACCAGCAGTGTATGAGGGTTCTCTTTTCTCCACATCCTTACCAACACTTGTTGTGTGTTGATTTGTTGATGGTGGCTATTCTGATAGGTGTGAGGTGGTATCTCATTGTGGTTGTAATTTGTACTTCCCTAATCATTAGTGACTTTGAGCCTCTTTTTTGGGGGATTGGGGGAAGAAGAAGGATTTATGATAGTCATTTATTCCCGGTAGTAAAATAAGCATCTGATCAGCACTTGCATGTAGTATGTTGGGGGAAAATTGTCTTGTTAAGGTAATAGGCCTTCTGTTTGTTTTATATGCCCCTTGAATCAAGAAATAAGAATGGGACAATACTTTGTTTTCCAGAGACTAAATCTATAGTCTTTCTTACAGTCTAAGACTCCTGATCCTTTTCTTCTAGTATACCCATTACACCAAAGCAAAGCCATACGTAGCCACAAGAGGAGCAGGTTAATGTGCTGTAACTATGTAGATAGCCAACAGTAGGAGAAAATGCAGTCTTCTGGTCTTTTTTAAAAAAATATACTTTATTCATTTTTTACAGAGAGGAAGGGAGAGGGATAGAGAGTTAGAAACATCAATCAGCTGCCTCCTGCACACTCCCCACCGGGGTTGTGTCCACAACCAAGGTACATACCCTTGACCGGAACCGAACCTGGGACCCTTGAGTCCACAGGCCGACGCTCTATCCACTGAGCCAAACCGATTAGGGCAAGTCTTCTGGTCTTTTGTCCCCACCTCTCCATTCCTTTCTAGAATAGCTTGGCTTTATTCGAGCCTCTTTTCATATGTCTATTGGCCATCATATGTCCTTATTAGAGAAGTGCCTATTCAGGTCCTCTGATCATGTTTTAATTAGATTGTTTTTTGTTTTGTTTTGTTTTTTTTGTTTGGTGTCAAGATGTATGAGTTCTTTAAAATTTTGCATATTAACCCCTTATCGAATGCATCATTGGCAAATATCTTCTCCCATTCAGTAGATTGCCTTTTTGTTCTGTTGATGGTTTCCTTTGTTTTACAAAAACTTTTTAGTTTGATGTAGTCCCATTTATTTATTTATTTTTCTGTTTCTCTTGCCTGAGGAGACATATCCAAAAAAATATTACTAAGAATGATGTCAAAAAGTTTACTGTCTATGTATTCTCTTAGGAGTTTTATGGCTTGAGGTCTTACATTTAAGTCTTTAATATATTTTGAGTTTATTATTGTATATGATATAAGGAAGTAATTCAATTTCATTCTTTTGCATGTGTCTGAATAGTTTTCCCAGTACCATTTTAAAATATATATATATTTCATTGATTCTTCACAGAGAGGAAGGGAGAGGAATAGAGAGTTAGAAACATCCATGAGAGAAACATCGATCAGCTGCCTCCTGCACACCCCCTCCTGGGGATGTGCCCGCAACCAAGGTACATGCCCTTGACTGGAATCAAACTTGAGACCCTTCAGTATGCAGGTCGACGCTCTATCCACTGAGCCAAATCAGTCAGGGCCCCAGTACCATTTTTTAAGAGATTATTTTTACCCCGTTGTATATTCTTACCTCCTTTGTCGTAGGGTGAGTTTATTCTTACCTCCTTTGACCATATAGGGTGAATATATTTCTGGGCTCTCTATTCTGCTCAGTTGATTTATATATCTGTGTTTATGCCAGTACCATGCTATTTATGATTACCTAAATAGCCTTGTAGTATAGTTTGATACCAGATAGTGTGATACCTCCAACTTTGTACTTCTTTGTCAAGATTGCTTTTGCTATTTGGTGTCTTTCATAGTTTCATATAGATTTCAGGATTATTTGTTCTAGCTCTGTGAAAACTGCCATTGGTATTTTGATAGGGATTGCATTGAATCTGTAAATTGCTTTGGGTAGTATGGACATTTTAGTGATGTTAATCCTTCCAGTCCATGAGCAAGGTATATTCTTGCTCTTCATTATCTCATAGCTTTCCAAGAACAGTTTTTTTTTTTTTTACTTCCTTGGTTAAGCTTATTCCTAGGTATTTTATTCTTTTTGAGGCAATTGTAAATGAGATTGTTTCCTTAATTTTTTTTCTGATTGTTATTGGTCTATAAAGATGCAACTGATTTCTGAATATTAATTTTGTCTTCTGCTACTTTACTGATTTAATCTATTAATTCTAATAGGTTTTTTTGTGGCTTTTAAAGGGTTCTCTATATGCAGTATCATGTCATCTGCAAATAATGAGTTTTACTTCTTCCTTTCTAATTTGGATGCCTTTTCTTTTTCTTATCCAATCGCTGTGGCTAGGACTTCCAATACTATGTTGAATAAAAATGGTGCAAGTGCACATCCTTGCCTCATTCCTGATCTTTAAGAAAAAGCCTTAAACTTTTCACCACTGAGTATTTGGCTGTGGGTTTATCATATATGGCCTTTATTATGTTGAGGTATGTGCCCACTATCCCCACTTTACTGAGAGTTTTTTTTTCATAAATGGATGTTGGATTTTGTCATATGCTTTTTCTGCATCTATTTATACGATCCTTCATTTTCTATGTGGTGTTTAATGTTGATTGTTTTATGATATTGAGCCAGCCTTGAATTCTGGGAATAAATGCCACTTCATCATTGTGTATGATGTTTTTAATGCATCACTGAATTCAGCTTTGTTGAGAATTTTTACATCTATATTCATTTGTGATATTGGCCTATAATTTTCTTTTTTTGTAGTGTTTTTGTCTGGTTTTAGTATCAGAGTAATCGTGTCCTTGCAAAATGAGTTTGGGAGTCTTCCCTCCTCATAATTCTTTTGGAATAATCTGAGAATAATAGGTATTAATTCTTTGACTGATAAAATTCACTGTGAAGCCATTTAGTCCAGAACTTTTGTTTGTTAGAGTTTTATGATTACTGGTTTAATTTCATTAGTAGTTCAGGTTTTCTGTTTTCTTTCTGATTCAGTTTTGTAAGATTGTATGTTTCTAGGAATTTATCCATTTCTTCCAGTTTGTCAAATTTGGTGGCAGATAATTGTTCATAGTATTTCCTTATAATCCTTTGTGTTTCTGTGGCATTAGTTGTCACTTCTCCTTTTTCCTTTTTTATTTCATTTATTTAGGCCACCTCTCTCTTTTTCTTGATGAGTATGGCTAAAAGTTTATCAAGTTTGTTTGTCTTTTCAAAGAGCCTCCTCTTGGTTTTATTGATCCTTTCTATTGTTTAATTTATTTTTACTCATTTGTTTATTTTCACTCTCTTTTATTATTTTCCTTCTCACTTTGGGCTTTGCTTATTCTTTTTTCTCTAATTCCTTTAAATGTAAGGTTAGATTATTTGAGATTTTTATTGTTTCTTGAGTTAGGCCTGTATTGCTATAAATTTCACTCTTTTTTTTAAATATATTTTTTATTGATTAAGATATTACATATGTGTCCTTGTCCCCACGTTACCCTCGAACTCCCCCGCCCCCACGTTGTCCGTGTCCATTGGTTAGGCCTATATGCCTGCATATAAGTCTTTTGGTTGATCTTTCCCCCTTACCGCCACCCTCCCTTACCCTCCCTCCAAAGCCCGACAGTCCAATCAATGCCTCTCCGTCTCTGGATCAGTCCTT
>NW_006300030.1:855486-857493 GCF_000327345.1 Myotis davidii | reverse complement strand
CAAGATTGCCCTCTGCCAGACAGTCCAGTTTCTCCCCATATGAGTCCTGGGTCCCCAGAGACTTCCCGGAACCGGAGTTCAGAGCCGTTGGGAGCTTGTGACTCCCTCCAGCTTCAAAAAGACAGCCGCGTCCTCAGGTGCCAGACCCTTTCCACGCACGTGAGCCCCCTACCTCTGCGCTTTACTTCCGCAGCTCCTCTGGTTCTCAGTGTGCTTTTCTTTCCTTCTAGTTGTAGAATTTACAGTCAGCCAGGCTTCCTGTGGTTCTGGATGCTGTCCGTATTGTGTTTCTGAGGTATTATTCAATTGTGTGCAGCAGCAATTTCCCGGTGTTTATCTATGCCGCCATCTTAGTGTCTCTATAAATTTCACTCTTGAACTGCTTTGTCTTTGTCTCATAGATTTTGGGTGATTGTGTTTCACATTTGTCTCAAGGTATCTTTTGATTTTTTCCTTGATCTCATTGTTAACTCACTCATTGCTTAGTAGCATGTTATGTAGCCTCCGTGTGTGTGTTTTTTTTAACAAGTGCTAATCTTTTATTCATTTTATATTGAATAAAACTGTCCAGTTCCACCCATTTTTAAAATTAAATGTTTATTGTTGAAAGTATTACATATGTCCCCCTTTTCCTCCCATTGATCCCTGTCCCCATTCCCTGACCCAGGCCTTTACCACCCTATTGTCTGTGACCATGGATTATGGTTATGCATATATGCATACAAGTTCTTTGGTTGATCTCTTCTCATCCACCCACCCACCTTCACCTTCCCTCTGAGGCCTCCATGTGTTTTTCAGTTTTTTTATTGTGATTGATTTCAAGTTTCATACACTGCAATCGGAGAAGATGCTTAATATGATTTCATGTTCTATTCTGGTAAAGCTCCCATGTGCACTTGAAAAAAATGTATATTCTGATGTTTTTGGTTGAAATAGCAACTAAGTCCATCTGCTCCAATGTTCATTTAAGACCACTGTTTCATTGTTGATTTTCTGTCTGGATGAGCTATCCATTAATGTCAGTGGGGTGTTAAAGTCCACCATTATTATTGTACTACTGTCAGTCTCTCCCTTTATGTTGCTCAATATTTGCTTTATATATTTAGGTGCTCCTATACTGGGTGCATAGACGTTTACAAAAGTTATATCCTCATTTCAATGATCCTTTTATCATTATGAAATGCCTTTCTTTGTGTTTTGTTACATCCCTTGATTTTTTACAAAATATGTTTTTATTGATTTCAGAGAGGAAGGGAGAGGGAGAGAGATAGAAACATCAATGATGAGAGAGAGTCACTGATTGGCTACTTCTTGCACGGACCCTGCTGGTGATTGAGCCTGCATCCTGGGCATATGCTATGACCTGGAATCAAATGGTGACCTCCTGGTTCATGGGTCAGTACTCAACCACTTAGACACACTGGCTGGCCTACTCCAGCTTTGTTTCATTTCCATATCCATGAAATATGTTTCCTATCCCTTTACTTTCAGTCTGTATGTGTCTTTCTATCTGAATTGGGTCTCTTATAGGCTGCATAGGTATGGATCTTGTTTTCTTACCCATTCAGTCTCCCTATGTCCTTTGATTGGAGCATTTAGTCCACTTGCATTTAAAGTTATTTCTGATAGGTATGTAGTTATTGCCATTTTATTAATTGTTTTCTGATTGTTTTTGTAGTTCTCTGTTCCTTTTTTTGTTTGTTTTAAATAACTGTTTTATTGAATTCCTCAAATCCTCTTATAAATCCCAAACATACTCCCAAGTTTGGCTTAATAGAACAATATATATATATATATATTGTTCTATTTTACATATATATATATATAATATATTTTAAATAAATCTTTATTGTTCAGATTATTACAGTTGTTCCCCCCCCCGCCCATAACTCCCCTCCACCCAGTTCCCACCCCACCCTCTGCCCTTACCCACCCCCCATGTCCTCATCCAAAGGTGTGCAATTTTTGTCCAGTCTCTTCCCGCACCTCCCACACCCCTTTCTCCCC
>NW_006300030.1:842917-855109 GCF_000327345.1 Myotis davidii | reverse complement strand
TTGGTCTTTTTTCATATCCTTGAAGGTCTCATTATATTTCTTGGAGGTTTCTAGATGATTCTTGTGTAATCTTATAACCGTGGTTTTGAACTCTATATCCAGTAGTTTTCTTTCCTCCATTTCTTTCATTTGTGACCTCTTTCTTTGTCTCCGCATTTTGGCTGCTTCCCTGTGTTGATAGAGTGGCCTTGTGTGGTAGGTGTCCTATAGTGCCCAGTAGCTCAGCCTTCCTAATTACCTGAGGTGGACACTCTTGGTGCACCCCTTTGTGGGCTGTGTGCACAGTATTGTTGTAGTCAAGCCTTGATTGCTATTGGTATCAATGGGAGGAATTGACCTGCAGGCCAATTGGCTGTGAGGACCAGTTGTGTCTACAATGGGAGAACTTCTTTGCTGGAGACACCCTTATGGGTCAGGACTTGCTTCAATGGGGCTTTGGTGCTCACTGAGTCTGCCCAGGTTTTTAGGTGGAGAAAGGCCAGGCCATTCATATGCAAAAGCCTCTGTGCGCAGCTTGGGTGGGGTTGTAAATTGGGTGGGGCCTGGTCTCAGGGGATCACCAGGGCGGAGCAAACTGCAATGGCTGCCAGTCTGCTCTACCTCAGAGAGGTCCTGTGATCTGTGTCCTGTGGCCCCGTGCAGGAACAATGACTGCTCCAACCACCTCTATGAGAAAGCCACCCTCCCATTCTGGCCTGATGCCAGACAGTTCAGTTTCTCTGTGTATGAGGCTGGGTTCCCTGAGTCTCGCCCAGAACTGGAGTTCAGATCAGTCAGGAGCTTGTATCTCCCTCCTGATTGAAAAAGACAACAGCACACCCAGCTGCCAGCCCTTTCACGCATGCCTCCATACCTCCACACTCCCACACCTCTGTACCTCCTACTGGACTCAATGCACTTTTCTCTTTCCTTCTAATTGTAGAATTTCCACTCAGCCAGCCTTCCTGTGGTTCTGGATGATATTTGTTTTGTCTTTTAGTTGTAGTTTTAATGTGGTTGTGCACGGCAGCAAATTCAGGTGTTTACCTATGCCGCCATCTTGGTTGTCTCTTCTATGTTCCTTTCTTATTCTCTTGCTCTGTTCTCTTGTTAAGTTTGATTACTTTCTATAATGTTGTGTTTGGCTTCCTTTCTCTTTATTTCTTGTATATCACTTGCAAATTTTTGGTTTGTGGTTGTTATGTGCTTCATATATACCAAACTATGTTTATGGCATTCTATTTTAAGTTGATGGTTAAGTTCAAACACATTCTAAAATCACAGTGGTTTTTGCTCAACTCTGCCATGTTTATATTGTTGTCATTATTTTTTATTTCTTTTGCGTGTGTGTTTTTGTGTCCCTTAATCTATTGATGTAATTACATATGATCTTCCTCCTTTTGCCTTTTAACCTTTTAACTAGCTTTATAGATGTTTGATCCTGCTTTTACTAAGTGTTTGCTCACAGATATCTTTGGGAATCTGGTGTATACAATGAATCCTCTCTCGGAAAAATACATTTATATATGCACTATATGTTCATTCATTATCTGAAGCCCACTCATAGAACAACAGGGGTCAGAGATGAATAATTCCTACTCAAGGATCAGAGACCAGCACTCTCTAAATGCAGCATCTCCCTGTCCTCCCACTGGACAACGTTAGATAAACCCTGTCATGTTCACAGATTCCCCTTTGTAAAATTCCACCAGCTGTTCCCTGTTGTTGATCACATCTTTCTTCAGAACTGGTAATGCCAAAGGTTAGACTATTGGCTCTTTATCCTTCAATTCTGCCATATTTTGATTTAGTGCCAGGAGACAAGGGAGAGGGTAAATTGTCTACCTCTTATGTATAGTTGACTCATAGTCTTACTTAGTTTAACCCTCACCACCAATATAGGAAGTAAATGGGATTATACATCAAGGATCTAAGAGGTGAAGTGATTGGACAGTAATGCAACTAGTTGATGGTTGAGTAGTATTCAAACTCAGATGAGTCTGACCCCAGACCATCTGTTATTTTTGCCATACCAAAAGTCTCACACTGCTTTTTCCCCTTTGACTAGGGAAATACTCTGACCCTAAAGTGACTTCTGGAGATATCTAAGATCATCCATTTTGTGGGTTTTATTAGTGTAACTCTCAAAGGGTCATGTGATTTTGAAGTCCTTGCAGACCATTTTATTGTGGTCTCCTAAGTACCAATCATGTATTTGAAATGCAACCATTATCTCCCCATCATATTTCCCAACTAAACAATCTCATTCCCAGGAGAAATAGTAAACTTGGGCTTGGTTTAGGGAATAAAACCATTCAATTACTCTTTTTCCAGACGCCTTATTTTTCTTTTTGCATCATTGCTTCTGTAACTGAAATAATACGATGTATTTTGAGCTATTTCCTTTTCCATGTAAAACATCTGCCAACAGGGTCCTGTTGTCAGAAAAATCAGCATGTTCAGACACTTATGTCTGAGGTTTAAACTCAAAAGTAAAATCAGAGATGGTGGAGGCTCTGGAATGGGCATTAATCCACCCTGGCAAGGTTTATCTTATTGTTCAAGGCTTCCAACCTTCTTTGATGAACTGTGCTAGTATCTAGCAACCTATGTGCTAAGGAAATTCTTAGGATCACCCAATTAGTTAACATTTTTATTAAATCACTAGAGGCCCGGTGCACAAAAATTTGTGCACTGGTGGCGGCAGGGGGGAAGGAGGGTGTCCCTCAGCCCTACTTGTGCCTTCTCACATCTGGGACCCCTCAGGAGATAACCACCTGCTGGCTTAGGCCCACTCCCCAGGTGGCAGATGGCAGGCCCGATCCCTCGGTGCCTGCCTCGCCTCCCGGGTCGTGCACATGGCAGAGCTGATCTGGGGGTTGGGGCGCCGCCCTGGGTTGCACACACGGCAGGGCCGATCCAGGGGTTGGGGCGCCACCCTGGGTCGGGTCACACACAGGACGCCCAGGTGGGCCGGTGGATTGCTGCTGCCCCACCTGGCCACCCTGGGTTGGGTTGCACACGGGATGCTGGGCAGGCCGGCAGATTGCTGCTGCCCTGCCTGGCCGCCCCAAATCGGGTCGCACATGGGATGCCCGGATGGAGGCCGGGTGGGCTGGCCGATTGCTGCTGCCCCGCCTGGCTGCCCTGAATCGGGTCACACATGGACGCCAGCCGCCCTGGGTCACAGATAGCAGGCCTGGATGGTGGCAGGGCAGGTCGGATGGCACTGTCCTGCCCCACCATCCCAGGTCGCAAATAACAGGCCCAGATGGTGGCAGGGCAGGCGGGATGGCGCTGTCCCGCCCTGCCTGCAGTATGCAAATTAGACGCCATCTTTGTTGGCGGTTAATTTGCATATTGCACTGACTAGCCCATGGGAGGCATAGCGAAGGTACGGTCAATTACCATGTTCGTCTATTATTAGATAGAATTAGCTGCATAAAGTTATTCTTTTGTCACTCTTAATAGGATTGACCAGGCTTTTATTTCATCATCCTCTTAGAGAATTATTATGATTTGTCCAGAACCTCTGCTGTCATGCGATAATTTTTCTACATAGCTTCTGTGGAAGAGAGACTGATCTTCCCAGAGTGTCTAATTTATTCTTAGAGGTCAGCTGATAGCTGGGTAGAATTGATCTACTTTTAACATTTTTTACAAACTAATCTTCATTATAAAATATAAAGCTTCCTTCTCATGCAGCTTAAAAATACTACTGGTCAGATGAGCTGGACAGTTAAGCCCTGGGGTAGGAACTTACCTTCCTCAGAAGGACCTCTTTTCTATTGGAACGGGGAGATTAGAGGACACAGATACACTTAAGGAATGGAGAGGAAAGTTGAGGAGTCCTCTCTCTGTGCATGTGAGGAAGCCTTTACTTCTCTCTATATAGTAGGAAACAGTTGTCTGCCAGGAGTGAAAAGAGAGATTAAGGAAAAGAGGGGATTTGAGGAGAGTGTTTAAAGCTAGAAGTCGCTGTTGAAAGGAATAGAAAGAGAGTTGACTTGGGACACATAAAGGAATGACACAGCAGAGTTAAAGTTGGAGATGCTGAATTTGTAGTGGGAATAATCTCAAGGGTAGGAGAAGAGTATATAGACTATTGCTTAGATCTGTGGCTGGTGTATCATGGAGTATATTTATTGAAAGGTCAAGAGGGCAGGGACATTAAGGGAATGAATGAGAACATAGTTGAAGTTACAAATCATTACTTTTCTCGTCTATTAAATAAACATTTATTAAGCAACCATGGGAGACAGAGTGGCTGGGTAAGGAAAGAGGTGAATAGAGAAATAAATGGATACTTTCAGAGAAACCAGAGGTTCGGGAGATTAGAAACTTAAGGTGGTTGAGGACTAACAAAGGAAGTGAGGACATGAGAAACTGGAAGGATTGTAATGGAAGTCAGTACTTAAATAGCTCTGTGTGTAAGCCATGCATTATTCTAGATTCTTTGCACATATTAACTCACTTAATTCTTATAGTAATCTTATGAGAAAGGGCTATTGTTATTCACATTTTAAAAATACATTTTTATTGATTTCAGAGAGAAGATGGGAGAGGGAGAGAGGAATATAAACATCAATGATGAAGGAGACTCATTGTTCAGCTGCCTCCTGCACGCCTCTTAATGAGGATGGAGCTTGCAACCCAGGCATGTGCCTTGACTAGGAATTGAACTGTGGCCTCCTGGTTCATAGATTGATACTCAACCACTGACTCACACCAGCTGGGCACGTTATTCACATTTTTTGAAAAAAAATATTTTTATTGACTTCAGAGAGGGAGGGAGAGGGAGAGATAGAGTCATCAGTGATGAGAGAGAATTATTGATTAGTTGCCTCCTGCACGCCCCTTACTGGGTATCGACCCACAACCTGGGCTTGTGGCCTTGATTGGAATTGAACCTGGGACCCTTTTGTCCACAGGCCGATGCTTTATCCACTGAGCAAAACCAGCTAGGGCTATTCACATTTTATTAGCATGGAAAGGTTGAATAACTTGTCCAAGGTCTTCCCTTGACCAAGGTCTCCCACTAGGGCAGGGAAGAGCTGGGATTTGAACCCAGGCAGTCTGGCATTAAAGCTTAAGCTTTCCATACTGTCCCATATTGCCTTTGGGACATTGTGGTCAGAATGGGATGCAGAACATTAGAGGGGAAGTGGTTCCAAATGATAACCCAGTATTGGAGATATCCATAGGAGAAAGTAGCTAAAGCCAGGTGAGGGTAAAGCTCACTGGAGGCAAGACTGATGGATGCATTATCCATGTAATTACTGATTTCACATTTGGAATAACGGCAGGAGTGTAGGGAGAGAAAACTGTGTGCTGGGGCAAAAAGCATTCACATGTGTAGGCTGGTGATTAGAAGGCTAGTCAATAGCAAAATGAAGAGGTGGAGATGGTGATGTAATTAGATGACATGAGTCCCATAGCTTCAGGATTATTGTATGCTAGTGGGGGAGAAATAGTGTGGAAATGCTATTGTTGGGGGAGGAAAATGCTAACCCCTCTTCCCACTCCTGAAGCTTATAGGACTGGGAAACTGCTCTTGGGTAAGAGCCAAGTTTCAGCTAAGTAGGCAGATGGAAGGAGAATTCTCCATGTGAATTGAAGATGTTTGGGGATTTATTTTCTATACTGTAGAATTCTAGGAATTTGGGAGGGAGATTTGGGGAGCCTATATCAGAGGCATAAGAACATAGAGGAATTTGGAATGAGAGTAGGGCAAAGATGGGAGATTGAAGGAGCCAACATTTTTGGTGATGACTGAGACACCAGCAGAACGTTTGCCTTCAAGTTTCCATGTAGGGCCCTGGTATAAAATTGTGTGGGCCTCTATGTTGGTCAAGGTCCTAGGTAGTGGCCATTGTCCAAGGGGACCAGGTGGACTTTCCATTTGAGCCAGGCCAGTGAATGTGCTTTCCACAAGAATATATATATATTCCCTAAGCCATTATGACAAGCTACGAATGGGCTTATTCTGAATCACTTCCCATCCCCACCCAAAAGGGATTTTTAACTGTTTCTGTGCCATAAAGCTCTTTGACAGTCTGGTGAAGCTTATGGACCACCTTTTACAATAATATTTTTAAATGAATAAGAACCTACAAGGGAAACCAATTATATTTAAATAGGTTATCAGAATATAAAAAATTTGTGATATAAAAATATACTCTGTTAACACTTTACAGTATAAAATAAGAACTATCAGCAGATCTATTACCTGTTATAATTTCAAAATAATGGTGAGCATAAGTAATATGTTAAGATATAATATGAGATGAAGATATCTGTAATATCTCACTGGCGATAAATATCAGGGACTGCTAATACTGCTGTCACTTGTTGATCATATGCATAACAGAGGGAAATGCTATTTTTCAGTTAGAAATGAGTGAAAATAAATATATAATATATTCCCACCCAAATCCACATAGTCCCTAAATTCTACTCACAGCTCTTTGGGTGGTGGGACCCCAGGTTAAGAACCCCATGCATAGAGAAAACACACACATAGGACCTAATTCTTGATATACGGATGGTTTAGAATTTCTGATTTTTCCCCATTTCACCTTATCTAGTAAATAATTAGTTAGAAACTAATTATTCATAAAGGTTTGTGAATACATCATACTTGCCAGGGCTTTAAATCAATCACTATGTGCCTCTCACTGCATAGAGTGTGATTTGGACCAGAGGCTGGGACAGACTTGTGTCATTGAAGTTCTCACTGAGGCTTCACTCTAAAGAGCCCACCTGGCTCTGTGCTCCTGATTTCCTCAAACGGACTTGCTCAACATCAGCACTGTGGACATTTGGGGGTGGGAAATTCCTTGTGGGGGGCTGTCCTGTGCATTGTGGGCTGTATCGCAGCATCCCTGACCTCTGTCCACTGATGGCAGTAGCATATACTCTGTCATGTCAAACAAAATGCTTCCAAACAATGTCAGTTGTTCCCTGGGGGTAGAGTGGCCCCCATATGAGAACCATTGCTCTAGGACAGTGATGGCGAACCTATGACACGCGTGTCAGAGGTGACACACGAACTCATTTTTTTGGTTGATTTTTCTTTGTTAAATGCCATTTAAATATATAAAATAAATATCAAAAATATGTCTTTGTTTTACTATGGTTGCAAATATAAAAATATTTCTATATGTGACACGGCTCCAGAGTTAAGTTAGGGTTTTTCAAAATGCTGACACGCTGAGCTCAAAAGGTTCTCCATCACTGCTCTAGGACATGGTTTCAGCTGTTCACCCAGGAGCAGCAGCCACATCACTATTGTTCACTATTCTGCCCACATCAAAATGATCTCCCTCCCTCTTAATGCCATATTGACCTATTACTAGCAATGCAGAGAAATGTTTACAAATGAAGGGGAACTCTCCTAATGCTTTCCCTCAGAATAATATCTGATTATACTCCTCTGTTAAATGTCAGCAAATGGCTTTTGTGACATATAAGCTTTCGAGTGCACACTGCAAATAGGTGACCTATTATCACTGAATAGGAAAGAAGCTGAAACATGTTAAACCATTTCGTAGAGGAACTTGACAAACACTTCTCTTGGAAAGCCTTTTTCAAAGGATGAGAGGCTATTTGATGCAGACGATTTGGCTGAAGTTCTTCCTGGAGCCTGAGCTTGATGACATCCGGAATTTGGTTCTCACTGTGCAATTATGGAAACTACAAAGTCATCCTCACAACTTGCTCCCGAGTTAGCATCTCCCATTATAATATAGGTATGTGCACAGTAGTTTTATTTGAAAATGAACATAACTATTAAACATTATTGCTGTCCCATTTATATTCGAAGACTGCTTTCTAATACTCTCCATCTCTCATCTACTCATTACAAAAAGAAATTTCAGGGGCCAAATCAAAGACAGAAAATCATTTCCCTGTCTAGCTTTTTCTCTGATTGTGTCCTGCAGAAAATAGCCCGACTCCTTCCCACTTTATTTAGCTTGCTTTTGTATAGCATTTTACAGTTTTCAAAGACCTTCCACATACATTTTCACATTTGACATCCCCCCAAGTCTATCAGACTGGCATCATTACTCCTATTTTAAATATAAAGGAACAGCTTCAAGAGGTAAAGGTTACCAGCTCAGCATCAAATGGTGTCGGATTGTCTGTATGGGGTCAGTCTTGAGGCATGTTTGTGTTATGGACCAATGGAGAAGGGGTAAAAATCAGTACCGTGGTGCCAGGAAAGGTGAGGGGGTCTTTGTGGATCACTGTGGTGTTGAATGTCATGTGGTTGACAGTGATAGAGAAAATCTGTGGCAGAGAGCGGCAGAGTAGGCTTAAATCCCATGGACACTAACCAGCATTGGGCACGTAGGTGTCATCCATCAATGCCAGGACTCAGGTCTCAAGGGAAAATGATAGAGCCACTAAAGCTGAGGCAGCTGTCTCACGTCCTCCTCACAGCTATGTTTCTGTGGAAGTCATTCATCAGAGCACCTCACAGCTCTCCCAACTCATCAGTGACCTCAAGTTTAGGCAGAGGCAGGTTCGGTATTTTGTCTAACAATGATGGCGAACCTTTTGAGCTTGGCGTGTCAGCATTTTGAAAAACCCTAACTTAACTCTGGTGGCGTGTCACATATAGAAATTTTTTGATATTTGCAACTATAGTAAAACAAAGATTTATTTTTTGATATTTATTTTATATGTTTAAGTGCCATTTAACAAAGAAAAATGAACCAAAAAAATGAGTTCATGCGTGTCATAGGTTCGCCATCACTGGTCTAGCATGACAGGGTACAAAAATAAAACTCAGAGTTGGGCAGGGTCCTGTTTAGGCAACATTGAACTTTAGAGCCATTCTTTAGTTGGATGGTCCCAGTTGGCCTGGATCCTCGCTGTATCAGTCAGGGTTCTCTATATAGGTTCTCCAGAGAAACAGAAATAGAAATAGTTCTAAATTTTGTATTTCTAAAAATGTCTATATTTCTAAAGAAAGTCTACAATCTGCTGTCTGCAAGCTGGAGGAAAGTTGATGGTGTAGTTCAGTACCAACCCAAAGGCCTGAGGACCGGGGAGGTGATGGTGTAAGTTGGATCTGAGCCTGAAGTGTGAGAATTGAGGGGACCAATGTATAAGTCCTGGTCTGAGTCTGAAGGCCAAGAATCAGAAGAACTGATGTCTGAGGGTAGGAGAAGGTGGATGTCCCAGCTTCAGCAGAGAGTGAGAACTTGCCATTCCTTCATATTTTTGTTCTATGATCTCTCAAAGGATTGAATGAGGCTTGCCCACAGTTGTGAGGGTAGATCTTTAGTCAGTCTGCTGATCCAAATGCTGATCTTTTCTAGAAATACCCTCACAGACACACACAGAAATGTTTTACCAGCAATCTGGGTATCCCTTAGCCCAGTCAAGTTGACACAGAAGATTACCCATCACACTCATTAAGGTCAGCCAGGTGGCTGCACAGGTGTTCTTGTTTTCTTTTAGGTGTGTGTCAAAGAAGCTGCGTGTGCTAGAACCCTAACTGTCCCCTTACTTTGGATGTTGGAATGTCTTCATTGGAATAAGAGCTTTGTTACATCAGAGCCAGCTATGCTAGGGGATGACTGAACTACACAGTTGTTGCTCCAGCGATGAAGTGATGGTCAGAGAACAGAATACCTGGATACTTTCCACTGCACTGCTCCAGGGCTCCTGTGCAGAATGCCTCCTGCAGGGAGGCAGATCAGGTGACTTGGGTGAATGTTAAGACTCAGCTGTCGGTATAAATTATGTACCCCAAACAGGAATTCCAGAGGGAGGTTACTGAGATTATTCAACCTCTCTTATTGAAGAGGCAAGGTTTTTTTTGGTTTTCAACTTGTTCTTTTTAAAATTTTCTTATTAAATTGATTGGGATGACATTGGTCAACATGAACATATAGGTTTCATGTGTGGGTTTCTATGTTACAAGATCTGTATATTGCACCATATGCCCACCACCCAAAGTCAAATATCCTATCACCATATATTAGGACTCCCTTCTCCCCACACCCTCTTCCCTCTGGCAACCACCACACTGCTGTTTGTGTTCATGAGTTTCAGTTTTGTATCCCACATGTAAGTGAAATCATATGGTTCTTAGCTTTTTCTGAATGACTTATTTCACTTAGCATAATGTTCTCAAGGTCCATCCATGTTGTTGCAAATGGCGCTATTCCATCCTTTCTTATGGCTGAGTAACATTCCATTGTGTATATGTGCCACACCTTCTTTATCCAGCCCTCTATCCAGGGACACTTTGATTGTTTCCATGTCTTGGCCACAGTGAATAATGCTGTAGTGAACTTAGGGGTGCACATATCTTTTCAAATACATGGGATTGCTGGGTCATATGGTAGCTCTATTCTTAATTTTTTGAGGAATTATAGTTTCAGGTCCTCTGCCCACTTTTTGATTGGCTTATTTGTTTGGTGTTGAGTTTTACAAGTTCT
Source organism: Myotis davidii (assembly GCF_000327345.1). Lineage (NCBI taxonomy): Eukaryota > Metazoa > Chordata > Mammalia > Chiroptera > Vespertilionidae > Myotis > Myotis davidii. The sequence continues at coordinate 844,673 of NW_006300030.1, read as the reverse complement.
TTATATATTTGGAAATTAAACCTTTGTCAGAACTACTGTTTGCAAATATCATCTCCCATCTGGTTGGTTGCCTGTTTGTTTTGTTGTCAGTTTCTTTTGTTGTACAGAAGCTTTTTAGTTTGATATAGTCCCATTCATTTATTTTTGCCTTTACTTTCCTTGCATTTGGGGTCAAGTTCATAAAATGTTCTCTATGACCCAGGTCCATAAGTTTGGTACTGTCAGAGACAGCAAGAGCACTGTTGCTCTCAGTTGCTTTGAGTCCTTATATTCTTCTAAATTCTCATGGACTATACCAAGTACTAGGACAGGCTCCTTCTCAAATCCTGCCCACTGTACTAACTGTTGGGTCTGAGCCCCTCTGTCTAGGGCTGGACCTTCTTGGACACCACATCTTAGACGGAGACGCCGTGAGAAGTTGTGGGTGTATAAGAATGAATCTTTATTGTAGAAGCTGGTGGCCATATTGCCATCAGACAACACAGTCCTTCACAGCAATCCCATATAGGTAGCCATACACCGGCTGGTAAATACATATCTTTCCCACACAGTAGTAGCAGTCTCTGTACCCACAGTTGTTATGTAAGCAGCTGCATGCTGCCCGCTAGGCTCACTGCCTCTCATAGTAGTGGCACCTGAAACCTCAGCAGCTTCTCCAACCTCTCCAGCCTTACATAGTAGCTACATCCTCTGTGCCTACCTCAGCTTCTCCAGCACACTCCTCTGCCCAGCACACTGGCTGGTCTCTGGAGCCTCACATAGTAACTTATCTCCCAACTTACCTCCCAGCACACTGGCCGGTTAACATGGTAGCTATATCTGAGCTTTCTATGAGCTCTTAGCCTTACATTATAGCAGTACCAGCTCTCAGTTTCTTCTGAACTCTCTAGCCTTAGTTAAATACTTTTAATACTACTAAGACAAAGGAGGCTAGTTGCCACAGTGACGTTAGTCATTTGGTTATAGAAGGGCACAGCATACCGTGAGATTGCTGTGGCCTTGCAGTTGTGTAGTCTTTGGACATTTCTGGTTAAGAGTCCCATGTTCAGAGTGGCCTTGGCAGCCTGGCATACCAATAGCAAAGCCTCTGTGCTCTAATTAGCTTTGGCTATCTGGTGTCTCTGGCATGGTTCCCACAAGTACCTATATTTTCTTTTATGTAACCTACTATAGGCCCGATGCATGAAATTTGTGCAAGGGGCTTGGCCCTCACAGCCCCGGCTGCCTTGGCCCTTGCAGCCCCAGCTTCATCTGGAAGGTCGTCTGGATGGTCATTCTGCTGTTCGGTCTAATTAGCATATTAGTTCTTTATTAGAGGCCCATTGCATGAAATTTGTGCATGGGAGGGGGGGTCCCTCAGCCCGATCTGCACCCTCTCCAATCTGGGACCCCTCGGGGGATGTCCGACTGCCGGTTTCAGACATCTCCCATATTACCTCTTTATTATATAGGATTGTGGTTTACCAATCCTGCCAGCCTGATCACTCCTACCTTGCCCCCTGCCAGCCTCATTGCCCCTAACTTGTCCCCCTGCTGGCCTGATCAACCCTAACTTGCCCCCCTGCCGGCCTGATCTACCCTAACGCTCCCCTGCTGGCCTGATTGCCCCTACCTTGCTACCTGCTAGCCTGATCACCCCTACCTTGCTCCCCTGCCAGCCTAATTGCCCCTACCTTGCCCCCCTGCTGGTCTGATTGCCTCAACCCTCTGCCTGCTTGCCTGATCGCCCTTAACTGCCTCTGCCTGCCAGCCTGCT